>NC_081414.1:571826206-572197456 GCF_030272615.1 Cryptomeria japonica | reverse complement strand
TGTTTTTGCTTCTTCCTAGAAATATTTCATGCAAACCGAAATATGGAGTTTCAGATTTCTACACAGGTTATTAAATTTGATTTTTAAATTAATTCATTATAAATATGATATGAATATATATATATACATATATATATATACATATATACATATACATACATATATATATATATATATATATATATATATACATATATCTATATATATATATATATAGATATATGTATATGTATAATATATATATATATATATATATATAAATATATAAGTTTATTTTATTATGGGTATTATGTTATTTAGTATTATTTTAATATTGTGAAAATTAATTCATGTGGTTATATATATATTTTGTAATGTCATTAAAGGTATATGATATATATACAATGTGTATATATATATATATATTATATTAATTTAGAGTTTGGTTAATTTAAAACAAAAAATAAGCTTATGTTTTAGATTCTATGTTTTATGTGATTGATTTAATCTTATTGGACAAATGACAAAATTGATTTCTTTGTATTAATATAGTTGTATTTTCTTATTTTCTGGAAAATCTTTAATTGCAAGTTATTTATGCTTTTGGTTGTTTAAAGAAAAGATTACATGTATTAGGATCTTGTGTAAATGGTGTTTGTAGTCAAGCTTAATTTCATTGCAATTCTGGTTGAGTTGCCATTGTGTCATATGTTGTTATACCTCCTTGGTTGGGTGTTGTTGTATAACCCTATTGATGTGAGCCATTGTATGTTTTGTTCCAAATGGTCAATCCTGGGTTAGTGATTGTGTATCCTTCACCTATGATTTGTCAGGATTAGATATGGTTTCTATTTCGCCATAGAGTTCTCGTAGAGAGACCTTTCCTGTTAGTGTCCTATGAGAGAGAGTGGCTTTCAAGTGGGGGCCGCGCCCAGAGTGGATGGCAGGATTACCCGTCGAAAGTTAGTTAAGAAGTAATAACCTAATAATTGATTAGGGGGTGGGTAGATTAAATATTAATTAAGATAATTCACCTCATGCATAGGTGAGTGCTAGTACAGGGCTCAAAATGTTGCGAGAAGGCCTGGAATGGAAAACTTACCACCTTGTCTTCACGAAAGGATTGGTAGGGTCCGCATAAGACTTAGATGGAGCCGGAGGTTCAGGAGAGGTTACCAGGATGGGGGTCGGGACCTATGGAGGCCTACCATGGTAACCACCGTAAGCTATGCGATGATACTCTCTCCTTAGAGTCACTAGTGTTTGTGAGCTGAGTCACATGGATGTTTGCGGAGTCATGTAGTTCTTTCACACTTGTCTTATTTTGCTTGCTTGAGGGTTTTCTACTATCTCCTAGCACGGTGGGGTGGTTCCATTTCAGGATCACATGGTCAGGTGGTAGTGCCACTTCCCATCGGATGTTCTAGATTGTCTTTAGGAGAGGAAAGGCTTCACTAGTGTTTCTTGGTTCATGGTTCATGTACCACCTCATGTTCGTGATCAATTTTCAGTTGAGACCTTGTGGTCATTGTATCAAATTTTTATGTAACCTTGATATTGTAACTTTTGTAATCCGTGATATTATTGGAAGCCATGTATTTATGGATATTGTAATATTATGTCAGTGGAATATATGTTAATTCGGTTTCTTTGATCGTATGTATAAATGAAATATGGATAAATAAATGCTTTGGAATACTTTGTTTCTTTCATTATGGAATTTAGATGTATGTGTAGTTTTAAACTTAAGCATTTAATTTATCTAATTAAATGGACAATTGGATTAACCATGGTGTTAATATAATTTGTGAATTGATCATTGTTGGTAACCCTTAGGAAATCATGTGTTAAACTTCTGTTGTGTTATTAAACGTGCTATTGTTATAATTTATGCACTTAATCTTAAAAAATAAATTATTTCACCCTTTAGTTGCCTAGTTGTGTTGTTTTCCTTTAGGGTTCTTGGTGGGGCATTACATTTGGTATCAAAGCCTAAGTTTCAACACTGGGTACTCTGGGTTTATAGTGAGCCTTTCAGCTTGACCTTTTTACTTAGGTCTTAATGTTTATGTTTCCCTTGTTTTATCCTTGCCATAGGTCTGAACCGTTTTCTTTATATAGTGCTAGGTCATGGCTAGGAAAGATAGGGGAGGTGGTCGTACGGGTGGTCACAATAGAGGCAGAGGTGGAGGACGGAGCCATGATTTTGACTGTCACAGTCCTTCACCACCACCCACTCATGTGAGTGTTGAGCCGGAATAGTCAGTTCATTAGGATCCTCAACATGCAAGAGAGCAGGTTCCCAAAAGGGAAGAGATGAGATAGATGTTTCATGAGGTTCTGGCTAGGTTAGGCCATAGGCCTGAGTTTGAGCAGCCTATTCAGGCTCAGGTTAAGGAGCCGCATCAGTAGGTTCCAGAGAGAGAGAGAGAGAGAGAGATCACCTAGGAGGAGGGAGATTCCAGTTGATAGAGATCCACCTTCTTTGGGTCACATAAAAGAATTGATGAGGTTCAACCCTCCTTACTTTGACAGTATGGGTACCAATCTCGAGGCAGAGACTTAGCTTATCAGTTTGGATCGATGTTTCACTATGTTTCCATATAGTAGCAACACCAAGGTAAGATGTGCTATTATGCGTCTCGAAAGTTTTGCTTCGATCTGGTAGAGACTAGAGGAGGAGAAGACCAGTATGTGCATTAACACCGTAACATGGGAGCTATTTCTGGAGAGATTCAGAGCATGATTTCTCTCACCCCTGTGGAGGCAGACTCGAGAAGATGAATTCTATGCCTTGCATCAGTATGGTATGACAGTAGACCAGTATGAGCATAGGTTCTATGAGCTCAAACAATATGTCGAGATTGGTAATGATGAGGCTATGCTTGTTCAACACTTCTTGAGAGGTTTGAATGACCGCATCAGTGGAGGAGTGAGGGTGTTTGAGCCACCTTCAGTTGACATAGCCATGGTGAAAGCTAGATTGGTTGAGCTAAACCTTAGCCATGCACTTGGTGGTCAGTCAGGTGTGCAGATAGGGAGTACACCTTCTAGTGGGAATAGAGCTTGGGGAAATTAGTCCCAGTCAGCTGCACCATTTAGGACTCCTTAGGCATCTACTAAGGGTAGACGGTAGCAACACCCGTCGAAATCAAAACAATTTCAGGGCCCTTTAGGGCAGTCCTCATAGAGTGAATCTCACACCCCTAGCCAGGGAAGTTTCCAACAGTCTAGTGGGCCGATAGGTAATAGAGGACCAAGTAGAGGAGCTTGCTTCTCTTATGGGCAGTTTGGTCACAGAGCCACGCAGTGCCCTTAGTATTTACACAATATAGGTAGTCAGGGCTAGCAGAATCAGAGCCTACAATGGGAGATGTAGGGAGATCCCATAGAGTGTTTGCAGTGGTGGATGACCACCAAGCTGATCATTAGGGTACAATTATTGAGGCAGCAGGTCAAGGATGAGCAGCTTTCCATGGAGACCGTGCGCATTGTTCAGGGTCAGGATTTGATCCTCAGGGGTCGCACCACCGACTAGGTAAGGGTCCTATGGGACCCAAATGATGAGACCTCAGTGACTAGGGAGGATGCAACGAAGATGAGAGTTGAATTCTTATTTGTTTTAGGCTTCCACGAGTAAGCCTAGTTTTGGGGGGAGAATGTAGTACCCTTCCTCATTTGAACTCATTAGACTCATATTTTATTATTGCTTACTTTCAATGGATACATTACCATGATGTGTTATTCAGACTTATATGACATTATTTCATGCTTTATCTAGATATGAGATGCATAATTTATTTGTAGCATTTCAGTACTTGTGGTTTATGGCATTTTATGGATTATTGCTATGTACTGACACTTTACTTTATCTATGCAATGTGAAATTATATGTTGAGTGTCTGTGAGTGTATTGGATGCAAGGGGACAATTTTCCTTCACTCATTTTGGTGAGACAGGGAACGTCGCTATTCTCCTTCATTGGTGTGCATGTCGTTTTTTCTATATTGTATATATGCATGTGTGGTTCGGTAATGCAGGATATTGCAGGTACAATTATCGGGTAGGTACGAGGTATCGTCTCCACCTGGCTTCACAGGTCTGAGCATGCTTTATATTGTCCGATGGAAGTGGAGGAGGTAGTAGTTGAACCTATTTTATTCAGTTACACTCTTGTGAGTGTCATCAGTTAGTCGTCCTCTCAGTTTGTTCGGTCTTCGTGTATTGTCGTTTGACTTTTTTTTAGTCTTTTCTTGGGATTTGTTCAGTTGTGTGTTTTGCCAAGATTTGGGAGGAATGGGATTTACCAGAGAAATAATTCCCTCTTGTTTGATTTTTGTTTTGATATTTGGCTATGGCAGTCCTTTTCAATATTTGTGTATCTCTGTGATATTATTAGTTATTATAGAAATAAATTTAATCATTAATAAAATTTAATCTATTATTAAAAGTTAAGGGAAATTATTTTATTATATTATTTTTGAGAGATTATTTATTAATCAATTTCCCTGGAAATAAATTGGTTTGGAAATAAATTCTGGTTGAAAATTAAATTTACTGGTTTTTAGGTTATTGTGAATTTAACAAAAAATATATATAAAAAATTTTTTTAAAAAAAAACCAATCGGTAGCCACTACCGACGATAGTATGGCTACCATACGATAGCAATACTACCGATGGTAGTATGCTACCGGCGATAGCACCTGCTACCATGCGGTAGCATGTGCTACCTACAGTAGCACGTGTTACCGTGCAGGGAGCAGGGGTATTAATTGTTTTCGCTTCTTCCTAGAAATATTTTGTGCAAACCAAAATATGGAGTTTCGGATTTGTGTGCAAATATATATAAGTTTATTTTATTATGGGTATTATGTTATTTAGTATTATTTTAATACTGTGAAAATTAATTCATGTGGTTATATATATTTCACAATATGATTATATGTATATGATATATATACGATGTATATATATATTCATCTAATTATATTATATTAATTTAGAGTTTTGTTAATTTCAAAAAAAAAAATAATAGCTTATGTTTTAGATTCTATTTTTATGCTTGGAAATACATTAGGACATTAATTTTTATTTGATTGATTTAACCTTATTGGACAAATGACAAAATTGATTTCTTTGTATTAATATAGTTGTATTTTCTTATTTTCTGGAAAATCTTTAATTGCAAGTTATTTATGCTTTTGGTTGTTTAAAGAAAAGATTGCCTGTATTAGGATCTTGTGTAATTGGTGTTTGCAGTCAAGCTTAATTTCATTGCAATTATGGTTGAGTTGTCATTGTGTCATATGTTGTTATATCTCCTTGGTCAGGTATTGTTGTATAACCCTGTTGATGTGAGCCATTGTGTTTTTGTTCCAAATGGTCAATCTTGGGTTAGTGATTGTGTATCCTTCACCTGTGGTTTGTCAGGATTAGATATGGCTGTCTATTTCAGCATAGAGTTCTCATAGAGAGACCTTTCTTGTTAGTGTCCTATGAGAGAGAGTGGCTTTCGAGTGGGGGTCATGCCCGAAGTGGATGGCAAGATAACCAGTCGAAAGTCAGTTAAGAAGTGATAACCTAATAATTGATTAGGGGATGGGTAGATTAAATAATAATTAAGATAATGTAACTCGTGCATAGATGAGTGCTAGTACAAGGCTCATAATGTTGGCAGAAGGCCTGGAATGGAAAACTTACCACCTTGTCTTCACAAAATGATTGGTAGGGTCCGCATGAGACTTAGATGGAGACAGAGGTTCGGGAGAGGTTACCAAGATAACCCATGATGGGGGCTAGGACCTATGGAGGCCTACCATGGTAACCACCGTAAGCTATGTGATGAAACTCTCTCCTTAGAGTCACTAGTGTTTGTGAGTTGAGTCACATGGATGTTTGCAGAGTCATGTAGTTCTTTCGTACTTGTCTTATTTTGCTTGCTTGAGGGTTTTCTACTATCTCCTAGCACGGTGGGGTGGTTCCATTTTGGGATCACATGGTCGGGTGGTAGTGCCACTTCCCATCAGATGTTCTGGATTATATCTTTAGGCGAGGAAAGGCTTCGCTAGTGTTTCTTGGTTCGTGTTTCATGTACCAGCTCATGTTCGTGATCATTGTTCAGTTGAGACCTTGTGGTCATTGTATCATATTTTTATGTAACCTTGATATTGTAACTTTTGTAATCTGTGGTATTATTGGAAGCTATGTATTTATGGATATTGTAATATTATGTCAGTGGAATGTATGTTAATTCAGTTGCTTTGATCTTATGTATAAATGAAATATGGATAAATAAATGCTTTGGAATAATTTGGTTCTTTCATTATGGAATTTAGATGTATGTGTAGTTTTAAACTTAAGCATTTAATTTATCTAATTAAATGGACAATTGGATTAACCATGGTGTTAATATAATTTGTGAATTGATCATCATTGGCAACCCATAGTAAATCATGTGTTAGACTTCCAGTGTGTTATTAAACGTGCTATTGTTATAATTAATGCACTTAATTTTATTTTATTTTTAAATATTTCACCCTTTAGTTGCATAGTTGTGTTGTTTTCCTTTAGGGTTCCTAGCAAGGCATTACACCCCATATTGGCCTCAATTTCTTTAGGGACCTGAAAGTCTCCAATAATGTTGTGAAGCTCTTTTCTACAAAGATAAGGAGAGAGCTAAATTAGGCAAAGTGTTGGGGGGGTATTATGAAGCGTCTAACATTAAAAAAATCTAGGGTTTTGTGCTTAATGCCATTATGGAGTATATCACTCTGGAGGGCCTCTTCACTAGGGTCCATACATATCACTTTGTGCTTCTAAACCACTTTAGGCATGAGAAAAGGGTGTCTCTTCCTTATTACCTTTTCAGGTATCTGTCATGCTCGTTGAACAAGCATAGTAAGAACCCCTCTTCTCCTATGCTACATTATGGCCTTATTTTTCTCATTTATGAGCATTTTAAGATTTTGGTGATTTAGGAAAACAAAAGGTTGTTAGTGTCCCCAGGCAAAGGCAAGAGGAAAAGTGACGATTCTAGGCCCAGCAAGGATGAGCAAAAACAGAGTAAAAAGGCTAAAAAAGGCTCTGCGGAGAAAAATGTGGAGGACACGGATTTGAACCATAAACATAAGGATGTGGAGGTTGATCCCAAGTATACGGAAAAAGAAGGTAGTGATATGGAGACTAATGATACTGATAGGGAGGAGAGCTGGAAAGATGAGGAAGTGGGGGAAGAGGAAGGAGGAGAAGAGGAAGATTCTGACCAGAACAGCTCAGTCAAGGAAACATCCAGAATGGATAGTGGTAATGAGAAGGCAAAATAGGAAGAGGATGAGGGTAATAAGGAGGAACCTACCCATAGTGTGAGCCCTAGTGATCTCAACAACTAGCCCATTGAGGAGTCAGATAACTAGAAAAAATAGGAGGACAAGGAAATGGAAACAGAGTTGAACAAGGATAAGGAGCATATGAGCATGGAAAAGGATGGAGCTGGGGATGAGATGAGTATTGGTATCCTTATCCTAGATAAGCTTAAGAACCAGTCTGATGCTCGTCTAGGTTTTGATAGATGGGTTTATGAAAGAATTAATAATATGGAAAAAAAGGCTAAACATCAGGAAGAGTAGGGACAGAAAGGTGAAAGCAAACTGAAGCAATGGGAAAAGAAAATGGATGAAAAGGTGGAGAAGTTGGAAGTTTAGATCAGCAAGCTCGAGGAAGGCAAGGCTACCATGAATAACTTCCTAATTTTGATTCTAGAGATCCTCAACTCTGTGACCAGGAAAATGGAGGAAATAGCCAAATACCTTGATGGTCCCAACCCTACCAAGTCTATTATGGACCTTGATGCTAAAGAAGTTGCTACTGAGGCTGGGAATGTGGATAGTGTTCCTGGAGGTGTGGCTAAAAGGACCAGGGCGAGCTTGAAAAAGGCTGCCTTGGCTTCTTCAAAGGAAATACAAATTCTTATGGAGAATATCAAAGAAATGCAAGGGATTAGCGAGAAATTGGCTAATGCCCTTAAAAACATAATGTAATTTGTTTTTTTTCTATTTTTGCTGGTTTTTGCTGGTAGTGTTGGACTTTTGTGATGGCATTTGTCTAGCACTTTGTTGGTTTTTTCGTTGTCTGTCCCATTTAGTTTCTTAATGCTTTTATCTTTTATGGTTCCTTTGTAAAGGGTTTCGGGGTCCCTTCAAAACCTGATTTTCCCATAATAAAAAACAAACCCATTCTATGGAATGCATTCCATTGGATACCGGTGACCTGTTTCAAGGCTCCATATTTGAAGCAGACTTAAAAATTGCCAGTAAAAGTTGGTGAGATTTCAGTCATTTTGTTTTTGCTTTAACCAAAGAATTTTCAAGGGAAGCATATGATCAACTAAAGCAAGTGTTTCTACTTCAACCATAAATTTTTTTATGTGTAATTGTCATATGATATGCTAAATTTCAAATATTAATGAACATTCAAATATTATGGTTTTCCTGCCAGCTTGTGCAAATTGCCCTGATAAAATAACAAAATCATAAGTAGCTGAGTAAAACGAAAACAACAATCACAAAAGGAAAGCCAAAATTAGCTAAACCTTATCTCCACGGTAAGAACAAAAAATAGCAAGGGAAATTATGGATGCTTTGTTTCATCCTTCCCATCTTTGAAAGTTTTTGAATCTCTTCGTCTAGAAGTGTTCAAATTGGAGAATTTCAGTACATTACTATTATAAAGAATAATATTCTTTTGACTTGGAAAAGGAAGTCACCGTGTTCTCTTCCATCAGATTAGATATTTTTGGAAATCATCACTGTTTTTCTTATTTCATTTCCAACTTCTTGTTAGAACAAAGATCCTTCTCTGTCAATTTGTTCATTTGCCCTTTTCCCAGCCCCTTGAAGGCTTAGTAGTCCTCCTCCACTGAATGTTTTCTCCTTGTCAGCATTATGCCATTTAGTCATGCTTTCCATTTCATATTTTGTGAGGTGGACTTCATTGCTGAGCTCAGTGTAATGTGATTCATAAATCAAATATTTTTGGATAGTATCCTTAATACCATAATTGAACATATATCTACTCCCTCCTTCAATCATCCTTTTTCCCATAATTGAGTTCTTCTCTCTATTCTAGATTTATTTTAGCTTTATTTTGATACATTTTCTATGGTGTATTATTTATATTTCCAAGTACTATATAAGTATATGCTCACACTTTGCCTTAAAAAACAAAAAACATTATCTCGATGAGTTTCCCTCATAGCTTGCAATTTTCCCTCTAGAATGATATGATTGTTGTAGTTGTGTTTGTACAATTACATGCATATTTAACTTTTCCTGCACAGTGAGCTCCTTTGGCACATACTAATACCTTGATGCTCTTTCAAATACTTTCTCACATCATCCTAGATGCCTTGACATCAATTACAAAATTAACTAGCACCTTTGACATCACACTTATGCAAACTTGACCAAACAAGATCCATACAAAGACTTCTCAAATTGATTATATATTATGAACATAATAAGTCCAAAATGCATAATTGAATGTGACAAAAAGCACCATTTGTACACAACCAAATTAAGCAGCAACACCTCTAAACAATACTTATTCTCCATCTCCCACCTCTCTCCCCCTCACTCTTTGCCTCTTTGCATTTGACAAAACTGGTCCATCCTTTATGCTGAAAGGATGTTCATAGCATGATTCAAGGCTATTTTGAAGGTGGTTGTATTCAGTTTTACAACTACAAATTGCATTTTCTGGAAAATTTATTTTTTAACCTTTTCAATATATCAGCTTTGTTCATATCCTACAAATTTTGTATTCCAGAAGAACACATTTCTTTTTGAGGGATCTCATTCCACTTTATTATGCCTCTTAAATGCTTCCAGATGAACAGATTTAATATGTGGACATTAACCACCTGCAGATCATCCACATTTACTGGTTTTAAGGTTATTGTAAATTTAAAAAAAAAAAAAAAAATACCAATTGGTAGCCACTACCAACGGTAGTATGGCTACGATATGGTAGTAGTACTATCGACGGTAGTATGCTACCGGCAGTAGCATTTGCTACCTACGACATCACATGTTACCGTGCAGGGAGCAGGGGTATTAACTGTTTTCGCTTCTTCCTAGAAATATTTCGTCCAAATCGAAATATGGAGTTTCAGATTTCTGTACAGGTTATTAAATTTGATTTTTAAATTAATTCATTATAAATATGATATATATATATATATATTCATATATAAGCTTATTTTATTATGGGTATTATGTTATTTAGTATTATTTTAAGACTGTAAAAATTAATTCATGTGGTTATATATATATATATATATATATATTGTAATGTGATTATAGGTACATGATATATATACAATGTATATATATTCATATAATTATATTATATTAACTTAGAGTTTGGTTAATTTCAAAATAAAAAAGCTTATGTTTTAGATTCTATATTTATGCTTGGAAATACATTAGGAGATTAATTTTTATGTGATTGATTTAACCTTATTGGACAAATGACAAAATTGATTTCTGTGTATTAATATAGTTGTATTTTCTTATTTTCTGGAAAATCTTTAATTGCAAGTTATTTATGCTTTTGGCTATTTAAAGAAAAGATTGCTTGTATTAGGATCTTGTGTAAATGGCATTTGCAGTCAAGCTTAATTTCGTTGCAATTCTGGTTGAGTTGTCATTGTGTCATATGTTGTTATATCTCCTTGGTCAGGGGTTGTTGTATAACCCTGTTGATGTGAGCCATTATGTGTTTTGTTCCAAATGGTCAATCTTGGGTTAGTGACTGTGTATCCTTCACCTATGGTTTGTTAGGATTAGATATGGCTGTCTGTTTCGCCATAGAGTTCTCATAGAGAGACTTTCCTTATTAGTGTCCTATGAGAGAGAGTGGCTTTCGAGCGGGGGCCACACCTGAAGTGGATGGTAGGATAACTCATCAAAAGTCAGTTAAGAAGTGATAACCTAATAATTGATTAGGGGGTGGGTAGATTAAATATTAATTAAGATAATGTACCTCGTCCATAGGTGAGTGCTAGTACAAGGCTCATAATGTTGCGAGAAGGCCTTGAATGGCAAACTTACCACCTTGTCTTCACGAAAGGATTGGTAGGGTCTGCATGAGACTTAGATGGAGCCGGAGGTTCAGGAGAGGTTACCAGGATAACCCAGGATGGAGGCTGGGACCTATGGAGGCTTACCATGGTAACCACCATAAAGCTATGCAATGACACTCTCTCCTTAGAGTCACTAGTGTTTGTGAGTTGAGTCACATGGATGTTTGTGGAGTCATGTAGTTCTTTCATACTTGTCTTATTTTGCTTGCTTGAGGGTTTTCTACTATCTCCTAGCACGGTGGGGTGGTTCTATTTCGGGATCACATGGTTGGGTGGTAGTGCCACTTCCCATCGTATGTTCTGGATTGTATCTTTAGGCGAGGAAAGGCTTCACTGGTGTTTCTTGGTTCGTGGTTCATGTACCAGCTCATGTTCATGATCATTGTCCAGTTGAGACCTTGTGGTCATTGTATCATATTTTTATGTAACCTTGATATTGTAACTTTTGTAATCCGTGGTATTATTGGAAGCCATGTATTTATGGATATTGTAATATTATGTCAGTGGAATGTATGTTAATTAAGTTGCTTTGACCTTATGTATAAATGAAATATGGATAAATAAATGCTTTGGAATACTTTGGTTCTTTCATTATGGAATTTAGATGTATGTGTAGCTTTAAACTTAAGCATTTAATTTATCTAATTAAATGGACAATTAGATTAACCATGGTGTTAATATAATTTGGGAATTGATCATCGTTGGTAACCCTTAGGAAATCATGTGTTAGACTTTCATTGTGTTATTAAATGTGCTATTGTTATAATTAATACACTTAATCTTTTAAAAAAATAAATTATTTCTCCCTTTAGTTGCCTAGTTGTGTTGTTTTCCTTTAGGGTTCCTAGCAGGGCATTACATTTGGTATCAAGACCCAAGTTTCAACACTGGGTACACTAGGTTTGTAGTGAGCCTTTCAGTTTGACCTTTTTACTTAGGTCTTAATGTTTGTGTTTCACTTGTTTTATCCTTGCCATAGGTCTGAACCATTTTCTCTATATAGTACAAAGGAATTGATGACGTCCAACCCTCCTTACTTTGATGGTATGGGTACCGGTCTCGAGGAAGAGACTTGGCTCATCAGTTTGGATCGGTTTTTCGCTATGTTTCCATATAGTAGCAACACCAAGGAAAGATTTTACTATTATGCGTCTCAAAAGTTTTTCTTTGATCTGGTAGAGACTAGAGGAGGAGGAGATCGGTGTGTGCATTAACACCGTAACATGGGAGCTATTTCTAGAGAGATTTACAACATGATTTCTCTCAACCCAGTGGAGGCAGACTCGGGCAAATGAGTTCTACGCCATGCGTCGGTATGGTATAATAGTAGACCAGTATGAGCACAAGTTCTATGAGCTCAAACAATATGTTGGAATTGGTAATGATGAGGCTATGCTTGTTCAACACTTCTTAAGAGGTTTGACTGACCGCATCAGTGGAGGAGTGAGGGTGTTTGAGCCACCTTCAGTTGACATAGCCATGGTGAAAGCCAGATTGGTTGAGCTAAACCTTAGTCGTGCAATTGGTGGTTAGTTAGGTGTGTAGATAGGGAGTGCACCTTCTAGTGGGAATAAAGCTTGGGAAATCAGTCGCAGTTAGTTGCACCGTTTAGGACTCCTCAGGAACCTGCTAAGGGTGGACGACAGCAGCAACAACAGCAACTGTCAAAATCAAAACAATTCCAGGGCCCTTCAGGGTAGTCCTTGCAAAGTGAATCTCACGCCCCTAGCCAAGGAAGTTTCTAGTAGTCTAGTGGGCTGACAGGTAATAGAGGACCAGGTAGAGGAGCTTGCTTCTCTTATGGGCAGTTTGGTCACAGAGCCGCGCAGTGCCCTCAATGTTTACACAATACAAGTAGTCAGAGGCCAACAACATCAGAGCCTACAGTGGGAGATGCAAGGAGATCCCATAGAATGTTTGTAGCAGTGGATGACCGCCAACATGATCATCAAGGTATAGTTATTGAGGCAGCAGGTCGAGGACGGGTAACTTTCTATGGAGACAGTGTGTATTCTTCAGCATTGGGATTTGATCCTCAGGGGTCGCACCATCGACCAGGTAAGGGTCCTATGGGACCCAAATGATGAGACCTTTGCGACTAGGGAGGATGCAGCGAAGATGAGAGAGTTGTATTCTTATTTGTTTTAGGCTTCCAGGAGTAAGCCTAGTTTTGGGGGGGAGAATGTACTACCCTTCCTCGTTTGAACTCATTAAACTCATATTTTATTATTGCTTACTTTTAGTGGATACATTACCATGATGTGTTATTCAGACTTATATGACATTATTTCATGCTTTATC
The DNA here is from genome assembly GCF_030272615.1 of Cryptomeria japonica. NCBI lineage: Eukaryota > Viridiplantae > Streptophyta > Pinopsida > Cupressales > Cupressaceae > Cryptomeria > Cryptomeria japonica. The sequence goes on along the minus strand of NC_081414.1, from coordinate 572,184,035 downwards.
TAGATATGAGATGCATAATTTATTTGCAGTATTTCAGTACTTGTGGTTTATGGCATTTTATGGATTATTGCTATGTACTGACACTTTACTTTATCTATGCAATGTGAAATTATATGTTCAGTGTTTGCGAGTGTATTGGATGCAAGGGGATGATTTTCCTTCATGCATTTCAATGAGGCAAGGAACATCGTGATTCTCCTTCATTGGTGTGCATGCTATGTTTTCTATATTGTATATATGCATGTGTGGTTCGGTGATGCAGGATATTGCAGGTACAAGTATTGAGTACGTACGAGGTATCGTCTCCACCTGGCTTCACAGGTCTGAGCGTGCTTTATATTGTCCGATGGAAGTGGAGGAGGTAGTAGTTGACCCTATTTTACTCAGTTACACTCTTGTGAGTGTCGTTAGTTGGTCGTCCTATCAGTTTGTTCGGTCTTCGTGTATTGTCGTTTGACTTTTTCTGAGTTTTTGCTTGGGGTTTGTTCAGTTGTGTGTTTAGTGGATTTAATTAATTAATTAAATTTATGGAGTTATCTCATAGTTGGTATTTTTGGGTATTATGTATTTTATGCATTGAGATTATAAATTTAATTAATTAAAAGAAATTATTAAATTAAGTTGCAAGCTGCATGATATTGGAGATATATTTTATTTAAATTTTAGTGAAAAATAAATTAGATTAATTTCATTTATCATTTCCTAGAATTTTAAATAAATAAATGAATAAAAAAATTAATTAGATTTAAAATATTGCTTTAATTTCTTTATTTAGAAAATTAATTAATTTGCATGAGAAAAGAAAAGAAAGAAAAATGATTTTTAATTATTGCATGTTAACTTATCCTTTGTTAGAAAATTAGAACAGAAAATAAAATTGCTTTGATTACTAAAATTAATTATTAGGGTTTTTTGAAAAAAAAAGAAGTATATGCAACCTAGAATTTTAGTTTAAAAGGGGAATGGATCTTTTATTTTGGGGACACAGGAAACGGGTCAGGGATTTAGGTGAAGAGAAATTTATTTGGAAGCTTGTTGAAGGATTGGTTCTCTTCTACAAATTTCTTCCAAGAAAGCTATACCAAGTTGGGTGGCTTCGTTTGATTGTTTGTTTTAAAGAAACTATTTTATTTCTTTCTTCTTTTGAATGACGTGTGTGTTAAGACATTTGTCAAATCTAAAGTCATGTCTGATTATTTCTTGTTCTTGGCTAAAGTCCATTCCTAAAGTTAATTTTTGGTTTATTGAAAGAAGCTATTTTGTGGGTGTTTTTAGATTAAAATTTTGAGAAAATTGGGAAAAGTTATTATGGCAAATTTTGCCAAGATTTTTATTATGTATGGAAATTGCAAGATTTGGGAAGAATGGGATTTACCAAAGAAATCATTCCCTCTTGTTTGATTTTTATTTTGATATTTGGCTATGGCAATCCTTTTTAATATTTGTGTATCTCTGTGATATTATTAGTTATTATAGAAATAAATTTAATCATTAATTAAATTTATTGTGTAGCATACTACCGACAGTAGTATGCTACCGGTAGTAGCATCTTATACCTACGGTAGTAATTTTTTTAACTTCTGACTTATTTCTAATGATTTATATTTTTTAATAGAGTGAGTGGATAAAAATTGTATATTCATTGTAATTTTTTATTCATAATAATCAATTTATAAGAGGTATGACTATGTGTAAGATTGGCTTGTGAAATTATGTATATCAGTTTGTCCTAATCCATAAAATAACTAGTTCTCAAATTTGCATTCCTAATCCATAACATGATTAAGGTTGATTCTATACTTATGCATCTAAAAGTTCACTATTAGAACTCAAACTTCAAATTTATTTGTTGCCAACTATTTTACTAGTCAGTATGCTTTGACTTAGCACTTGTTGATTAATATGATTGGTTATTGTATCTAAGGATAATTCCATTCTCATTTGAAATCATATAGGGATCATGTATGACATCATAGAGAAATATATTTGAGAAACACAGTAGTTTCAGATTGTAGAATAAAAAGAATCAATACCATTTACATTAGAGCACCTCATCCTAGGACCATTGCATGTTTACTTGTTATCCTCAATAATTTTTATCAAAGCTATAAAGCTATTTCGTTCGGGTATGACCAAGGACAACATGACCCTTGTAATTTGGTATATTCCTTAAATGTGTTTATGAACATTTCTTATCTTTAAAATAATTAAATACCACAAATTAAGGTTAGTGAACTGCATTATCCTATTTCTTGCTAGTTTAGATATGTGTCCATCCATTCAAATCCAAGCTACTATCAAATCCATGATAATGGATGTGAGCTAGTACAAATAATACATAATTTGTAAAAAATGGAGATCTTTATTTGAGTTAACCCCAAAATCCACATATTTGGTAAACTGGATCTTAACATTTGACAAATCATGTCTCTGTCAAATCTTTAGCTGAGTACATAATATTTAATTTAAATTTCATTTTATTACCAAAAGAGCACCCATAACCCTTTTGTTTGCCCTTCCAAGGGACAAAACTATATGTGTGACCAAGTCTAAGGAGGTAGAAGCCATATGAAAGTGACTAATTTTATTTTTAAAATGATGGATTTAGCATGTCAAATGATGAATTTAGGTGATGGGAAAACTAGTTCAGTACAAATTCAAATTAGGTGCTAAGATGATTGTAAAATTAGATCTCGACTACATTTCTAAAGATCTATTTTTCTCCATTTTAGTCAAGGATTACCTTCATGAGAATGAGTTGGTTTTTGGAGCATCAAGTACTTTTGGGGTGATATTTGGACGATATCTCCTTCTATGAATATATGGAAAATCTAGAAAGAAAGAAACACATAAATTTCTGCAACAGTTCATTAACGGTGGACAAGATTATAGCTAAAATAGAGGATAGTGTCTCTGAAATTACAAGTATGAAGACTCATGGTAGAAGGGTGGATTATATTAAGAGATGTGATGAGGATATACAAAATATTTGGATTGGTTTGAGGCTCCCTTCGAGAATTAGTGTGGGTGGTCATTTCAATCAAAAGGAGCCATGTTGGGAACATTCTTGCAAACAAAGATGGTGGAATCTTTCAGTGTCAAATGCTTATGCGCCAGTATGGATAATATTAGGGAGACCTCAAAGGAGCATATTTCTCAACTCTTTGTCCAAGGGAACGAGGAGGAGAAAATGAGAGTGATAAAAATATTAGGGATTTACTTCTGGAAGAACGAGCATGTTCATTATGATATTATTTATGAGAAATTGTTTTTCCCTATTGTGCAGATAATGGGCTATGCTATTATCACCTATGGAATAGTGCATCATATAGTTAAAGAGGAGAATGTTGTGGTTGTCAAAAAGATATTGAAAACCCTAGAGATTGTGCCCCTTCTCCTATTATTTGGCGACCATGAGCATAATGGGAGGGGATAAGAATAGAAAAGAGCCCTCTACTTGTGAGAAGTGAAAAAAGAATAAAGATGTTTGGCAGGAAGTCGTTGATAGTAGTCTCATCCCTACCTGGACCGACTTCACGACCCCTCTCCTCTAATTACGGAGGCCTTTTTTAACGAATGGAAAAAAGGAAGTCTTAGGGATTATGGTGCTGATTATTAGATTGATGAAACTTTGGTGATGATGGTCACTGGTCTAGCTACGACTGGAAGAAGGTTTTACAGGGATAGAAAAATTGGGGAGGAGGGCTTGTTGAGTTTCTTTGACAAAGACAAGGAGCACTCTAGAGTCACCAAGATGGATGATGGTGGCTATAATAGAAAAGACCTCATGGCCCCATAGGCTGACATGGCTGAGTTTATAATAAGGTATTTCACCCTCGATGGAAGGTATGAAAGCATCTTCTCCTACCATTTCACTATCTTAAATCATTTTTGACACGGTAAAATTATCTTTCTTGCCTACTATCTTTCCTCCTCCCTTGAGAATAGCCTGGAAAAGCACCTGGAGAACCCTAATAGCCTTGTTCTCCATGAGGGACTTATTGTCCTTATCATGGAACATGCCAAATCCCTTAAAATTTTGCCCCCACTTGCTGAGGTTGGCCTCTAGACGGAGGTCCAAGATGTCTCTAACTCTGAGATAGACCTGGATGATAGTGGGGTTCCTGTTGATGACCCTGAATACAAACCTGCGGATGAAAAGGAAATGATGGTCACTCCTGGGACGCTCGACAGAAAGAATCCTCTCAGATGGGTGACTAGCAAATATAAAACCAACAACAAGCTGATCTCCAAGGCCGAACCCCTCACCAAAAAGAAAAAGCTGGCGGCTAAGGATCACAACCCGAAGATTACAGACCAAGGGATTAAACTGGACATCCCTATCAATGTCAAAAAAGAAAAATAGGGGACCATAGAAAATGAAGAGAGCTGTGAAAATCAGAAGGCTGGTAGTCTAATGAATTCAGTCATTGAAGCCACTAGAAGCCAGGAGAGCTACTGGAAGTGGGTTGAGCATGAAATTGACACCCTCAAAATGGGGGTTAAGGAAATAATTGACATTTTCACTGCTTCCTCTAAACCCAACAAACCAGAGAAACTTGTGGTTATGACTCAAAAACTCTCCCAAAATGTTGAGGTGATGATATAAAACCATGAGGAAAGGATTGAGAGGTGGAACAATCCATGGCTGAGATTAAGAAAAATCTCAAGAACCTGGTCGACATTAGTAGAGAAGCCATGAACAACAACATTGAGGGGCTTGAAAAGATTAATGCCATGGTTGCTGATTATAGATCCTATCACAGTGATCTAGTGAAAGATCTTGGAGGAGATGATATGGCTGCTGGAGATAGCAAAACCACTGGACCCAGTTCCAGAACCAGGAGTAGAAGCAACAACAAGGGTACCTCTGGATTCATCATGGAGGAGCTTGAGGAAATGAATAGGATTTCCATCCAAAAGAAGAAGGATCTAGTGCTCTCGCTTGACTGAGAGCTTTTTCTTTTGCTTTGGCTTGTTTGTCTGCATTTCCTTTGTTTTTGTTTCTGATCTGGGTTGCTCCCTTATTTTGTTGTTGTTTCTTGCCGGTTTGGGTGTTGTTTGACTGTTGTAAAACTTTAGGTTTCGGGTCCTTGTAAAACCCATTTATCTTTATCAAAAACTTTAAAACAAATTAATATACAAGAATATACAATTATTTAGTGAAATGTTAATTATCCTAATGCAACCATCATTATTATACTAGCTATCACTCATTTATTTGTTCATGTTTAACACATGTTTCCTATTTCTCATTGTTTATGCAATCATCCTTAGGAATACATAACAATAACATGATGGAAAAATAAATTAAAACCTAGCAACAATTTAAGATTTGTGGTTACATGACTCATCAAAGATATTTTAAATCTATCAAGTTGAGATAAATTCAAACCTAAATGTTAGGACTCTCTTTCTTTATGTGGCATTCGTTTAGGGGATTATTTGAAAGATCATAAATAGTTGCAAATTTTAAGAAATGATGATACTTTAGTTGATGGTTTGTTGTTTGTGAGACAATATGTAAGGAAAGTTTCATCAGGATGGTTTCACATTCAATTGAGAATGCTTTATTATGTTCAATTATGTTAATATATAAATTGGTCATTTCATATAGATAGGTAAACGTATAATAGTGTCTTATCTTTTTTTTTTTATCAAAGTAGGACACCAAAACAAGCATTTAATAAGCATAAATAATATATGAATTCTTTTATGTAATTTTAGTAACTTATTTTTTTATAGTTTACAATATTGTAAAGTAGTCTTACTTTGATAAAGCAAAAATTTATTTGTAGAAAGGATAAAATTATAAAATTTCAAATATAAGTTTGCAACACCTATATCTAGTGAACAAATATTCTTAAATACGGGTGAAATTCAAATGACAAGCAATGACATATAGACCAATCACATGTAATGCTTTATGAAAAACTTACTAAATTGCTTTGTATAATCTATCCACCTTATTTATAAGATATAAAATTAGATATATTAACAATAATTTTAAACATAATAAATAAGAAAATTCCTCACATATTGCATCACACATACAATTATACATTAACATGTACATGACAAAAATTATTATAGATACATCATGCATGAACTACTCATGGATTGCATTATACATACAACTATACTTAATGGCAACATAAGAGAAAATCATTGTAATGCAAGATACATGAAATGCTAGTAACTTACAAAAGGTATTTCATGCCATAAACTTACAACATAAAATGTTTGATTAATAATTTATAGAGAAGAAAGTTGGTTATGATAAAGATGAATACTATCAAAGTTTAGAATATTTCTACTAAGCAATTGAATTTCTATTTTTACTTCTTATTAAGAAATCATAACATGTAGATAGACATTAACAAGTGATTAAAGTTCTATATTCCAACAAATAAAAATTTGTAATTTTCTTGGTTAAATATAGTTTACAATGTCTACTGCATACGACTTACTAAATTCTTTATTGTTTAAAATATAAATTTAATTTTGTTACTTCAAATTAATAAATAAAAATGAACGCAAATTACAATTATAGAAAAGGGTTTAACAATTTAAGATTTTTGTTATCAACAAAGCCATTTCTAGGGTCTTATCAACAAACCCATTCTATGGAATGCATTCCATTGGATGCCCGTGACCTGTTTCAAGGCTCCATATTTGAAGCAGACTTAAAAATTGCCAGCAAAAGTTGGTGAGATTTCAGTCATTTTGTTTCTGCTTTAACCAAAGAATTTTCAAGTGAAGCATATGATAAACTAAAGCATTTGTTTCTACTTTAACCCTAACAAATTTTCTGTGTAATTGTCATATGATATGCTAAATTTCAAATATTAATGAACATTCAAATATTGTGGTTTTCCTGCCAGCTTGTGCAAACTGCCCTGATAAAATAACAAAATCATAAGTAGCTGAGCAAAATGAAAACAACAATCACAAAAGGAAAGCCAAAATTAGCTAAACCTTATCTCCACGGTAAGAACAAAAAATAGCAAGGGAAATTATGGATGCTCAGCATCATCCTTCCCATCTTTGAAAGATTTTGAATCTCTTCGTCTGGAAGTGTTTGAATTGGAGAATTTCAGTACGTTACTATTATAAAAAAAAAAAATATTCATTTGACTTGGAAAAGGAAGTCACCGTGTTCTCTTCCATCAAATTAGATATTTTTGGAAATCATCACAGTTTTTCTTATTTCATTTCCAACTTCTTGTTAGAACAAAGATCCTCCTCTGTCAATTTGTTCATTTGCCCTTTTCCCAGCCCCTTGAAGGCTTAGTAGTCCTCCTCCACTGAATACTTTCTCATTGTCTGCATTATGCCATTTAGTCATGCTTTCCATTTCATATTTTATGAGGTGGACTTCATTTCTCAGCTCAGTGTAATGTTATTCATAAACCAAATCTGTTTGGATAGTATCCTTAATACCATAATTGAACATATATCTACTCTCTCCCTCTTTCATCCATTTTCCCATAATTGAGTTCTTCTCTCTGTTCTGGCTTTATTTTTGATACATTTTCTATGGTGTATTATTTGTATTTCCAAGTACTATATAAGTATGTGCTCACACTTTGCCTTAAAAAAACAAAAACATTATCTGGATGAGTTTCCCTCATAGCTTGCAATTTTCCCTCTGGAATGATATGATTGTTGTAGTTGTGTCTATACAATTACATGCATATTCAACTTTTCCTTCACAGTGAGCTCCTTTGGCACCAACTGATACCTTGATGCTCTTTCAAATACTTTCTCACATCATCCTGGATGCCTTGACATCAATGACAACCTTTTCCCATCACACTTATGCAAACTTGACCAAACAAGATCCATACAAAGACTTCTCAAATTGGTTATATATTATGAACATAATAAGTCCAAAATGCATAATTGAACGTGACGAAAGCACCATTTGTACACAACCAAATTAAGCAGCAACACCTCTAAACAATACTTATGCTCCATCTCTCTCCTCTCTCCACCTCACTCTTTGCCTCTTTGCATTTGACAAAACTGGTCCATCCTTTATGCTGAAAGGATCTTCATAGCATGATTCAAGGCTATTTTCAAGGTGGTTGTATTCAGTTTTACAACTACGAATTGCATTTTCTGGAAACTTTATTTTTTAACCTTTTCAATATATCAGTTTTGTTCATGTCCTACAATCTTCTGGAATAGGAAGACATTTCTTTTTGAGGGATCTCATTCCACTTTATTATGCCTCTTAAATGCTTCCATATTTCACATATCAGTTTGCTAGAGAAAACAGATTTAATATGTGGATAATAACCACCTGCAGATCATCCACATTTAAATGTGTGACTTTTCAACAAGACAAGGATCGAAACATGTATCAAGTTAAAATTTGATAGATTAGAAATCCAACAAACTGTGTAATTATACAAAAAGGTTTCCTATATTTGATGATGTACCATGCTGCATCTAATGTATAATGTTTTCTATTTTTGTAATTAAAAATAAAAACCTTCTTAACCAACGTTCACACCAGTAAAATATTATAGTTGAGTAGAATTACACTCAAAGAAAGGGAAATGAAAAATGACAACGGAGATCTTGATTTTCCAAGAGGGGGAGTTCCAATATAGAAGGAAAGAGTTATATACTCACCCAACACATGCTCAGCTGATAGTATGAATGTCTAATTTGGTTTTATATCACATGGGTATACACAAAGCTCAGAGACAAATGTTTTCAATTCAAAATCATATTTCAGCATATCTAAATTAAATGACAATTTAAGTAACTTAGTAACAACTGAAAAATTAAAAAAAATAAAGCGTCAATGACTACCATGTTTGATTGGATTCCAATTTACTGTAATCAATTTAAGGTATTAATTACTTCATAAGCATGGCAATGTATAAGATAAAATAGCATAAACTTCAAAAGCACAACATGTTTAAAAAAATAAATAACAGCATAACCAATTAAAATTAAAGAATGTAAACAGCAGAAAGTCCAAAGGAAATACATTGGCCATTTTCCATAGCGAATGTCTTTCCTTGTCTTTTTACCATCTGGGCATATCTCCCCTTTCATGTAAATTATTCATTATGTTTGATCAAACAAAACACAGTTTTAGAAACATCAAAACAAAGAATTGTTTCACAAATTAACTACAATGTGTTACAATTCAACTTACTCCCTTTTCATGTAAATTATTCGTTATGTTTAATTAAAAAAAACACTGTTTTAGAAACATAAAAACAAAGAATTGTTTCACAAATTAGCTACAATGTGTCACAATTCAACATACTCTGATGGCTGACCCATATCCTCGGGTACTTTTGCCTGGGACTCGCTACCAATGCACACATCTTTGTGCTCTGCAGGCGTATTAGCAGAAAAAAAATACTCACAAGTTTTTATTTCATTCTGACATGTTGGACAATACCAACCGTCAATATCCTTTGGTTTCACCTTTTGTTTCAAAAATATTCTTAAATCATAGCTGAAGCTGAATCTCAATGACAAGGATACCAGTATAAGATACGGGAGAAGACATTATAGAATAAAACGTAATCTAAATAAGACAAGATAACAGGGACATATTTTACTAGTTAATTGAAATATACCCACTTTAAAAGATGGCAAGCATGTCAATACAGTTGAACTGTTGGAACAAGCATGCCAATACAATTGGAGTGTTGGAAGAGTCCTTGTCCAGCTGAGCAACTTGTTACAGCTTCAATTGGAGATGCCTTCATAACAGAATACCTTTTTAAACTGTTTCCTCCAGCTTGGAGATGGTGATGAACAAAGATTTTGAATGAGGATGATAAGATGGTGAATTAAATTCTAGCACCTAATCAACAAAGATATTGAATAGAGTGTTTTCTAAGATTCCTTTTAAGTTGCCATTTATTAATTTAATTAGCTAAACTTTATTGTTATTATTATAGTGCAATCAGCTCATACAGGTTTGTATACAGCAATATACATTGTACTTGGTTGAGTTTCTTTCCAATTCTGATTAGTTAAGTTACTGTTGGAAAATTGAATCTCCAATTCTCACCCATTAACTTTCTCTTGTAAATTTGAATCAGCTGATTTTACTGCTATTATAATAGTGAAATTAGCTCCTGCTTGTTATATTGTGCTTGCTATATTGTGCTTGCTGCAAAATTCTATACAGAATAATATTTTGTTTTAGTGCACTGAAAGTCAGTAGAAGAATAAACTCTGGTGGTTATTGATTCCATACGACAGCTATGAGAACAATTTTTACATTTGATGGAGAAAGAGGTTTTAGAGCCTGTCACGGATAAATATCAGAGTTTATGAAGGATTTTTCAAGATATTTATAAGAGAAGATGTTGGACTTTTGAAAGTTTTATAAAAGAGGTTGCATGAACATGGTTCCATTTTAATCAGTGGAGTGGTTCATTATGTTTGTTTTTATTTAGAATGTTAATGTATGTAGCATACCTAAGAAATTTTATAGTAGCCCCTTCCAAAGATTTATAATCTTAGCAGATTCCTTTCAGTATTAATTATTCTTATAAAAAAGTAGAGAATAAAAGAGAAAATAATATGAACAACTAATAAACATAGCATCTAAGCTATGGACTCTTAAAATATTGTGTTTTATTATTTAAATTATGAATTAAGATTGAAGATATTAAAATTTATTAATTATGCTGATGGAAATACTAATAAAAAGATAATTATGAAAGGATAACTATATTTGAAGTAATAGATACAAATTGTCATAGATTTAATCATAGGTTTTGTGATTGTACATTATTGGATAGTGTATAGCCAAAGAATATTCATGTAATTTTTCCCCTTATTTCTAGAAGGGGTAATTTATGCATCCATTTTATATATGGATGAGGTGTGGGATAGTTTGCAGCTGAAGTAGCTAAACTTCATACAAAACAGCATTCCGTACAATTTTTAAAATTCTCAAAACATAACAGTTTTTTGTGAAATTTTTAGGAGTGAAATCTTCATGCTCTGCATCCCATTGTTGTTAAACTACAAAAAATTCTCCCCAAAAAAGCAGTGTTTTACAGATTTAAAAGGTTTTTTGGAATGCCATTATCTGTGGAGAATGGCTTGTACAGTTTGCAGATCTATGCTTGAACAAAATGTATGTGCATAGTTTTGTTTAATTCATCTTTAATTTAAAATGTGCATAATTTTATTCAATTCACATTTAATTTAAAACTAAGTATTATTTTAGAATATATTTTGGAAGTGTTTTTTTAAAATAAAAGCTCACAAAGTCAACGATATATTAATAAGTCAACGATATATTAATAATATAGGGAACTTACATAAAAGCCAACCTTCAAAGTAGGAAGCTTATATGCAACATAGGCTGGCATGATAACAAAAGTTTACAATGAGTCTGCAATAAGAATTGATGCCATACATCAAAAAAAGGACAGTCCAAAATATGGAAAGACAATAAGTCTGATGAGATGAAAAGAAGAAGCACTTATATAATTTTTTCCCTTATTTTTCATTTATATAATTTTTCCTCTTATTTTTAGAAGGGGTATTTAATGCATCCACTTCAAATATGAATGGGGTATGGGATAGTTTGTGGCTGAAGTGCCTAAACTCCACACAAAAGGGCATTCTGTACAATTTCTAAAATTCAAAAAAGAATAATAGATTTTGGTGAAATTTTTCAGAAGTGAAACCACAAAAAATCCCCCCAAAAAAGTGTCTTACAGATCTGAGAGGTTTTTTGAAATGCCATTATCTGTTGAGATTACCCTGTACAGTTTGCAGCTCTATGGTTGGACAAAATGCATGTGCATAATTTTATTTAATTCACCTTGAATTTAAAACTAAGTATTAGTTTAGAATATAGTTTGGAAAGATTTTTTTAAATAAAAGCTGACAAAATCAACGATATATTAATAACATAAGAAAACTTACATAAAGGTCAACCTTCAAAGTAGAAAGCTTATATGCAACATAGGCTGGCATGATAACCCACAAAAAATATTACGTTCTAACCAGAAACAATTTTATACCAGTAATAAACCATCGAACAACAAAAAAAACTTTACAATGAGTCTGTAATAGGAATTGATGCCTTACATCAAAAAAAGGACAGTCCAAAAAGTCTGATGAGATGAAAAGAAAGAAGCACTATACCCAGTGCTTGCAGAGAAGTGACATTACCAGTGGCATACCCACTAGAACTTGGAACATCAGCACTAGTGTTTGAAGCATCACCAATAGAATTAGGAGGATTCTCCAAAGCATGCTTCCTATGGGTTGTTCGAAAACCTTAAAAGCGTATCCAATGCTAAAAACTTGTCAAAAGCATCGTGCAAAGTTTTCTCCCTGAGGGCCGGTTGAAGTCGATTTAAGGCCTTCACCAAATCCTTGAATGTATCACATACAAGCCCAGAACGCATTTCATAGAGGAGGTCCTTGCACACAGAGTTGGTTGCTAATTCTGTCTTGTCAAGGAAGCCACCAATGGGGGACGAACCCATGTCCAAACTGTATGATTGCAGGCTACTCTCCAAGTCAGACGCATTGAAGAGACAAGGCTGCAAATAACTTTTCGCTAAAGTTGTAACCAATCCAACGTCTTCAAGTAAGTCCATACAGTTGGAAAGAAATAGTGATGCGACCTCAGAGAAGAGAGCATGGGGGTTGGCAAGAAGCCACTGGTGGCCAACAACATATCGAAGAGCAAACTCCACATCGTCAGATGGCATTACAAAGACTTGTCCCAGTTTTTCTCTGTCGTATTTTGCTGGATCACGTCTCTCCCAGAACCATTTTGGAAGTGATATTCTCCATTCAAAAGCCATATGAAAATCTACACTTCATATAAAACTAGGATTTATACGTAAAAATGTGATCTAACAACAAGGTCATAACCATTGTAAATATTATAATGCAATGTTTGAATAAAAATATAGCAATCATACATCTAAGATAAAAATCTACTTACAAAAGATTGTTTGCTTATGATAATAATAACAAATAAATTAGGAAACTGAAAATGTTTGAATACCCTTTTGTCAATATCACAATTCTGGTCCAAAACTGTCAGTGAGTGACTTAGAGACAATATCTAGAAATTCCCTCCCTCCTTGATAAGGCAGTTGAATCCAATACAGCTAGTTTTATAATAGATAAGAACCTTATGCAAAATTTGGCTCTTGGTTAAAGAATCTCCCTATACAAAACACAATCCTATATATAATTTTTTTTGAAGAATCTGCTAAACTATCATCTTTTAACGGTTGTTAGTTTTCAAAAAGAGGTTATTATAAAATCGGGCTTGCAATGAAAATATAATTAAGATCTCAATCACACATGCATTAGAGATCACTTGGTTTCAAACCCTACTCATTATTAATCTCTTTGACCAATACAGTGTCATTAATCTGATAAAAAACTATGTAAATTATTCTTCACCACCTAACTAGTGATCTGATATTTGCAACAATAGTTGAAATATATAGCTAACGCTCTATAGATATACGGTCCTATAACAAATTTATGAACATGCATTACAGTTCTTAGTCATCAAAAGGAAGTTATTATAAAATCGATTTGAGAGTGAAGAGCTTAGGGTAATGAGATTGGTCTGTTTCGGGGTTTGAATGAACATATAAGATCTCAATCACACATGCATTAGACCTCAATTCGTTTCAAACCCAAAGGCCAAAACAATCGCTTATCAGGGTAACGAGATTGGTGTGTTTGGAGCTTGGAATGAAAAAATAAGATTCAATCACACCTGCATTGTAATCTGCTCACTTTGTTTCAAACGCAATGGCCAAAATAATGGAACTGTGATTGAAGATTTACCTGAAAATAGAAGAACCGTGCTCTTCTTCGAAACCGCCTTACAACTTGATGCTCTGGTTGTGCGTTGAGTCGTAGGAAACAAGTAAGTTTTGTTGGTAATAAATATATTTCTAAGGCATGAGTTCCCATCAAAATTTAGCGAAGGTGGTGCGTTTTGTTGTTATTGTCAACTACAAATCAACCAATCATGGGACATTAGATATACGCTTTGTTTTATGGGAACTTGTTTCCACCGTTTGCTCAGCTGGGTAAATTTTAATTTTTTATTTTTTCTAGATGGCATTCAATAATTTTTAACTACTTTTTTTTTTTGAACTTCTAACTTATTTCTAATGTTTAATATTTTTTTAATAGAGTGTGTGGATAAAAAATTGTAATTCATTGTAATTTTTTATTCATAATAATCAATTTACAAGAGGTATGACTATGTGTAAGATTGACTTGTGAAATTATGTATATCAGTTTGTTCTAATCCCTAACATAACTAGCTCTCAAATTTGCATTCCTAATCCATAACATGACTAAGGTTGATTCTATACTTATGGATCTAAAAGTTCACTATTAGAACTCAAACTTCAAATTTATTTGTTGCCAACTATTTTACTAGTTATTATGCTTTGACTTAGCACTTGTGGATTAATGTGATTGGTTATTGTATTTAAGGATAATTCCATTCTCATTTGATATCATATAGGGATCATCTAGGACATCATACAGAAATATATTTGAGAAAAACAATAGTTTCATATTGAAGAATAAAAAGAATCAATACCATTTACATTAGAGCACCTCATCCTAGGACCATTGCATGTTTACTTGTTATCCTCAATAATTTTTATCAGAGCTATAAAGCTATTTCATTAGGGCATGACCAAGGACAACATGACCCTTGTAATTTGGTATATTCCTTAAAGGTGTTTATGAACATTTCTTATCCTTAAAATAATTAAATACCACAAATTAAGGTTAGTGAATTGCATTATCCTATTTCTTGCTAGTTTAGATATGTGTCCATCAATTCAAATCTAGGCTACTATCAAATCCATGATAATGGACGTGTGCTAGTACAAATAATATATAATTTGCAAAAAATGGAGATCTTTATTTGAGTTAACCCCAAAATCCACATATTTGGTAAATTGGATCTTAACATTTGACAAATCATGTCTCCATCAAATCTTTAGCTGAGTACATAATATTTAATTTAAATTTCTTTTTATTACCAAAAGAGCACCCATAACCCTTTCGTTTGCCCTTGCAAGGGACAAAATTGTATGTGTGACCAAGTCTAAGGAGGTAGAAGCCATATGTAAATGACTAATGCTATTCTAAAATGATGGATTAGCATGCCAAACGATGAATTTAGGTGATGGGAAAACTAGTTCACTACAAAGTCAAATTAGGTGCTCAGATGATTGTAAAATTAGATCTCGAGTACATTTCTAAAGATCTATTTTTCTCTATTTTAGTCAAGGAGTACCTTCATGAGAATGAGTTGGTTTTTGGAGCATCAAGTTCTTGTATGTAGGGTTGTTAATGAATTATCATTATATGAAGCATCACAACAAAGAAGGTAGACTTTGTGTGCAAGCTTGAGAACTTTGTATTTTGCTAATTTTAGTAAGTTTATAGATATACATAAGTAGTGGGTTAAAATCCTTAGAAAAAATATAGAATTCCACATAAAATAATAATTTCCCCATTTTAGTTCATTAAGGGTAGTGAATTGTTGTTGGAAACAACCAAAGGAACTTGAAAAAATAAATACTCTCCACAAACCAACAAGATCCTAAAATAGAAATATCATAAGCAATTGCCACTCATGTACAAATAGGTGTCTTGCATATAAAGGCAACCAAGAATAGGTGAGAAGGTAGGAGTCAAACTCTAACTACCCCTCCAAGTATGCAATAAGTGTCGGACTCAAGAACCAGTGTTGGGACACTTGGTAAAGATACATGAGTCAAGACAAAAGTCTCTCTGACCTCCCATAAGGTGAGGAGATAATTTCTCAATCCTCTAAGTGAGCACTTAGTTGAATGAGACTTAATTAAGTAGGCTAAAAGAAATTTAGTTAAATGATACACCTTTTCATATTAACATGCTCCCTAAAGCAAAAATTAGGAAGTAAGATAATCACATTAAAGAGGAGTCCCAACAACATGGCTTGATAAGGTACTCATGTACAAATAAAGATATCTATCTCGTACAAATAGAAAGTGATAAAACCTTGTGGGAATAGAACTTCCCTATAAAAGAGAGAATGAGAAGGATACAACCTCCTATAAAGATGTCCATGCGAAGATGAACATGATTATGAAGAACTTCTAAAGCATGTCAAGAAATATAAACTATGTTCAAAGATGAACTAGTGTATGCTAGATTTAATGAATGTTGAAAAGATGTAGATCATGGGATGAAACTATGATCCAAGAACAAAAATAGAAAACATGAGTATCACATAGTACACTACTTAGAACCATTTGATATTCAACATGGATGATTAAAGAACACAAGTAACGAAGCACAAGTGACATGTAGTATATTACTTAGAATTATCTGGTGTTCATGAATCTCACAAAATGATCGATTGGTAGAAACCCCCATATGAGAGATTTAAATGAGTCTAGGTCTTTATGACCCCCTTGCGAATGTGTGAAGTCAATAAGGCTCCAGGAGGTTCCTCCACTACTCCACTAAAAATAGAAAGAATCAACAACACAAATGTCATCACTCCCCCCTTAAAGTAGATGAGGAAGTGACGATGGCTCCATAACAAAATACCTAATTCAACTATTCCTCCAAGTTGCGGATAGTGATAAACAAGGATTTTTAAAGGCAATGATAAGATGGTTAAAATTCTGGCACTTAATGATAGTGCTTATATTATCAAAGTTCTATTTTAATTTCTTTGTTTTGACATTGTTTGGTTCTCAAACTTCCCAAGCATATTGTATCTAGTTGAGAATGAAAGATGTCATATATTTTCTTTCATGATGAAATACAACCCTAAGGAACGGTAATATGATACTTTATATTAAGAGAGTAGAATATTTTTTAAGCTTCCTTCTTATTACTATTATTATTATTTGATAGGTAATAGGCTGAAGCCACAATATTTTGAATTATTATTATTATGTTTGATTAGATTGACCCATGACCTTTCCCATTATGGAAGGCCAAGAGTCAGAGCTTAGAATTCCACTTTAGATGTCCCTATTGGAAATTGAACTTGGGTCTCCACAATGAGAACCCAGTGTTTTAACCAGTTAAGCTCAACCCCTTGGACTCCTTCTTATTATTATTAGTTAAGTTGCTATTTATTAATTTAATTAGCTAAAATTTATTACAGTTATTACAACACAATCAACTCATATAGGATTTTATATACAATCTATATTGTACTTTTGAGATTTGTCTATTGCGATTTTTCCTTAGGTGCTTTTATTAGATTTCTGAATCACAATGCACCTCAATCCTCAATCAATGAGTTATTCTATATGGGTTCTAGTTTTTTCTTGATTCATCGGGCTTCACTTGTTGGTCCGTCACCTTAATAATATTTAAATAAAACCATTGCAAAACAAGAAATTCTATTTGTCGCCTCTTAACCACTAAAATTTTCCCTCAAATTTATCTTTCAATAAAGAATGTCAGGTTTAAGTCATCGATAATTTACTTTGAGGATTACAATTATGTCATTGAGTCCTAATAATTGATCACCAAAATATTCCTTGTAGAAAATCTAAAACTTGATTGCTTTCAATCTTCAAAGTTTCACTTTATGAAGTTTTCTTTGCTCACAAAGAGAGAAAGGTGAATTTTTTATCCCTAATCCTTGACTCTCATTATGTATGTTCAATCCTTAGTAAGTAGTGTTGGTTCCCATTGACTAGCTATCCAAACATAAACCATGTATTCAATCTTCAAAGTTTCACTTTATGAATTTTTCTTTGTTCACAAAGAGAAAAAAGGTGAATTTTTGATCCCAAATCCTTGACTCTCATTATGTATGTTCAATCCTAAGTAAGTAGTGTTGGTTCCCATTGACTAGCTATCCAAACATAAACCATGTATGATATTTTTACTGGTAGATGATCCCTGAAATGTTAGATTTTGTGTATCCAACATTGTCCTTTCGGATATTAGATTGCAAAATCTCATAGAAGTCAATACTCATTCTTCCCAGAACCTCACCCCTGATAACCTTGTTCTTGGTTATTCTTTAGACCTTGTTGTTTGACATTTTCACCTAATAATTAACTCATGCCTTTAGAATATGGTATGGAGAATCACTTACATACAATCATCAAAATCATGAAAAAATGATCAATTATAAAGTTTTAGGATTATTACATGTTGATTGATATGAGTTAGAGGCTAAACCCAAATCTTGATAGGTGAGTGAATGGATTATTTAAATATTTTGATTATGCCTAATATATGTCTTGTGGTATTTTTAGGTACAATGCAAGAATATAAAGGCAATATGAAGTACCAATACAATGAATATCACCCCTCTTCTAAGATGTAGTCATTGTAGAATGATATTGGAGATTTAGACTTGGGAAATGTCAACTTAGATAAATTTTTGGAAAGACTTCACAAAGAGGAAGGGAAACAATGAACTCCTCACTTATTAAATAAAGAGTAGTATGAAAGTAGCCACTTTTCCAATTTCAGTTCAATATTCTAAATTGGTTCTTACTTGGGCACAACACTACAAGCTAAGGAGAAAGAAAATAATTGTTTGGCCTTTTGGAGAGGTAGTTCTGGACATTAATCCAAAGATGATTGAAAAGGGTTTTGGTATCCATATTCACTCCAAATATGCAAAAATTTACCTAAAAGAAGGCTTAAATTACTACAAGGAAGAAAATGATTGCCCTCAATTTCATTAACAAGAACCTTATCCACACCACTAAGAAGGTGGTGATGAAAATGGCTAAGGTATCACAAAACAATAAATTTTTGATAAATGTTAGGGACCAAATTATCATATTCAATATAGTATATAGTAAGCCTGATGTAAGGTACATTAATCCTTTGATGTACTTCTACATATTGAACATCACTAAGAACAAGAACAATATTGATTAGGGAACCATCATTAGTGATTACCTACATGATCAATTTATTGATGTGTTAAAGAGTTCTATATTTTATGACTTCCGACTTGGTCTACTTGCTAGCTTATTAATTTTGTTTTCCTGGACTTAGAAGAGCTGGTTCTTTGCTCAATCTATAAGTGTCAAGGTTTTCCATCACTATTCCCAACTAATCTTGGCAAAGAGCTATATGCACTATTGTTTGGTAGATGATGTTTTGGCCTATTCCATCATTACATAGTTAGAGAATTATTTTTATAAAATATTCTCCATGGAAGCTACTAGAAAGTCAAGGAACTGGTAGAAATTGCATATCAAATTCAAAACCTTCTCCTCATTAGATTCATAGGTTACTTCAAAGTACTTTATGAGCTACCAAGGTACCCAAATTATAGGTTGGTTTTATTTGACATATGTACAAAGGTAACAAAAGTACATAAAATAGTGGTAAGAAAGAATAGGACTATCTTTCCATTTCTCATCAAAATTGGTGACTATTCCTATGCCAACATGCAAAATATAAAAATAATAGAGATATAGATGATACCTCTATCAATAGATTTATATGGGACACCAAGATAAAATTTGATACCATTGGCAAGATTAGCCTAGTTGTAAGGGCTTTATACAAACATGAGTTAGAATTGGAGTACCATTGGACACATTGTGTAAATGAGTACTTGTATGGAATACTACATTTTGAAGGTTGATCTCATTGAATCATTAAAAATTATGAAGTCCCCAAGGTTTCAAAATATGCAAAGAGGTCAGATCTAACATAGATAACTCTCAAGGATTGTTCAATGTCCCTATTTATAATGTTGATTACTTTATCCTTGAGGACCTAACCCTAGAAGCTAGATAAAATCAAGAGATAACATAATCCAAAATATGGATATCATCTCCCTTCAATATGCTATAATTTCCAAAGCCAAAGGTCCAAGAGGCAGAAAATTAAAAGGTCCAAAAATTTTCAAAACATAAAACAAGATAATCCTCAAATACAATTGTGACTAAGGCTAAAAAAAAAAAATTCCAGATGCAATAGAGGCCTCAAAAAAGAGAGAGAGAAAATTACTAAAATCTCATAAGAATAATAAGTCCTACTTAAAATAATAATTATAACTTAATCACAAGATACACCTAATCCTTCACCATCTCCTCATAATAGATCCTCATCTTCTTCTCTTCCTTAGGAATCACCTTTTCCATTTCCATCTATATCCCTAAAATACATCTTCCACCTTCTCCACCATAGTTCTCTACTGCAATACCTTCACCTCCTCATTATCCACGTCCTCCTTCAAACCCTCCACCACATGCTCCTACTCCTCCACCTTCTCCACCACCTACTTATCCACCTAAGGAATATATTTTTCATTCTCCTCCCAAATAATATGAAGTATTAGCTATTGATTAGGGTCCTCCAAAGATAAAAATAGATGCTATGACAGAAGAGAAAGTAGAATGATGAATAAGTGTTGCGAAAATAGGAGGAGAAACATCTTGAGCATTCTCAAGAAAACATAAAGGTAAAGGAGGTACCTCCCTCAATCCATTATCCCTCATAGAAACAACAAGAACAACAACATTATATTCTAGAGAATTAAAAAAAAATCCTCTCTCTCCTTCCAAAGCATGAACACATGAAACTTTTAGCATGTCATTTCCGCTCGACCACACTATACAATAATGAAAGAGGACATATCCAAGCTAAGGAGAAGGATTTTAGAATTTTTATTGAGTAATTTAGGATCCTAATGCAAGAAGGAAGAGAGGAATAAGACTATCAACTATGATAGTAGACCAAAGAGGAAACAATTTGCATGATTGACAATCCTTATTATCAATGGGCTATAGGTAGATAGCTAGGGGATTACCAAATTAAAAAAGTATATTTGGGAGTCCAAATGAGAGAAAAAAGATAAAATATCCTTGCAACAATATGTAATACTTATTTTGATCAACATGACCAAAAAGATGATAAATAAAGGAAGAGATTTAAAAAATAATTCACTTAATAGATTAATTATTTAGTTGGGCCAATTGATTGTGTTCCTCCATATTCAGTTTTACAAGAAACTCTAAATAAGGATGATCAGCCTCCAAATCAAAGGGCCTCATCTCATCCACAAAGGAATGGAGGGAGAGCCTAAAAGATTAAGGATGTAATGTAATTAAAAATAAATAAATTATTATCACTTAATTAGTGACGAAGAAAGTTTAACTAATAAAATAGAAATAGAGATTGATGAATACTTGATGACATGGGAGGGTTAGACCCTCATTTGCATAAGATGAAGTCTATTATTTTTGATGAGTTTATGAAAATAGTAGTGTTCAATGATGAGGATTAAGATAAGAAAAAAGAGTTGCAAATCTAAAATTGAAGAAGTGTAAGAATAAGCTGAGTAAAATAGGAGCTCAGCTGATAAAGCATTCATTATCTCTCAAGAAATTTGTTCAAGATATTTCTTGCACATTTTGGAAGATGCCTTATTTGGTTAGTTTCTTGATTAAAATAAATTTATAATTCATAGATTATTTACATTTACTAGTCACAAAAGAACTCATAGATGAGATTATGGAAAACAAATAAAAGATTCAAGCCTTTCAAGATGAGTTGAATTATTTTGAAGAGCTATAGGAACATTTGGAAAATTCAACATTTTCAAAAGGTGTTAAATTGAAGTATCATAAAGGCCTTGATATAAACTATCTTATGCATGTGGTAAAATATTTTACTCACATGTTCCCTTATTACAAGGAAGAATGGGTGTTCAATGTCCAAAATTCTAACTCGAAATAAATCAAGTTAGCATTGATATTTTGTGAGGTCAATTGGAATTCTTAATCATTTCTAGTTTCCTTTTTTATCATCCTAATTTAATTTAGTTTAATAATTTCATACCCAAAATTTATGGGATCAAAACCTCTATTTATTTTTCTTCCAATGATTAGTTAAAGGGTAATAAATCATTTTGTTGTAATAGACAAGCAATTTTTTTATAATCTTTAGCGTAGATTTTTCTAGTAGACATTGTACAAGTGAAAAATAATTAATACAAGGATTAAGTGTATATCTATAAATTATGTTTTGATCATAGTAATGGTATTCTATTTTTATATTTCTATGTCAAATAAATGGGTGAAAGTTGTATGATTTGATGTGATTACATAGGTTTTTATTAAAATTTTTGCATGTTTAATGGTGATTTGATTTGATGAACTTCAAATATCTGATATTTATTTCTCCCTTGATGATTGCATCAATGCTATGTTTAGTTGTGTAAATTCTAATCAATGTGGTTTTATAGTATGAGATTTCCCATAATCATTCAGATGTGATTAATATGTTGGAATTGTCATTGACCATTTAATTTATGTTATTTTTCTTTCCTCTTAACCTATTTATTTTTTATTTTTTAAGCTCTTAACAATAAAATGCTTTAAAGATTTACTAAAAGAAAAATTAACACATTTAGATCTACCTAAGTTTTATAATATGAATGGATTAATTTAAGTGAGTTTATCTATATCTTTCATGATTTTATAATTGTGGGAGTTGAAATTGATTGTATCAAAATATATCCAAGCTTACATGAAGTTGATAACCAGCAAAGGCCCCTTGTATAAAAAATAATGTAGAACAATTAATTATCTAACGTGGTCAACACCTGAATCAAAAGAAGCCTTGGAGTGAGATCTATCACTTTTCAAGAGGAATGGATGATCTTTGTTCACTCAAACATGTTAGTGATAATCCCACCATCAACATACAACTTATTTTGAAATTTTTGCAACTTTTGGTAACACCAAAAATCAATGATTCATATGTTTTCTTAGCTCAACTTTATCAATTATAGTAGTTAATTTAAGTTATCCCACCTCCCTATTTCAATAATATGTGAAAGATTAATCCAAGTCTTTCAATCATTTCTTGTGAAAATTAGCACTAATTTCTTGATAAAATATACTTGAGAAGTACTTGACTTATATGTTACCATAAATAAGTGTAGTCAATTTAAATTATAAAAAATATATCTATTGCCATGATAAGTATGATTTATAAAAGGTTGAAGAATTATACTAGTGTTAAGTCCAATTAAAGAGCCTCAAAGATGAAGAAGAAAGTTGAAACCCTAAACCAATCCATTCCAATTTATAGTGAGGAAGCCTAAGTACCTCCTAAACAAGTGATAGATGTTAACTAATGGAAAATTATTCATGGATATTATAGTTAAAAATCAACTGTCGTTACTAAAAACCTTAACTAGAGTTGTTGGTAGATGAAGATATACTAGCTTTGAGGGTTTATCATAATGATATTTATAGAAAAAATGCCTCATTTTTTAGTGTTTAGAATTGTCCTTCAACCCTTGTTTGTAGGAGCACTTATTTTCCAACTTCACAAAGCTATGTGAAAAAAGTTATTTCTTCATTAAGATAAGATCATCAGGGTCGTCGAAAAAGGAACTCCAATGCATCACATGTCAAAGCAACACTATTTATAGCAAGTCTACAACCCTTTTATTTTAAGAAAGATGAGTGAGCGCATCACATGGTGGCCCTACGTGGTACTCTGAAAACCTTAAACCTTAGCATTACGATCATATTCTTAATGGAAATAAAACATAGTAGATTGTGCCAGATTTGCCTCTCCGCAAGTTTTATCTTTGTTTATTGTTTCACTTTGATGATCTATGTTATTTGAAGTTGGGTATATCTATTGATAAATATGAGTCTTGTATTTTATAATTTCTAGTGTAATTTTTTGGACTATGGGCCATGTCAAGTACTCTTCTATTTTTTGCAATGGTATATGGCTAGGATTTATATTATGTCATTTGGTGAGCAAAATTCATTAGTGGTTATTGTTAGGAGAAATAATAGAAATATCCAAAATATAGTGGGCCTTAGTACATGATTATTAAGGGAAGATTTGAATGCTATTCTTTGTGTCTATTTGACCTTATGCATGTTGTTTGCTTTCCAACAATGAAGAGTTTGTGACATTTTGTGCTCTACTTCTAAAGTGTCTTGTTTCCTATTATTTCTCTTTAAGAGGATTTAAAGTATTATAAAAGATTTGAATTTGTACTTCACCTTAGTGTTACTATGTAATGCTTAATTCTCTCTTCTCTTTCCATTTCCCTATGATATTTGAAGAGCCAAGTTTTAAAATACCAGAGGTTGTTTGAACATAAATCACAATTAGGTCTCACATCTGTGAAACTTCTAGATTGCTCTCTTTAAGCATAACCTTTAGAGTAACTTTTTTGTCGACACACTCAGTGCGACTTAGGATTTTCATCAGTGGCGATTTGGTATGTTCTTCAACATATTCACACTTAAGGATAAAGAGACCACAAAAACTTGAAAACTCTTTAAGATCAAATCATTTGAGTGACTCAAATGGTATGTACCTTATTCTCAATCCTGAGTAGACCTTTTTCTCTTGTTTAAGACCTCATTTTCTTACCTTTCACTTTCCTTATGCTTCAACATGGAAAGATATTATGAACATTATAGTATTTTCCCTCATCCTTTCCAATTAAATACTTGGTTTATACCTTCCTACCATAAATATCAAGCTGGTAATATTGTTAATTTTTCAACAAGCAATGAGTAATTTATAAATGTTTTCTTCTTACCTACCCTTGTGCAGCCTTTTTGGTAGCCTTGTTATGCTTACCAACAAACCCATTAGTCTTATTTTATCCCCTATTAGTATTCATCATCTCACCTAGCATCAAAATTTGATAAATTCTAGAAGTGTCAGCACTAGAGAGATGATGTTAAACTTCCAAGAAAAGTTGTGGTCTCTTAAGGAAGAACAAGATTATCAATATCAACTTACTTATTGGTATCAATTTCAACAACAACAAGTAAAGACTCAAAGAAAACAACAAGAGAAATTTCTTGTAATGTAATCTACTACTAGGACAGAAGTGAACCTCATGTGAAAGGATAAATTAGCCCCTAAAACCCTCTTGAAATCCTAAGCTTCAAATAGGGAATTTCTTCTAATGAATTGCCTAGGTTTGACATACCAAGATTCAAAGGCTCCTACCCTGATGCTCCATAAAAACATCCCTCTCAAGGGACTATTTTAGCTTAGGAAAATTAGATTCCTCGGTCTTATTTGTAAAAAATATTTCTCCATCGTTTTCCTTGACTTATACTATATCACTCTTTAAAAGTGGACTTGTTGATTGGAAGTTTGATTGGTCACATGAACATAAAGATGAAGAGGAGTATCCTATGGGTTGTGAGTTTCCATGTTCTCATAAGGATGAAGAGTTTCTCCTTTTGCAAGAGAAAAATGAATATGATCAATTGCAGCATCAAGATGAAAGTCATGTTAAAGGAAAAAGAAAATAAAATGATTCATGTCTTTTAATTGATGACCTTCCATTCTTCTTTGAGAATAGGAAAAAGAACATGCCTATGCCCACTTCATCAAGAGTCTTTAAGTAGTGGGATGATGTCATGGAGATTGGTGAGAAACATATACATGAGGTTGGCCTTAAGGTTGAAGATGAGAATTTTTGCATGCATGAGGTTGCTTCCCAACCCATGCATCATATTGCAAGACAAACTACATCCTAAAAGGGGAAGCGTGAAATTTCTCCACATTGTCATAAAGACTATTATGAAGTAGAGATAATTCATGAGAATGAAGAAAGCAAAGAGGAGTTGATGAGGCCCAATTCTAGGATGAGTTAGAAGCCTTCTACTTATCAATTGATGTCAAACCATCATTTGCTAAGATGGGGGTTCCCATACCATCAAAAGAGTCATGAAATCTAGTCCCTATTGGTCAACAAACCATAACGAAAGTGGAGCATAGTTATGAGTTCGCTACTAATTGGTAGCACTTTCAAGAGGATTCATCATTAAGCATCTATCTCAATAGGAGATTTGGTCGCCCCTAGCCATGCTTATTCATAAGCATAAAAAGATGCACAAAGAGAAGTAAGATTATTATTAATTACACAATTCATCAGTAATTCCATAATTCCAACAGAGGGAAACTGACATTTCAAAGTATGGAAGACAGTTTCATTGCTGAAAATTTCAAATTGGGTTGGCCCAATTTTTTCATAAATTCTTAATAGATGGAGGATGATTCTTAGAGAAGAGGAGGTCAAGGTGATTTGGTGCATTACTAAAATAGGTATTTACTCAACCTAGTTGGGATATAAAAATACAAATAAAAGAAGAGGGGAGGATTTACAAGCCTACAAGATTGTGTTGGCCAAAATGTGTTTATCCAAGAGCGGGTGCTTTTCTTTGGACTATTATGCATGGTAGGATCCTCACAAGTGAAAGGATAAGGAAGTACAACATTATTGGACCAACTGCTTGCATACTTTGTCGCTCAAATGAGGAATTGGCAATATTTATTCCTCCATTATTCCTTTGACTCCGAAGTTTGCGATTGGCTCCTGTCTTCTTTGGGTTGGTCCATGAAAAGGAATGATACACTGCTAGATTTCATGAAAGGTTGGCCTACTTTAGGGAGAAGTTCATTGTGGGTTGATATTTGGACAATTTCTCCTTCTATGACCATATGGCAAGTCTAAAAGGAAAGAAACACATGAATTTCTACAATAGTTCATTTACAGTGGACAAGATTATAGCCAAAATAGAGGATAATGTCTCTTAAATTGCAAATATGAAGGCTCATGGTAGAAGGGTAGATTATATTAAGAGATATGATGAGGATATACCGAATATTTGGATTGGTTTAAGGCTCC
The DNA here is from genome assembly GCF_030272615.1 of Cryptomeria japonica. Taxonomy (NCBI): domain Eukaryota; kingdom Viridiplantae; phylum Streptophyta; class Pinopsida; order Cupressales; family Cupressaceae; genus Cryptomeria; species Cryptomeria japonica. The sequence goes on along the minus strand of NC_081414.1, from coordinate 572,157,331 downwards.
CTTCATGAATTAGAGTGGGTGGTCATTCAAATCAACAAGAGGCGCGTTGAGCTAAACTAGTAGAAGGAAGATGGAAAATTATGATTGAGTAGGTAATGGCAATCTTGGTGTTGTAGGTATTGGGTGTATCATTCAAAATTATGAGGGAAAGTGTACTGGGGCTCTATTTTGGTCAATAGGAACAACAAAAAACAATGAGGCTGAGTTGGAGGCCCTAGTGAGGCGATTACAACTTTGCATCAATAAGAAGATCCTAGATATGAATATTGAAGGGGATTCTCAAATTGCTATAAATGGAGTCACAAATGGGTCTTCTTTCAACTGGAAACTGAATAAATAGATTACTATAATCAACCAATGTTTGTTAAATTTCAATGATTATAAGAGCTCCTATATATACCAAGAGAAAATAAGGTAGCCAATTATTTAGCTAATTTAGGTGTGTTGGCCAATGAAAAATGTTTAGTTTTGGATTCCATAATGGGAAGGCCAAAGTTAGAAAAAATGTTATTTGATGATTGGTCTTTTCCGATTCAGAAAGAAGGTTTGGCATTGGATAAGAGATGTTTGAAATTTCTTTTCTTGGTAGCATGATTTATGAGGCTTTTAAGAGTTGATGTTGATGTAAAGATTATGAACAATACAGATGTCTTATTGTGAAGTATTTTTCTTTCTATCATCAATGGCTTAGGGAAGAATGAATGGTAAGTCCTCACATGGTACCATAGAAAGTCATTGATTTTGTAATATTGAATATCATTATTGTGGTTAGAATCTGCTATCCATGGTGGTATCCTTCTGATCGAATAAGCAATTCGGTCTTGATAATGTACGAAACTGCTAGAATTGACAAGAATAAAAAAGATAAGATGGAAATTTTATAAGTTAATCCTCATTTGCAGTCAAAGGTACAGGGAACTAGGTTAGGTTATATCAGATGGTAGGATGAATGGTGGGAATTATCCTATCATTCAAAATGTGTGCGGTTTGTCTAGGTAGGCTCTAATAGACAAAAGTCTACTTGGCATTTGCACACATACAAGAATATAAGGAAATCACATGCATCTGAATGACTATTAGTTCCAAAACAATGTCTAACAAAAGAGGTTTTTGGGGATAAATATTTGGAAACAAACCTCGATGTTTGATATTAGGATTGATTAAATTATTTTTGAGATTTTTTTCTGCTGAAAGGAAACTTTGGAGGCTATATAACGATGACTTTTTGCAACATTTTTGCGAACAAAGATCATGGAATCTTTCAGTATCAAATGCTTATGCACCAGTATGGATAATCTCAGGGAGACCTCAAAGAAGCATATTTATCGACTTCTTGTCAAAGGGAATGAGGCGGAGAAAATGACAGTGATAAAAATATTAGGGATTTACTTTTGGGCGAGTGGGCATGTTCATGATGATATTATTTATCATAAATTATTTCCCCCTATTGTGAACATCTTGGGCTACGCTATTAACACCAATGGGATAATGCATCATATAGTTAAAGAGAAGAGTGTTGTGGGTGTCAAAAAGGTATTAGAAATTCTGGAGATTGTGCCCCACTCAAAGATTATGCTAGGTTTCTTCGATCTAAATGCACAAGGTATGAAGATCAAGACGGCCAAAGATTGGAAACTTTTCAAAGTTGGGGTAGGCCAAAAATACAACTTGGAAGATTTTGAGGCCTTCATGAATGAGAACAATGTTTTTTTCCTAGAGAAAATTGTAGATAGACAAAAAGTGCTTGGGGAAGGGATTGGGTATCTGTATCATTGATTCCCCTCTCTATTTTAACTATGTACTTATTTTCTGGTTTTTAATGTAATGGGAATTGCCCCCTTATGACACTACTTATCTAAAAGGAATTTTAAAAATAAAGGACATCAACAATTTACAAATTATGTTAACATTGATCGATAGGTTTATAGAGATATTCCTACATTCATTCCATGTGGTAAAAGGGAAAATGATTAAGTTGGCACTTAAACCTCAACCATTAATGTTTTGTACTATAATGTATTTTAATATTTATATGAGTATTTTTGCATGTTTCCATTTTTAAAACATATTTTCTAATGCAATTGTGTTAAATCCATGTTTTCTAGGTGTACATTTAGATTATCTTTGATTGAGACAAAAATTTCAATACAATAATTTTAAGGGAGAAGAAATCTAAAAAGGAACCACTACCATATAATCAAAATATAATCGTATTAGAAGAGCAAACAAGATTTATCCAGGAGTGTTCCATCTTAGATGGGGTGATTATTGCTCAAGAGGCCATACATACTTTACAAAATACAAAGAGAGCAGGCATGCTATTGAAATCAGACATTTCTAAGGTTTATGACATTGTGGACTGGTGCTTTCTATGTAAGATTATGCAAGCATTTGACTTCAATGTCGAGTAGATTAATTGGATTTTTGAATGTATCTCAACACTAAGATTTTCAATCCTTATCAATGGGAGGTCAGAAGGCTTTTTCTCTATATCTAGGGGGATCAAACAAGGAGATCCACTCTCTCCCTTTCTATTCATTATAATGGAAAAAGCCTTTGGTAGAGCTATCAAGAACTTACACACTCATAAAACTATAGAAGGCATCAAGATCACAACTAATTTTTTGGTTACCCACTAACAATTTGCAGATGATAATCTCTTGTTTGGAGAAGCAAAAATGAGTGAAGCAACACATTTTAAAGCTCTAATTATTTCCTATGGTAAAGCTTCAGGAGAAATTATCAATAAGGATAAATTTAAAATCCTTTTCTTCTCCACCCCCTAATCTATAGAAAAAAAGATTATACAAATTCTAGAGTGTAAGAAGGGTAACCTTCCTTGCATCTACTTGGGAATCCCAATAGATAGAGGTCTAAGGAATTGTAAATTGTGGGATCCGCTCAAGTTGAAAATGGATCAGATTATTAAGTCATGAAAAGGCAAATGGATGTCATGGGCAGGATGATTGGTCATGCTTCAAGTGGTCATCTCTGCTCTTCCAATTTATCTCTTGTCTTTCCTAACCTTGAATGCAAGGATGAACTCCTTATTCAGAAAATGAGAAAATTCCTTTATCAGAACATGGAGGAAAAGAAGAAAATAACCTTAATAGCTTGGGAAATAATATGTAAGCCCAAGTCTTTAGGAGGTTTGGGCATCCGGGATCAACAACTTCAAAATCAAGCTTTGGGAGCTAAACTATCATGGAAAATTTTAAAGGACCCTAAAGCTAGATGGGTTAGACTAATGCAGTCCAAGTACATTGGGGAGGAAGGTTCTAGGAATTTCATGAGAATTAGAAATCTAATAAAAGGATAAAGGATATGAAATTTTATCCTTAGGTGCATACACTTAGTGGCAGACTTTGTCTCTTGGTATGTCCATGATGGCTCAAAATATTTATTCTGGGAAGATTCCTGGGGTGGTTATCCTAGTATTGATAATCAAATATCTATTCAGACAACAAAAGCATGGATAAAACAAAATTGGGGTATCCACATTAAGGATTATATTCAAATCTCCAAGGAGGATCCAACACTTTGATGGGGCTAGAAGAAACTAGATAATCTCCCTCTCCCTCCAAATGAACTTGACCAACTCCAACTGATCTTAAAGGACAAACAATTTGTAATTAGAAATTGAAATGACTCACTAGTGTGGACCCCTTCCAAATTGCATGAACATAAAGTAAATGAAGGCTATAATCTTCTTGCTAATCAAATCCCTATCTACGAAGACAGAATTCCTCAAAATCATTTTTGGAGTAATAAAGTCATCCCAAAAGAAGGCGTTTTCACATGGCTAGCAACCAAAAAAAAATCTAATAGAAGAGAAATTCAGGTAAATGGGATTTGAAGGTCCCTCTAGGTGCATCTTATGCAAAGCAGAGGAGGAATTAGTGGATTATCTTCTTATAATATGCCCCTTCTCAATGAAATGTTGGAGATGGTTGTGTGCAAAACTTGGGTGGATCATGACCCTTCCTGATGATATTGTTTCTCTTTTCCAAAGCTTGCCAATTAGACCAAAAGATGGTCTCCTGAGCCCATTATGGGAAATCTCTCCTTCTTGCCTCATATGTGAAATCTAGAAAGAACGTAACAAGAGACTCTTTGAAAATAAAGCAAGGAATATAGAGTCAGTCCTCAATTCCATTGAAAGCTCGATTGTGGAAAACATTAATTGCAAACTAGCTATTACTCCCAATTCTAGAAAAGAGTTTATGGATTGGGATGGTAGAATTAGGTTTAGGTGGAATGGTCTGAAAATTCCCCCTTTTATAGGAAAAAAGAATTATGATAGAGTAAATGCCATATGGTCCCCTCCAAAAGCAGGTTGGCTTAAAATAAATTTTGACGGTTCATCAAAAGGTAATCCAGGTGCTTCTAGAATTGGATGCATAATAAGAGACCACAAAGCAGATACCAAAGGAAACTATCCATCCCCATACCCTCGGATACAAATAACATAGAAAAATTTAAAGCCCTCCTAATGGGTCTTGAGGAAAGTTTAAGAAGAGGAATTAAAAATTTGGAAATACAAGGGTACCCTGCGATCCTTATCAATGATATTAGGTAAACAAGTACCCCCAATTAGAGCCTACAAGCATTTATAGAGAAAATCTTGACAACATTGGCACTATTTGATAATTATACTTGTAGACACATTTACAGGGTAGCAAACACTAAAGCAGATGCCCTATCCAAAGCAGTGGCAGAAGAACTAGCTCAAAATTGGTGGGTGGATGATCTAAGGATTATAAAGAAATTTTGAAAGTTTTAGAATGACAGGAAGCAATTGATGAAGGCAGTGCTCTGTTTCAGAAAGAAATCAACAACAATTTCAAGGGAATTAGTGGGAACATAAGATTAGGTAAAAATGGGCTTCTTGATATTCATTACATTGTCAATGTAGTAAACAGGGCAATCAGAGTTGTGGGATCATGGATGAAGGATGAATTCAAATTGAACGAAGCAGAGATTGTGTGGCCAATTGAATCCTCAATACCACCTACTAGTTTCAGAAAGTTTATAGTGGGAGTACCATCAAATGTTGTGTTTACTACTTTTATAAATATTTCAAAGTCAAACAAATATCAAAATTTGAGGGATCCAACTTAGATGTATTTAAGAGAGTTGTGGAAAATCTCCATTGTCATTTTGACTATCAATTTCAGATTTCTGACAAGAGCAAAGAAAATATAGACTATAGTGACCTCGTTGACCTGGTTCCAAATAAGACATTCGATGCAGTTGTGTCTGATGACATAATACTCTCAAGCTGCAGTGCAATGGTAGATTTCACACAGCCATATACTGATACATGACTTGTAACCATGGTGCCTATTAAGAAGATAAATTCTTCTCATTGGGCCTTTATGAAACTATTACATTATCCATGTGGTTGACTGCAAAGACATTTGGTTTTCTTATCGCTTTTCTTATTCAGCTATCTGAGCGGGACAAGAAGATGCTTTCATAGGAGAGCCTACCAAGCAAATGGAGATGTATCACTATTTATTACGGAATGGACAAAGTTCTTTTACTTGATATCGAACACAAGTCTTGAAAACCTCCACAAGTATTGGAGAGGAAGCTGAATCCTTCAGAACAAGAGGATAGGGAGCATTCTGTCTTATCCGATCTGGCATTTTCCAGTGGGGACAAACTCAGGGCGATATGGACTGGCAACTGGATGCATGAGTAAGGATTTGACAGGCAAATATGTCTGCCTAGTCAGATTTAGTTAAAATACGGGATTGCATGGTTCCTAGGCTGATTAAGCCCCAGGCAAGACCAAAGGTTTTCTTGTCCCTTCTTTCCTACTGGTGCCCGCATGAACGGTCTCATGTAAATTCTATTCTATAAATAATATTTTTTTTTGACTTTGGCCATTTATCCACAAAAAAAAAAAGAATCATCCTTGTATTAAGAATGCATATTTTTAGATATTATAAGAATAACATATTAATTTTAAAATAAACTAATATACAAGAATATACAATTATTCAGTGAAATGTTAATTATCCTAATGCAACCATCATTATTCTACTAGTTATCACTCATTTATTTGTTTACGTTTAACACGTGTTTCCTATTTCTCATTGTTTATGCAATCATCCTTAGGCATACATAACAATAAAATGACCGAAAAATAAATCAAAGGTTTATGGTTGCATTACTCGTTAAAGATATTTTAAACTATCAAGTTTGTGATGGAGATAAATTCAAACCTAAATGTCAGGACTCTCTTTCTTGAAGTGGTATTCTTTTAGGGGATTATTTGAAACATCATAAATAGTTACAAATTTTATGAAATACAGATACGTTAGTTTATGATTTGTTGTTTGTGAGAAAAGATTAAGGAAAGTTTCATGAGGATGGTTTTACATTCAATTGAGAATTCTTTATTATGTTCACTTATGAATGTTAATATATAAATTGATCATTTCATACACCATGCATGAACTACTCATGGATTGTATTATACATACAACTATACTTAATGGCAACATAAGAGAAAATCATTGTAGATGCAAGATGCATGAAATACTAGTAACTTACAAAAGGTATTTCATGCCACAAACTTACAACATAAAATGCTTGATTAATTATTTATAGAAAAGAAAGTTGGTTATGATAAAGATGAATACTATAAAAGTTTAGAATATTTTTACTAAGAAACATATGATATGTTATTATTTATTTTACAAAACCTACTGCATAAAACTTGCTAAATTCTTAATTGTTTAAAATGTATATTTAATTTAGTTACCTTCAAATTAATAAATAAAAAATGAACGCAAATTACAATTATAGAAAAGGTTTAACAATTTAAGGTTTTTGTTATCAACAAAGCCATTTCTAGGGTCTTATCAACAAACCCATTCTACGGAATGCATTCCATTGGATGCCCGTGACCTGTTTCAACGCTCCATATTTGAAGAAGACTTAAAAATTGCCAGCAAAAGTTAGTGAGATTTCAGTCATTTTGTTTCTGCTTTAACCAAAGAATTCTCAAGGGAAGCATATGATCAACTGAAGCATTTGTTTCTACTTCAACCATAACAAATTTTATGTGTAATTTCCATATGATACGCTAAATTTAAAATATTAATGAACTTTCAAATATTGTGGTTGTCCTGCCAGCTTGTGCAAACTGCCCTGATAAAATCTAGCAGAAAATAGGTTGTCATGCAGCTCTTGTTTGTTTTCTCATGTGTTATATTTACTTTCAACGTAATAATTACCTAAGTAATTGAGGTCAATTGGATCGCTTCTTTAGGAACACTTAAATAAATTGGACACCAAGTTTTTCCAATTCAAAATGTCGATAACTACCCGTTAGACCACTACACAAAACCCAAACGGACTAAGCCAAACAATAGTTACAAAATCATAAGTAGTTGAACAAAATGAAAATAACAATCACAAAAGGAAAGCCAAAATTAGCTAAAACTTATCTCCATAGTAAGAACAAACAATAGCAAGGGAAATTATGGATGTGCCGCATCATCCTTCCCATCTTTGAAATATTTTGAATCTCTTCGTTTGGAAGAGTTTGAATTGGAGAATTCCAATAGATTACTATTATAAAAAAATTATTCTTTTGACTTGGAAAAGGAAGTCAGGGTGTTCTCTCCGATCGTCCTCTGCAATTTGTTCATTTGCCCTTTTCCCATCCCCTTGAAGACTTAGTAGTCCTCCTCCACTGAAAATCATCATTGATCTTTGAATCATTCCTACCAGATCCTATAAAACTTGTACATAAATCATTGAAAAATAAATCATTGAAAAATAAATAAAGTTAAGGGAATAAAAATCTTACTGATCTTGTACTCTTTTTTCATCACTAATGGGATTCTCTTATTATTCTTTTACTTGTTTTTGACAAATTTAAATTTTTTTACATATGAAGCTCCCAAATATCTCTATCTCTATCCTTTTCATTGCAGTCTTCCAACTCTTCTCTTCTTGGATTGTAATCTTTAATGCCTTCCCCTTCTCTAGAATAACACAACTCAACAACTCCATCAAAGTCATCTATCTCTTTATCTCCATCCCATTCATCTATATGTGCTCTCTATATCTTTTGGAGGACCATTAATATTTTTTCCAATACTACAATAGATTTAATGTTTGCTTCTTCTAACAATTCCACCCCTTTGATAATTCTTAACTAGATCGCTTTCATCTCTGAAAATGGCTTTTTTGAGGTGAGTACCATTCTTTTTACTTTCTCATAAGTCTTCAACAACTTTGTTGTCAAATTATTTTTCCTTGATTTCTTATTGTTGCATAACTCGCATTTCTTTAATAGGCACCATATCTTTTCCAACTCAATCTCTAATTTTTGCAAATATTTTTATTAGCTCTTTATTAACTTCTATGTTTGTCTTTATCTTATCTAACTAGAACTGTAGAACATAACAAAACATAGGATGGGAAAAGACATTGTAACACAACCATTCCTTTTTTTTTAATCACGAAAGGCAGAGCCAAATTTATATATTCATTTTTAGAAAAGTTACAGCATAAGGATACAGAGTTCCAAAAAATCCAAGAGCCTAAGATAGATATTTCAAACCAATCCCTGAATATATAGTGAGGGAATCTAGCTTCATTGCCCACATTTTCTGGGTTGAGGATGAAAGCAAGTTTATCTTGAAATGCATTAAACCCTATACAGTTTCTTCATCAATTCAAAAAACCTTTAGAGTTTATAGAAATGATATTCAAAATCTTAGCATAACATAGAGAACATCTATATTATTTTAAAGAAAAAACTTAAAAACCAATAGCCAACTAGAAGCTTAGCAACATCTTCAAAGGAAACCACCAACAAAAGGAACATATCTATTTAAAGATCTTCTTCTGGCTCAGCAATGAGAATTGGGGCTCTGCCTCTACCATGTCCTTTGCTCGGAGACCATCCTCGGACCCGATCGAAATTGCGACCCAAGCCTCTCCCACCACCTCTCCTGCCCCATTTAGCATGGGGTGCCTCTTCTTCTTCTTCTTTTGAAGGCAAAACTCCATTCAACCTAGCAAATTCAAGGAGTTCTTCCTCCCTACCCAAATCTTTTGGATTCTCTCCAAGGAAGCGCAATTTGAGAAATCTGAGCCCCATTCCTGTGAATGATCTATGTTTGTCTAGGTCCTTGCCTTTAAGGTCGAGTAGAAAGGGATAGTATTTGATGAGTTCCCCGAGAAAATTGAACAGTATTCTTTCACTCGGTCAAGGAGCTCCTGAATCATGACGCACCTTGTTAAGAATCTCTTGCAATTCCAACAGGATTTCATTTGGGAATAGCCTCTTTGTGAGGATCCAGACAGCTTGCCTAGCTAACTTCAAGTCCAAAAGGGAGGCAATAAATCTAGATGAAATGCTTGTATTGTCATGAGGGTATTCCTCTCTACAAAAAATCTAGATGAAATTCTATGTATTGTCACAAGGGTAGTCCAAAAGGGAGGCAACAAATCTAGATAAACTTTACCGCCATAATGATTGTTGGTTCTGGATACAGTAGTAGCCGCTTCAATCTTAAATCTATAATTTTTTTGAATGAAACTTGTCGGGTGGAAGCCGAAAGAGAGATGGGATTGTCTGCACCAAAGCATGAAATTGGCCTTGGATAAATGCTCATTATGAACTCATACGACTCCTCTCTAGACATGGCTACCAAATTCTTTGATGCCTTGGTGGTTGTTGAGGATCTAGAGAAGGGTATGAAGAAGATTACTCTTTATTAAGAGCACTTGCAAATAAAGAAAAGTTGATAGCTTGCATAGAAAGTGTAGCAAAGGCTAGGTGACACTTATTTTAATGCGCATTAATGGGAAATTACTTGCATTAAATTAACCTACAAAGGTGGCGAAGGATATTTGCTCCTAATCATGCCAAATCTCCTTGTAGCTGAAATGATGTCTTATCTTGTGGACAATGCATGCCTCGGGCTTAAAATGGTGGCTACCACTGGCTGGCTTTTCGAGAGGCAAATAAGTTAATGCTATTTTAACAAGAGAAAGTAAAATAATGTCACCGCTAGCATGTCTACTCATCTCTCGGAGATGGCAAAAAGTTTAAATTCAAAAAATAATCGTTCCCCAAACTTAAGCGCCATGGATTAGGTTTGAAATTATAGAAAGGAAAGGATCTGTTGGACCTTTTAGATTGATTTGAGAACCATACCATGCACAAATCTAACCAGAAGGAATTATTGTTGCATAATTAAACCCTGCAATAGTTAGCCTTGCTGGTTAGCGCCCTGTTTCCACAAGTGAATAGAAATGCCTTCTGCTGCAACTTTTGAGAGGGCATCTGCCTCTATGTTCACTTCTTTGAAAATATGCTTAGCCTCAAAATTCTCTAGCTTCACCAGGTTTTCTAATATGCTATCAAGAATTGCTTGTAGCCACCAGTTTGGAGTTTTTTGCATTTTGATTGCATTGATAGCTATCTCTGAATCTCCCTCCACTATGATGTTTCTTAATCCATGATTGATGCAATCCAATAATCATAACAGTAAAGCTTTAAATTATGCTATATTATTGGTATCTCATGGCATCAGGCTTAACCATTTTCCTAATTATTGACCCTAAGTGGTCTCTTATCACATATCTTATGCCTGAAGGGACTGGCTTGCCTTTGGAAGCTCCATCAAAATTCAATTTTAACCATTCCTGCTTAGGAGGGGTCCAAATAGCTTCCTTTTTAGACTTAGATTTTTTCCCAAATAAAGAAGGAATCTTAATTCCCTACCAGTTTTTTTTGTTATACTTTCATCCCAAGAAGAGAAAATTTTGGACGAGTCTGTTGAGAAAGCTAATTTGCAATTTACTGTCTCAACAATTGACATTTCAATTGAGTTTAGGACTAATTCAAACCTTCTAGCTTTATTATCAAAGAGCCTTAGATTCCTTTCTTTCCAAATTTCCTAGACAAGGCAAAATGGGGAAACTTCCATAATCTGGATCAAAGTGCTTTCCTTCAAAGGAAGAGGCCAGCATTGGAAAAGATAAATTATGTCATTAGGTAGAGCTGAAATCCACCCCAACTTTGCACAAATCCATCGCCAGCATTTTGAGGAAAAGGATCAATTCAAAAGAAGGTGATCAACTGTCTCTGCATAGGCTTTGCAGATGATGCATCTAGAGGGCCCTTCGTACCCCATTTTAGTAAGCTTTTATGTCATTAGAATTATTGTTTGGAAAGATAGCCATGCAAAAATCCCTGCTTTTGGAATAATCTTACTACTCCAAAAAATCCTACCTGGAATGTCCTGTTCATCTTGATTTAAGGCACTGACTAAAACTCTATAACCATCTTTAGTATTATATTGACTTGTTTTGGAGGAAACCCAAATTAGAGTATCTTTCCCTCTTCTAGGATTGATGTTTCTTACTTTTATCATATCTAAAAGTTGTTCTAATTCATCCACTGGAATAGGCAATCCATCCTTAGACTTCCAACTCCATCCTTGCATATTAGAGATCCTTTCCAATGCTATATAGTCACTGACTCGAGATCCCCAATGTTGCTTAAGCCAGTACTTTGTTGTTGGGATGTTGAGAGAATTTGCAATGGTATGATATCCTCCCCATGAGTCATCCCAAAAGAGGCTAGAGGTTCCATCATGAATATCCCAAGACAAGGAATCTAAAATCAAATTTCTACAAGAGACAATGAAGTTCCAAGTTCCAGATCCCTTCAAATGAATGTTTCCTCTAAGGAGATTTTGGGTGTCCTGGTCTGAGAGATATTTTATTGCCAACATCCTAACCTATGTTGCGTTAGGATTTTTTTTAAAACTTCCAAGCTAGTTTAGCCCCAAGGGCTTTGTTTTGCAATTTAAGATCTTTAATTCTTAAACCTCCCATTGATTTAGGTTTTATAATTTTATCCCATACAATTAAGGCAATTTTATGCTTTTATTCAGTGTTTTGCCAGAAAAAATTTCTTATCTTCTTGATGATGTAGGAATTTGCACTAGTCGTTAAAGACAAAATGGATAATAAGTAAATAGGTAGGGCCAAAATCACTGCTTGGAGCATAACTAGTCTACCTACCCATGATAGCCACTTCCCCTTCACAGAGTTTGTGCTCTGATCCATCTTTACCTTTAAAGGATCCCAAAGTTTATTGTTCCTTAGTCCTCTATCAATTGGAATGCCCAAATGTATACATGGAAGTGTTCCTTTTCTGTAGTTGATGATTCTTAGGATCTTAGCTTGTATGAGATTAGGAGTGGAAGAAAAGAAAACTTTTGATTTTTCTTTATTAGTTATTTTTCCTAAGGCCTTTCCAAAGGATTCTAGTAGCAATTTTAATTAGGTTGCTTCCTTGACTTTTGTTGCACCCAACATAATATTGTCATCATCAAATTGCTAGTGTGTGACAACAAAGTTTGTGGTTACTTTGACTCCTTCTAGAAGGTTGTTAGATTGTCTTGATTTAATTGCCCTCCCTAAATCTTCCCCCATAATGTAGAGAAATGAAGATATGGGATCTCCTTGCCGAATGCCCCTTGAAGAAGAAAAGAAACCTGCTGGCTTTCCATTTCTCAAAATAGAAAATTTGGGTCTAGAAATACATTCATAGACCCACTTGATCCATTGTTTGGCAAAACTAAAAGCTTGCATAATTTTGCAAAGGAATCGCTAATCTACATTATCATAAACTTTTGAGATATCTAACTTAATTATTATACTTGGTCTATTCGTGCTTTGAAGAGTTTGGATGGCTTCTTGTGCCACAATGACCCCATCAAGAATTGAATGGCTAGGAACAAATCCAGTTTGATCATCTGATATAATGTAGTCCATGAGAGGCTTGATTTCATTTTTCATGACTTTTAAAAGGATTTTGTAAACTGTAGTGCATAGAGATAGGTCTGAAATCCCCTAGGTTAGATGCTTTATCCTATTTTGGAATGAGAGCAATAAATGTGTAATTGATTTCTCTGAGAAATTTACCTGATCTTCTTGCACATTCTATGGCTTTTGTAAGTTCTTGACCTAATATGTGCCAGCATTTGTTTAAAAAGTTAGTAAGAAAGCCATCCGGACCAGGAGCCTTTCCAAAGGGAAGCTGGTTGAGAGCTTGAGATACTTCTTCCAGAGAGAATTTCTCATTTAATTTTTGATTTTGTTCATTTATTATGATCTTTGGGATCAAAGGCAAGAACTTTTCCTATTCTATCAGATGAGAGCCTTCAACATTGTTTAGAAGATTAGAGTAATATGTTATGATTTCTCTCTTAATCTCTTCAGGATCCTCTATAGTTTGATTCTGATTCGACTCCAATTTAGAAATCCAGTTCATACTCCTATGAATCTTTGTCACATTGTGGAAGAACTTTGTATTTTTATCTCCCATTCTGAGCCAATTCTCTCTGGACTTCTGCTTCCAAAAGATTTCTTCTTTGGAAAGGATATCCTCATATTCCATGAGCAGGTTCTTTTCTTGTTCAAAAGATTCTTGATCCATTCCCTTAGAGATGATCTTATCATTTAAAACTGCTAGCTGCTCTTCTAAGGATTTTTTGGATGAAAAAATGTTTTTAAAACGCTGAACATTCCATTGTAACAGTTTTTGTTTTACTAGTTTTAACTTTGAAATGAAGCAATAGAGTTTTGATCCTTCAGATGGTTCTTCCTTCCACCAGTCTTCTATCATAGTTAGAAAATTTGGATCTTTCATCCGCATATTCTCAAATCTAAAGGGAGATCTAGGGGAATCAAGGGTTCCTTGGAGTGACAACATAATGGGAAAGTGATTTGAACCTGAGCAGGCTAGAACTGAACAGTCGAAGACAAAAGGAAAGGATCTGAGATCTCCCTGCCAAAAGAATCTATCAATTTTTTATGAAATATTGCTAAAGCCTTTTCTCCTATTTGTCCATGTGAAGGAATCTCCTAAGTCAATTTCTAATAACCCATTCCTACCTATCCAATCATTGAAATCTTGTTGAGATCTATGTAATCGGATGATGCCTCCTCTTTTGTCTGAAGCATACCTGATAGCATTGAAATCGCCTCGTATAATGAGTTGTTTATCAGCCAATTGCAATATGATCCCATCTAGGGATAGCTAGAGAAGTTGCCTTTTATGAGGAGACGTTGGTCCATAAGTATTAATGACAAAGAAAGATGAGTTTGATTGGAGGTGAGTGATTTTGACTAGCAAGCAATTTCTGTTAGAAGCAATACCCTCTGCATGAACTTGAGAAGGCTTCCAGATTATCATTAGACCCCCAACAGCCCCTTCTGAGACAACTATCACTTGAAGAGATGAATGAAACAAAGAGATAATTCCAATACCAAAAGAAACAACTTGCTAACAATCTAATTTGGTTTCTTAAAGGAGGGTGACATCTGCACTGACCAAAAGAATCCTTCTTTTTATCACCCTATGTTTGTTACTGGCATTGAGACCCGTAACATTCTAGGATAGGATTTTCATTGTTGTTCAGGAAGGGGTTTCCCTTCCTTACTTTCTAAAGGTCTATAGTTTTGGATTGGTTTTTCGCTGCCCCATCTTGAGATCTAGCTTCAATCAGAGATTTGTGACCCTTCTTAAGAGGGGAGGAACCAAAATCAGGTTTCTCCTTTCCCTCTTGATTTTGATGCAGACCCAGTTTCCTTTTTTCCTTGATCTGAGAATACATTACTGCTAGGGGAGAATCTAGAACTGAATCTAAATCTTCATCATCATTCATGTATTCCAAAAAGAGTGTCTAGGAGTTTTGATCCATAGTCATATCCAGACCTTGTGGAATCAATGAAGGAGACAACAAGAGCGGATAAGGGATCTCCACTAAAAGATTGAAGTGATGCTTTGAAGATAAAGGCTCTGTAGGAGGGGAAATCTCTCCTTCAGAGAGATGAGGGTAATCTTCCACCTCCATGTCTGCTTTAATATCATTGACTATAATATCCTCCTCATGTAAGATATTAGCTAGATGCATAGGTTTGCCTTTTCTTGACTCTATAAGTGCTGGAGAACCCCTAAATCTCTTAAGCCTGAGTTTATTCTTTCTTTTTAACGCCTTTATGCGATTTTGAGAGAAAATATTGAAGGCACCTCTACTTAGAGAAGGGTTTTTCTTTTGACCAAATAGGCTCCTTGTAGTTTTCTTAGGTTGAATCTCAACAATCAGAGACAAGATGACAGTGGGACAACTTGAAGGAAGTAGGGGGGAAGATAGAGATCTCGTACCTGAAAGAGACTGAATCAGATTTCCTAACTTGTCATCTGAGTACCGAGAGGATCTTGGAGTATGAGGATGGTGGGAGACTACAGGAATAGGAGAGAGAGAGTTTGAGAAGCCAAGCCCCTGTTATCCATTGTAGAGTAGTATCCTCAGTTGCAAGAGCAACATCTAAAATAGGTGGATCTGTTAGATTCACCAATCTCTTGTCCTCCCTAAGTGGATCAAAGCCATCATTACTTGAATCTGTTTTTGCTTGGAGTGGATTTAATGCTCCTCTTATTGCTGCCAACGAATAGTTTTTAACGATTTGGTTTCAAAGAATGCATTTCCCAGTCTCCGCACTTCTGCTTCCATCTACCCATTTATGATATTATCTCTATTTCACTATAAAAACCTAGTTTTAGCTCGATCTCAACATAGATGTTGGCCACATCCCCTTTGAGACCATTCAGGAATTCCTCCTCGATTTCCACTAAAGATCCTAATGCATCACCTATCTTCAAAAGAGCCTTTGAAAACCAAAACTCTAATGGAAGACCAACTAAAGAAAGCCATACTGGAGATTTTTGAAATCTGTGATTCACTGCATCAAAGCCTAGTTTCTAGTCGAGGAAATGAAAAGTCGAGCCTTGAAAGAATAGTAGGTTACCATTGACGATTGCATTTTTCAACGTAAAGTCAGCACACTCTAAGAAGAAAAAGCCATTCTACAAAGGCCTGACTGAGATCATTCCTGGAAAAGAAGAAGTCCATCAGGACATGATCTCTTTGATATTCCCTCTGCAGCCACACCATTGCGCAAAAAAAAACATTTTCCTTAAAGCGAGCAATTGTAGGATTTAGGGAATCCGAAGGTAGCAAAAAAATCTTACTCCCCAGGCTTTTTCTATTCCATCTTTGAGGATTATGATCAAAGGGAGGGATTTGTCGAGGGGGACAGGGATTTTTGACGCGCAAAGCCCTCTGATCTCTGTAGCTAGACAAAGCTCTCGAAGCCAAAAAGTGGGTTTGGAAAGTTTGAGGGTGACTCTGTTTTTGAAATAAGGAAGCCTGATTAGATGGAGCAAAGCTTGATTTCCTTGAATGAAGAGGGATGCTATTAGGACCTGTTGCTACTTTCCTAGCCCAAGAATCTAAGCTAGGGAACTTGGAAAGCGCAGTATTCATGTGATTATTATTACTGGTTCGCCGAGAGACATCAGAGCAATGATGAGAGAATGAACTTGGTCATTATAGTCGCAAAGAAGAGCCAGCCCAGAAATGACTCTGATTACTCTGATTGCTTTGCAGCCCCTGGACTATTTGCGGCCTCTGGAAGCGCACGTTTCTCTGGGTTTTCGGAAATCTCTGACAACTTCTAGAGTTTCTTTGATAAATCGGATTACTCTAGATCCACTGGTTTGAACGTTGAAAGGCATCTAGACGCACTCCATTCCCAACCATTTTTTCAGGTGGATTACTACCTTTTGCATGTTTTTCCACACAGTAATTCTTTTTTAATCAGATTTTATCTTTGTTTAATTCATAATTTATTTATACGTATTTTAATAATGCTTCCACAGTCTAGGCTCCCTAAGATATTTGCAATTACCCATGCTTCCTCATTTAATCAAAGAAACATAATGGAACTTTAGCAAGCCAAAACGGCCAACGTTCTCACATGTGAATATATTTGCTCTGATATCGAAACTGATGCAGCCTAAACCAAGGCGTGCTATAGATTAATCTATAGCAATCAAAACGAATAAGCTAGAACAGAAATGACTAGAGCACAATCAGATGTTGGAATTCTTGAACAAAGTAAATATAATTTTATTATTTCTTTAAACCATTGAGAAAAAATACAGCACAAAAATGAGAGAAAAACATCTTCAGAATCATCCTAATCTCAGTCTTTGTTTCCATGCCTCCAATCTTCTCACCACCTTCCCCTATTCCCAAAAACTTCT
This sequence comes from Cryptomeria japonica, assembly GCF_030272615.1. Classification (NCBI taxonomy): domain Eukaryota; kingdom Viridiplantae; phylum Streptophyta; class Pinopsida; order Cupressales; family Cupressaceae; genus Cryptomeria; species Cryptomeria japonica. Next base: position 572,140,167 of record NC_081414.1, on the reverse strand, counting down.
CCTAGTAGCTCACCAGTCAGACCACTGCACAAATCCAAAATGGACCAAGCCAAAACTAAGGTTACCAAATCATAAGTAGCTGAGAAAAACAAAAACAACAACCACAATGGAAAGCCAAAATTAGTTGAACCTTATCTGCACGGTCAGAATCCAAAATAGCAAGGGAAATTATGGATGCTCTATCATTTGGGTAATCATACTTGGGCCATCAATATATCCCTTTATCAATAGAACTTGGGTGTTACACCTATCGCTGTCTACAAGTTTGAGTTTATCTCAATTTCTGTAGGATTTGTAAGGAACTACTTATTAGATATCTCCCAATTAGAATTCAAAAATGTATGACATACCCACATACATGCCAAAATGATAAGCAACCAGCCACACACTACTGATCTTTGTATGGCGTGATTTTAACATAGATAATAGAATCCTTTTACTTACGATTTCAAAGCAAAAAATATGTTGTCATGGATTCATATGGCAAAAGTACAAATTTGTATTCTAGTAAATTAACTTGTTATATCAGTTAGCAATGCATACCTAAACAAGTCATAAGCTGATTTCTGAGATGTCTCAGTGGAATGTATTCAAAGTAGACTCTGAACAAATGTCAGGTTAATATTGAAATCTATGAGAAAAATAAAAGAGATTAGAAGTGATGGCTGATGCAGATATTTCTCTGACTCTAATCTGCAAATTTGTAAACTCAACCTTTGAATAAGAACAAGCACACTAGACTGAAAAAGAATTCAGTCAGATGAAATATACAACTCTTAATAAATATCCATTGAAAACCAAAACAGCTACAGCAGATCTCCTTTAAAATATAAAAACATAATGTTATATATTCTAACTCAAAATACTCTATTGCTCAAAATATTTTAGTTTGGTTAGCTAGAGTTATCTTCTCCCATCGTAGAGTTCTACTCATAGTGTAATGTTTTAACTGAGGCTGCAACCTCTATAAGAACTGCCTAACTGTAATGTTTAATATAGTCTGCAAGATGTAATTTATCTTGCATTGAGTTGAATAAAGTGTTTTTATTGTGTTTGTATCAAAAGATTTCTTATTTTATGCTTATTCTCTGCTGTAGCAACATTATCTGTTTTAAAAATTTACAGAACTATCATATTTCACTGTGAAAAGTTTAAAAATCACGATAGCCAAAAACTCAGAATATATTCAATTTTAATTAATGTATGGGCTTGCAATTACACATACAGCCTCCAACAGACAATATAACAGCAATCAGTAGGACTAATGAAATAATTGCAAATATTTTCCTAGGATATTTGTCAATCTAGAAAAAATATTTTGGTGGAAATGCAGCTAATCTTTTATAGTTGGAGGATATTTATAAGAGTGGGTCTTGATTCATGGGAGATAGTGATCTCTACGTCAATAAATAGTCTTAGAGCTTCAATGCTTTGATACAATCACATGTAGTAGCAGTATAGGCCATTTATAACATTTTACTTTGTTTGTAGAATTAAATAATTCATTACTGAAAGTGTAATATCCGTCCCTTAATTATTATATATTTTATTGTTTAACAGAAAGTACTAATTTAATTGGTCAAGTGTCTTCCATATAATTTAGAATTGTCAACTTCATCATTTTTTCAACTCTATGCTACCATTTTAATACTCACATTATAATATGGTGAGTTCCTAGAGTTGAGGTAACCCCTATAGCTACACCTAATCCTAATCCTTAAGTGTGTATTTTTTATGAGCGTACCTACCTATCCTGTTTGGAAATCAAAAGATCTATAGTTCATACCCAACAATATAGTTCATACCCCAACAATCCTCCAACTTTATATGAAATTTTATTTCCACTCACAACTATTTAGAAAGTTTTTTTTTTCAATTTATCCAATTATAATAGAATGATAGCAAACATGTTGCAATCAAATATTAGTTTTATGCCAATCGTTAATGCACAACACACACAAAACCCCCATAGGAGCTATATCATTTCATCTATGTTGATACAGTGATTGGCTTAAGAATCATCTTTACACAATGCAGCTAGCTCCCACCTTTGTTGCATTGATGCAATCCACAGTTGGGTACGTTTAGCAAGCAATCTATCAACGTAGCCTTGTCCAAAGATGTAGTCCACATATAGACAACAACAAGCTCAAGAGAAATTGATAACATTTAATTGAAAAACACCAAACTGCTGCTTCAAGCTAGAGTGAGCAAATACAAAGACATTCTTCATCTATCCAAATCATTATTGCAAAACAAAGAATTTGTACATATTTAACAACAACAAAAAAAATATATATTACTGACTTCAATTTTGAAACTAGATAACACTCCAAATTTCTTATGCATTACCAGTAAGCCATAGCCTACCTATCAGCTCAACACTACTAAATCATATGCTACAAAAATAGAAAATTAACTACAACTACTCCATCACTCACCACTTCCAGTTTTATTTTAACCCTCCTATAGACTAACCATGATTTCCTTTCATAATTTCCTCATGACAGCTCTCTCCTCTAATTTCATATGCTCTATCTCAATTTATATTGTATTTGACCAGCTATCTTTTCTTATCTAGTACTATTAAGGTAGGAGTAATTTTCACGGACAAACAAGATGGATTCACCTTTGTAATCTCAATTTATATTGTATTTGACCAGCTATCTTTTCTCATTTTGTACTATTAAGGTAGGAGTAATTTCCACGGACAAACAAGATGGATTCACCTTTGTAACAACCCATATTAAAAATTGATATATATCAAAGGAAAAGTAAATACTAGGACTTGAACAAACTTTCACATCCTCAAGCTCATTCACTATCCTTATTGCTCTTATCTTTATGGTAGAGTTAATTACTTCTATAACTATCAAATGAAGATCTTTGTAACTACCGAATGTTCTTGCATCAAATTCATAGGGTAGGAAGTTTGTAAGCAAGCTCCAAATTATTCAATCAATTGTTTCAAAAGATTTTCTCATTAACAAGGGTGCAAACTTTAACATTATATTTAGAAAGAATGGTGCCTCTATCCAAACAATGAGACTTAACGAGGGTGCACCCTTAAGTGTACTCCCAATCACAATTAAGAGAAATGCAATTGGGAACAAATCTGATCATATAAACCATGGTAGAGGGATTTGAGGCTTTGATTTAGTTAGAACCTCCATCTACTCCATTGAACTCCCCTATTACAGAAAATAACAGAAAAGTGTAACAACTGGATCATTATTTATCTCTCTATTACAGCATTGATAGAGAGGATGCTGACAAAGGTAGTAGTAGTGTCCAATTTTACACCTGTAAGTTCACAACCCTTTTCAATTGTTGGTGTAAATAGTGATAGTTGACCTCTTTCTAAGATGACCTATTCACATTAGCTTAACTTTACTTAGATGTTATTTAGAGATTTGGGTCACTCCATCTGATTGAAACATCTGTACCCAATTAATAAAACACCTCTTCCATACACCTGTGACACTTGCACCCTATATAATTGCCAAGATTCTTCATAAGTGTCACATACATTTAGGGGTAATTAGTAATCATTCTCTACATTCTAATTTCTCTTTCTTTTCTATATAAACAAGCCTACATTGTACATTTTATTCACACTTTATTCAATCACTTTTGTATTGTATTGTTATTTTCTTTCTTTTCTATATAAACAAGCCTACATTGTACATTTTATTCACACTTTATTCAATCACTTTTGTATTGTATTGTTATTTTTAGTTTCATAAATTGAGTGTATATTTGCTTGAATTATGTGACTTATTGATGCTAATATTCAAATTTGAGATCTTGGCAAAACTAACATGATATCATAGCCAATCTAATTTTGATTACTGGTTCAGTATTTACATGAGTTCAATTTTTGAAATATATAGATGCATGCAATTTTGTTTGGTTATTGTGCCATATTGGCTGAGCACAATCTGTGATGTGTACTCTGGTGTAATATCTATCTCTCTTTAGAGATGATTTCTGTTAAAAAAGAAGCAGAAGGTCATCTTCCATTGCCATCGCTTCTGGTGGCATTGATCCAGCACCCTGTGTGATCTCATAGCACCCAGCATCTTATTACTAATTACAATACCTCCGGTCAACGTAGCATTGCAGTCTACCATTCATCCTTGGCACCACGTTAACTCTTTTTCTCTGTTTTGTTGCTTGAGCATTGGATAAGTTCTTTCCGTTTGGAAATCTGTGCAGGCCCTTCATACATATTTGCATTTGCTTGGCACTTTTTACATTTGCCGAAAGCCACACTCCAGCCGCCTCCCAGCAGCAACAATCTTGGCAAAAGTTGATATTTTTTTTAATACAAATCTGCATTGCCCCATTGGCAGTAGTTGATGGTGTTTTTGAAGCAAGGCATTTGGCTTGAGAAAAGAGGCCACAATTCCTGACAACCAGCTCACGTCTCCTCAAAGACTAGCAGAAACTTCACCATTTAATACGCATAAGGCTCTTTCCTTCCACATGGCTCCCAATAGCAATTTGAAACAGTGTCAGAAACTTCTTCATTTAATGTTGAATCAATCCCTATTGTGGAGGAGCGTTTGAAGTGGTGGATGCTAGTCAAACTTCAGCGATTACAGCTATATCATCAATTAATCTTTGTGGAAAGTTGTTGTTAGGATGAAGAAACGAATTTAAAACAGCAGATAAACAGAATTAAATACACAGACAAATTAAACACACAGATTTATCGTGGTTCAGCAATTGCCTACATCCACATTGAAGCAGGGGAATCATAGATTAATCACCAATCTGGTTTACATATACACAGCTGCAATCAGCTCCAGCAATTAACCTTCAAAATTGAATTACAATCACCTCTTAAAGAGATTGCAAAGAGAATATGAATAGCCAAGAGTTTTGGCGGCAAACAAGGAAGGAGTCCGTTGGACTTCAACTTCAAACAATCTCCCACTGAAGGCCAACAAACTGCTGCAACAAGTAGATTCTCCCACTCAGTTCTGCTATCAGTTATTGGAAAGGTCGAGAGAAGCTCGGCAGAAATCAAACTTCTCCCACTTAACCACTTTAGTGAGCACATCAGCTGGATTCAGGTCGGTATGAATCATATCTACATCAAACTTGCCTTCTTCGACCATATGGCAAACATAATGACTTTGAACATCAACATGTTTTGACCGCGGCTGAGATGTCTGATGTTTAGTCATAAAAATTGCACTATTATTATCACAAAACAAAGCAAAATCTGATTGCTTCAAACCCAACTCGCTAAACAAGAGTTGCAACCATACTATCTCTTTTGCTCCCTCAGAAAGAGCTATGTATTCTACTTCCGCGGTTGATTGAGCAACTGTATGTTGCAATTTTGAAGCCCAACTAATCGCTGCCCTGGCAAATGTGAAAGCATAACCAGAAGTAGACTTTCTTTTGTCTAAGTCACTGGCAAAATCAGAATCGGTAAACCCTTGCAAAACTGCCTTGTCATTTCCAAACCATAAACAAAAATCAGAAGTACCTTTGAGATACCTCAAGATATACTTAACTGCCTCCGAATGTGATTTGCCCGGATTAGCCATAAATTTGCTCACCAATCCCATGGCATGAGCAATGTCTGGTTGAATAGACACCATAGCATACATGAGGCTTCCAACTGCAGATTTGTATGTAATTTTATCCATAAACTCCTTATCTTCTTGTGTTTTTGGACACAATTGAGAAGACAACTGGAAATGAAAGGCTAAGGGTATGTAAACAGACTTAGCATCCGCCATACCAAATTTGTCCAAAACTTGTTTAATGTAGTCTTGCTGAGATAGTTTGAGTTCTTTCTTTTTGCTATCCTGAAAAATAGTCATTCCTAGAATCTTCTTTGTTGCCCCTAAATCTTTCATGGCAAATTACTTTTCTAGATGAGCTTTAAGTTCACTCACAATGCTCATGCTTGTGCCGGCCACTAACATATCATCCACATAAAGGAGAAGAATGACAAATTCGCCATTAGGAAGCTTCTTGTAATAGATACAAGGATCAAACTCGTTGAGAGTAAACTTGTGATCAATCATGAACTTGTCAAATTTAAGATACCACTGCCAGGGGGCTTGCTTAAGCCCATACAAACTGCGTTTCAATATGCAATAAAGGTGTTCCTGCCCCTTTTTAATGAACCCTTCTGGCTGATGCATAAATAGTTCCTCATCAAGATCACCATGGAGAAAAGTTGTCTTCACATCGAGCTATTCAAGTTCAAGATCCCAGGCTGAAACTAAGCCCAATACTACTCGGATGGTAGTTATTTTAACTATTGGCGAGAAAATTTCTTTGAAGTCGAGGTCTTGCTGTTGAGCATATCCCTTTACAACCAGTCTTGCTCGAAATCTTTTGTTACCATCGGCTTCATCTTTTAGTTTATACACCCATTTATTTCTTAATGCCTTTCTGTCAGGCGGAAGTGGCACCAAATCCCATGTCTGATTTCACACTACTGCGTCCATTTCTTCACACATTACAGCATGACAGTTATCATGGTTTGCATTTTTACAAGCCTCTTTGTATGTTGCAGGCTCTGTTTGATCAGAGATGAGCAAAGAAGGTTCAGCCTCTTCACAAAACAGTAAGTAATAATCAGAAATTTTTTCAGGAGGTCACCTCTGTCTGGTTGATTTCCTCAATTGACTCTCTGCTAAAGTAGTAGAGTCATTCAACTTTTGAGATCCCTATTTATGCAAACTCGTATCTCTCCCATTGTCTCTGTTTATGTTCCCTGAATTGACTCTGTTTTTTAGTCTGGTAATGTCTCTGTCTATGGGATAGCTCACGGGAGAGGGAGCAAGGAGCCTGCAGAGGAGTGGAGGAAGCTGTGGGCAGGTCACGTGAGGAGTGAGGGTAGGCACATGCTTGCGGAGGCTGCCGTGAGGAGTGTAGATCACGATGTGCAAAGTGCAGTGGAGGTGCAAAGCACCATGGAAGTTGCCCAACAAAATGATGTGAGCCAACATCACAATGATAATGATTTTCCAAGTTTCCTCCAACATCAGTGGTATTTTGGGGAGGATATGCTCTATTTTGCAGACCGCCAAATTCTGAATTAAATGAAGACCAAAAATTTTCAACACTCACTTCATCATTCTCAGACTGAGAATTGTATTTAATAGATGTAGATGTCATAGGAGCTCCCACTAAATTAGAGTCTGGAGGCAGAGCGTTGGTAGTCAAATTCTGAAATAGAGACATAGGGAAAAATTTTGTCTCTGATTTATTTGAATCTTGTAGTGTGGGAAAGGAGGTTTCATGGAAAACTACATCCCTACTACGAACAATCTTTTTGTGAACTGAATCCCACAATCTAAAACCAAACTGCTCTTCTCCATACCCCACAAAGAAACATTTCAGTGACTTTGGATCCAATTTCGTTCGCTTTTCCTTGGGTATATGTGAGAAGGCTTCGCATCCAAACACATGAAGATGCGAATATGAAATCCTCTTCCCTTGCCATTCCTCTTCCGGAATACCAAAATCCAATTTAGATGATGGACTTCAGTAAATTAAATACACTCCTGTGTTACACGCTTCTGCCCAAAATTCTTTGCCTAAACCTGCACTAGACAACATACATTGTGCCTTTTCAAGAATTGTTCTATTCGTCCTCTCGGCTGCATCGTTTTCTTGAGGAGTGAAAGGAACAACCTTGATTCTTCTAATCCAATTATCAGCACAAAAATCATCAAATTCATGTGAACAAAATTCCCCACCATTATCGGTTTGTAAGCATTTAATCCTATGCCCAATCTGATTTTCAACTAAAGCCTTGAAAATTTTAAATTTTGAAAATACTTCAAATTTTCTAGAAAGCATATATATCCATACTTTTCTTGTACAATCATCAAGAAATGTTACAAAATAGTTAGCTCCTCCAATGGAGGTTACCTCGGTCGGTTCAAAAACAACCGAGTATACAAGCTCCAGTGGTGTTGTCTTTGTGTCGCGCCCACCTTTCAAAAAACTGACTCTCTTTTGTTTGCCATAAAGGCAATGTTCACAAAAGGCTAAGTCAACAAGCTTGAGGCTCGGTAGCTGATTTATTGTATGCATAACATTAAAACCTTTCTTGCTAATGTGCCCAAGTCTTTGATGCCAAAGATCCGCTTTGCTGTCCTCAATCACCATTGCAGCTCCCACTTCACCATGAGTCTTAAATATGTATAGACTTCCCACTTTATTACCATTTGCAATCAGCATGGTACCATGTGTTACTTTCCATGTATCCGGGAGAAAATTAACATTAAGACCTTGACCAAAGAGTTGTCCAACAGATATCAAATTCCGCTTCAATTTTGGGACATGGTGAACATCTTTGAGTGGCCATGTTTTACCACATTCTAATGGCAGCAATACATCCCCTTTGCCTGTAATTTCACAAGCTTTGTTGTCTCCTAAGAAAACATTGCCAAAATGACCTTCATGGTAGTTAATGAACGCTTCAAGACATGAGGTAGCATGATAGGAGGCACCGGAATCAAGCACCCATGAATCCGGAGTAGTCTCGGTTGTTGAAAGGATTAAAACACTATCATCTTTATCATAAACTATATTTGCTTCACTGTCCCGCACTCTCTTTTGTGCTCTTTTGAAATTTCTGCAATCCTTTTTCACATGACCAGCTTTGCCACAAAACCAGCATTCACCATTTCTGTTTCTAGACTTCGATCTCTTTGCTGATTTTGAACGTCTATGGTAATTATTTCTGCGTCTATTATGACTTCTACCTCTATTATCGGTGCTGACCACCATTAAGGCTTCACCGGATGAAGGTTCATCATTCTTTCTTCTCAAATCCTTGCTGAGAAGAGTAGCTGCTACATTATTAAAAACCAACTTATTTTTACCGGATATAGATGTGCTAACTGCTCTTACAACACCATCCGAGTTGCTTGGTAAAGAACATAATAACAAAACAACCTTGCTTTCATCATCTTGTATCATCCCCACCGAAGTCGCTTGACTAATCAATGTATTGAATTCATTGATGTGGTTTACCATACCACAGCCTTATTTCATTTTCAGTTTGTACAAGCGCTTCATAATAAAAACTTTATTTGCAGTCGATGCCATTTCATGCATGGCTGAGAGTCTATCCCATACTTCTCTTGTTGTTGCATCGCCCGTGACATTGAAGAGAACATTATTGGACAGCGAGAGAAAAATCGTCGCTCTTGCCTTCTTGTCCAATTTTTCTCAATCTTCATCAGCCATCTCAGCTGGTTTCTTTGCTTTCCCTTCAAGTGCGAGTGAAAGGTCTTGCTTTATCAGCAAAGACTCCATCTGCACTTTCCATAACCCGAAGCTCTGACCGGAGAACTTCTCTATCTTCGATTCTTCCATGATTCTGGAAATTCAAACACCAAAATCTAAACATCGATCTAACCTCACTCTAATACGGATTGTTAGGATGAAGAAATCGAATTGGAAAACAGCAGATGAACAGAATTAAATACATACACAACACAGACAAATTAAACACACAGATTTATCATGGTTCAGCAATTACCTACATCCACATTGAAGCAGGAGAATCATAGACTAATCACCAATCTGGTTTACATATACACAGCTGCAATCAGCTCCAGCAATTAACCTTCAGAATTGAATTACAGTAAGCTCTTAAAGAGCTTGCAAAGAGAATATGAATAACCAAGAGTTTTGGCCGCAAACAAGAAAAGAGTCCATTGGACTTCAACTTCCAACAATAGATGCTATCATAAAACTTTAAATTAGGCTTTATCCCATTTACTTAGGCTTTTGTTTTAGTTAGGGCTGACAAAAAGAAAGTGGTGAAACTCATGTCTGAGCCACTTGAAAAAGAAGTATTGTGGCCGCAAAAATATAATATGTGGGTACAATGCAGATCATCCACATTCAAATTTGAGTGGCTTTCCAACAAGAAAAGGATCAGAACACGCATGAAGTAAAATTTGATGGATTACAAACCCAACAAACTATCAATACAAAAAGGTTTTCTATGTTTGATCGTGGCCTAGGCTACCTCTAATGTATAATGTTTCCTATTTTCCTAATAAATCAAAAACTTTCTTAACCAATGGACACACTGATGCATGGTTTTTAACATATTTTAATCAACTCAAGGTTTTAATCATTCTCTAAACACAAACATTTTTCCAGTCTTGTTAAGAAAAAAATTACAGAAACAGATTTTAAATTTATTCCATTTACAATTCAGTTTGAATAGTCTCTTTGTATCTGCCAATTAGATCTGCAATATTGTGCATTAAAGCAACTCCAAAACTTCCATAAGACTGCAATATACTTTATTCATAAGTCATATTTATGGATCTTACTTGGGGTTGATTACAATCTGCACGACGTGGATCCCATAGTACAGCACTTGGGCAAGCAAATATATCTGTCTGATCTTTCCACAATGGTGCTCTGTAGGATACAAAATGTATAAGATTAAAACAACATAAATCAATTGAAATTAAGGAATACTGAAGAAGTTTTTTCTAGATTGTGATCAAAGAATATAAATAGTAGAAAGTCCAAAGGAAATACCTTCTCCATTTTCCACAGTGAATGTATTTCCTTGTCTTTTTACCATCTGGGCATATCTCCCCTTTCATGTAAATTATTCGTTTACATTGAAGCCAATTTTTTTCCTCATTTTGTGGGACAAAATCGGCAGGTTGCCAGTTTGTGTCCATCCATCCATCCTGAAATACCCAGTCTTTGAAGTGACTTGAAACTATAAGTACTAAAACCTAAAATAAAAGTGACATTAAACTAGAAAACAAGGAGCATTATAGAATGAAATGATTACTTTATTTATGTTTGATTTTTAAAAAGATTCTTCTATTACCTCTCGTAACTTATCAAATTACATAGTTTATATTTTTCATTCATTGTGCCATCACCAACAAACCCTGGATGTTTTTGTGAGCAACTTTTTCTCTTTTGAGGCAAACGCATGCCCTCTATATTATCAATCGGTGCTATATTAGAGTCCTCTGGCTCAAGATGTTTGTTAGAACTTCAGCTGGGATCCATATTCCCTAAAAAAGAATATGGAAACAGAACAAGCCTTTGAGAAGATATAAATTAGATTGCCTTGCTCAAGTGTGTGACTGTCAAACAATGGAAACAAGTTAGTATATGCCATAACAAAATTGAAAGATGATAAAAACAAAACCATTGCCTTGCTGAATAGTGTAACTGTTAAAAAATGGAAACAAGTTAGTGTATGCATAACAAAAATGAAAGATGATGTTAAAGTTATATATATATGCAGAGGCATGTGTCTTTGCAGAAACCACATCAGGGACCTCTGCATTGAGTTGCATGGGAAACATGCAGCCACGCCCGCATGTCAAGGTGGTTACAGAAAAATCACGTCTGTGGTAAAGAGTTAATATGCCTCTCAATATGTTTCAGTCTTACAGTGCTCATACAAAATAAATCATTAGATGTATGAAAGTTAGGGTTAATATGCTCTCAATATTTTAGTCTTACAGTGCCCATACAAAAAAAATCCATACTTCATTAATGCGTGTTTAGAAGATATTATAATTTATATAAGTTATCTTATGTCTTACACTTCAAATATATATATAATTAATGTTCCTGAAACTCAATGACAAGGATGCCAGTATAAGATACAGGAGAAGACATAATAGAATAAAACTCAATCTAAATATGACAAGATAACACAGAAATTTTTTTACTAGTTAATTGAAAAGGTACCCATTTTAAAAGGTGGCTAGAATGCCAATAGGGTTGAACTGTTGGAACAAGCATACCAATACAATTGAACTGTTGGAAGAGTCCTTGTCCAGCTGAGCAACTTGTTACAGCTTCCATAATACAATACCTTTTCCAACTGTTTCCTCCAAGCTGCTGATAGTGATGAACAAAGATTTTCAATGGGGAAGAGGATGGTTCAAAATTTTGGCACCTAATGACAGTGCTCTCTATCCTCTTCCTTTTGGATTGTATTAAAGTCACAGTTCTGTCTTGTTTCGACATTGCTTGGTTCTTGGAGTTATATTATATCTGGTAGATCACAATTCTATGTTGTCTGAAGTTATATATCTTTTACATTGGTTTTTTTGTTTAGACATTGCATATTGTACCTAGTGTCAATGAGAGATGGGTTCTTGTGAGCCACTACTAATGAAACATGGGTCAATGAGTTTGATTCAAAAACTACACAGTTGAATCTTGATAGCAATATCATAGAAATTATATATTTTTGGTAGATTGCAAACCTTAGATTTGATAACACAGAGAATAGAGTTTTTGGTACAATTCCTTCTAATTATGACTAGTTAAATTGCTATATATTAGCTTAATTAGCTAAACTTTATTATTATTACAGTGCAATCAGCTCATAAAGGCTTGTATACAGCAATATATATTGTACTTATTTGAGTTTCTTTCCAATTCTGATCGGTTAAGCTACTATTGCAAAATTGAATTTCCAATTTTCACCCATTAACTTGCTGTTGCAAATTTGAATCGGCTGAGTTTAGTTCTGTTATAATGGTGCAATTAGCTCCTGCTTGTTATATTGTGCTTGCTGCATAACTCTTGTTTTGATTTAGTGCACTGAAAGGTATGAGAGCAACTTTCTTAGGCTCTAGAACAGAGACATAACAATTTTTATATTTTGTGGAGAAAGAGGTTTTAGCGTGAATATCAGAGCTTATGAGAAACGTATTATGACTAATTTCGGAGCATATGGGACACTACAATCATCAGATTTAGGATTTGTAAAGATGTTTCATATTTTTTTTTTCTCTCTAGAAATTTGAATATGGTTAAAAATGGGGTTTTATGGAAAGGTTGTTTTTTTATTTTTATTTTTTTCGTTAAAAGAATTATGGAATTGACAAAATACAGTTTTATGATTAAAATGAATTCTTTTAATAAAAGATTTCTAATTTATAGATTAAAATATTAAAATCTTGAGTCTTTATTTAAAAAGGTTCTTAATTTTCTTCAATAGCATTCCTAAGAAATTTTAGACTAGTTCCATCCAAAGATTTATAGCCCTAGTAGATTCCTTTGCCAATTAACTACTCTTAAAAAAAAATGAGGATGAAGAAAAAAGGTTCGAAAGAGCTTATAAACATAGCATCTAAGCTATTGAGCTTTAAAATATTATGTTTTACTATTTAAATTATTGATTAAGATTTTTAATAATATTAACATTTATTAGTTATGCTTATGAAAATACTAATAAAAATATAATTATAGAATTTGATGATATGTTGTACATAATATTTTATTTTGATTTAGGGTAAAAAACCAGAAATTTGAAAGGCCCTCAACCCTTCTACAAAGATCAATGAACCCAAAAAACAAAGGACAAATAAATAGATCTAACAATACTAAGGTTGTAAATAGGGCTAACTTTAAGAAATGAGCTTTATAAAATCTTCTTAAATCCTAGCAAATCTTTTGTTTTTTTTGGAAAAAATTATTAATTCTTATTGACAAATATTTCCTTTTTACAAAAATATTAATTTTATTGCCAAACTTATGCACATCAATAAAAGTTCCTAAAAATCAGGAGGCTTCACTTAGTGAACCTAGTTATAGCAAAGTGCATTCATGGCATACTAAAGAATCCTCCTATTTTAAAAATATATTGCCCTAAACTCCTTTTTTGTCACCCCCTCCCAATATACATCCCGAATTAAAAGCCCCCTATTTTCACCAAATATTGTATTTTTTCATAGACGAAATTAAAAACCCCCGTGGTAAAAATATTATAGAAAACACTAGTTATGAAACTTAATTATAATGATAAAACTATCTTTTGATTTTTCTCTAAGTGATACAAGTTCCCTATATATTTTTTCTTTTTTCTCAAAGTTGAGAATTTTTTCTTGGGCATCTTTCAATTTGTTTGATCATTTGAATATATGTAATGTCCCCTTTATGAAATAAGATTTATTAATAAAATATAATAATAAATTAAAATAGGGGGTTCATCCTATAGTGTGATGGTTCAGTGGCTGCTCAAATCCCCACTTGGCTTATAGCACCACCTAGGATAGTAAACAAATTTCATACTGGTTGAACGTTCCTGCCTCTTGTGCAATTCTGATATTAGATATTGATCCATCGATTCCCCCTTCTCAATTAAATTAATCTCTTCTTTATATCTTCATTTGTGGGAATTCACACCTCTTCATAATAAATGAATCATCACTCTTCATTGCTGCCCTTTGAGAATAATAAATTATTCTTCAAATTGATCTCCCTTGGATGTCCTCCTCAAATGAGACTTTCTCCTTTTTATATCCTCCAATTTGAGAGAGAGGTCACACCTCTTCATCATGCATGCCCCTTTGGCAAGAGACACACCCTTTCCACTATTAGCACCCTTTGAAAGAGTGCAACTCTTCATTATTCTTCCCTTTGAAAGGAACACAACCTTTCACATTTAGATTTGCACTTCAAATTCCCCAAATTATCCCCTCAAATGAGGTTCTCTTATCCCTTTTATATTTCATGTTTGAGGAAGTTACAACTATTCATTTCATGTATTTGACCACTCATTAACTTAATTAAATTTTGATTATATCTAATTATATTCTTTAATGTTTTTATATTAATTTTATTATTATCATTTATCATTAAATTGTATTTCAAAGTGGGGACATTACAAACAATGATTACCCCAAGTGATGAATTTCATACTGGTTAGACATTCCTACCTCTTGTGGGATAAGTTATGATTTATTTACCACAAGAAATGGATCTAGTCATAGTTGGATGTTCTTGCCTCTTGTAGGCTAAGTGATGAATTGATTACCCCAAGAGATGGATTTGGTCTTGGTTGGACATTCCCGCCTCTTGTGGGCTAAGTGATGAATTGATTACCTTAAGAGATGGATCTGGTCTTGGTTGCATGTTCCAACCTCTTATGGGCTAACTGATTAATTGATTAACCTAAGATAGTGATCTGGTCCTAGTTATATGTTCCTATCTCTTGTGGGATAAGTGATGAATTGATTACCCCAAGAGATGGATCTAGTGTTGGTTGGACATTCTTTCCTCTTGTGGGCTAAGTGATAAATTGATTACCCAAGAGATGGATCTGCACCTAGTTAGACGTTTCTACCTCTTTGTGGGCTAAGTGACGAATTGATTACCCCAAGAGATGGATCTAGTCTTGATTTGACATTCTTTCCCCTTGTGGACTAAGTGATGAATTGATTACCTCAAGAGATGGATCTAGTCCTAGTTAGAAAATATTCTCTCTTGCGGGCTAAGTGATGAATTGATTGCCCAAAGGGATGGATCTGGTCTTGGTTGGACATTCCTGCTACTTGTGAGATGTAATTTAAATGGCCATGACTTGGATATTATTTCCTCTCAGGCTTAGTTGGGTTGGGTAGTTTACTGGCGCCCTTTCAATTTCCTATCAAATTAAACAATGATTAGTTAGAGGTTAATTAGCTAGTCATAATATTTTTTAAAATCTTCCTATTCACTATGTCTACATATATTCATGTGTATTATTCAATTTTTTATGTGCATGCTTTCTATTTTGTTCATGCCTAATGTGTTCCCATTATGTTTATTCATGAATCTCTAAGATTATTTCCTTGGATTGGTGTAGAATATGAGAATAATAAGGGCAAACCAAAAGGATATGAATTTATTTAGGGTAATAGATATGTTCCATGCTTCTAAACCCCATCTTAATATATGTTAGGATTACCCACGCTTTAACACAAAGACATATCCATGATATTGTGCAAACACTGGGTCAACTAAATTAAATAAGGAATACAAATCTCCAAGGATTAATTTGGGAACTTCATGATTCAGTTCATAGAAACATACATTGCTTGAGAATAAGAAAAATGGGGAATGGTGGACTCTAATGTCACCTTATTTAAATAGGGTATATTAATAAACAACAATAATAAATTTAAAAATAAAAGAACCAAAAAATATATATATAATTAAAATTTAGTTAAGTTTAATGAATGGTCAAAAGGTAGAAAATAAAAAGTTATGTCTCCTTGAAGAATGAGATATAAAAGGGAGAGAATATAACTTCATTTGGGATGAAAAGAGATCAAGAATAAATAAGGGAACAAATGAATTAAGGAAGAATTAATGAGGGGAATATAAGAAAGTGACTCTTCCAAAGGGTCAACAATGATAAGGGGTTGGAACCCTTTTCAAGGGTGTTAAATGAGAAAGGTTGTGACCATTATGAAGAGATGTGACTCTCCCTCATATTAAAGGATATAAAGGGGAGAATTTTTCATTTTAGGAGGAGATAAAAAGAGGAGATCAATTTGAGGAATAATATATTATTCTCAAGGGAAACAATGGAAAGTAGTGAATCAATTCTTATAAAAGGTGGTGACCCTTCCACCAATAAAGTATAAAGGGGAATTCATTATTAGCATTGAAGGGGACTCGTCAATCAATGTGTTTCCACCCCTAAATTTTTTATTTTGATCAATGGCTCTCCATCCAGTTTTTTCTCAACTTCCAGGCTTAGGAAGGGGGACCCCATTTCACCATTTCTGTTCATAATTATGGCAAAAGCTCTCAGTAAGATTATTCATAGAGAGGTACGAAATGGTAGGCTCAAAGGTCTCTGACCCTATTCAGAATTTCAAATTTTCTTGCATCAACAATTTGTTGGTGATTCTTTGTTGATGGGGGAACTCTTTGTGTCTGAGGCCAAAATATTGAAGCAAATTATTTCTTTGTATAGAAAAGGTTGAGGTCAGATAATTAGTCCCCCCAAGAGCTCCATCTTCTTCTTTTCATTCCAAGCATTGAAGGGGACTCATCAATCAATGTGTTTCCACCCCTAAATTTTTTATGTTGATCAATGGCTCTCCGTCTAGTTTTTTCTTGGCTTCCAGAGGCCTTAGGCAGGGGGACCCCATTTCATTATTTCTATTCATAATTATGGCAGGAGCTCTTAGTAAGATTATTCATAGAGAGGTCCGAAATGGTAGGCTCAAAGGTCTCTAACCCTCTTCAGAATTTCAAATTTTCTCACATCAACAATTTGTCGAGGATACTTTCTTGATGGGGGAAATCTTGGTGGGAAGATTAAAATTGCTAAAACTTTGGGGTGTAAGTTGGCATCCCTGTCGAATACTTATTTGGGGATTCCCCTCAGTTCGGGTCCTGCTCCGGACTCTTCCTGGTCCAGTTTGATTGATTGATTCTAAAAGAAACTCACTAGATGGAAAGGTACTCTTTTGAGCCAAGATGGAAAGCTCTAGTTGACTAAAGCTTCCCTACAAAATATATTGATTTACGCTATGACCCTTTTTAAAATTATTGCAAAATTTTTTGATCAGATGGATAAGATCCAAAAGAATTTTTTGTGCACAATCTTATTGCCTGGGATCAAGTTTGTCTTCCAAATAACCTTGGATGTCTTGCCATTAGACATATTGAGACTTTAATGTTATTCTTGATAGGTGAGTGAATGGATTCATTAAATATTTTGATTGTGCTTAATGTATGTCTTGTGGTGTTTTTAGGTACAATGCAAGAAGATAAAGGAAAGATGAAGTACCAATGCAATGAATTCCACTCTTTCTAAGATGTAATCATTTTTAGAATGATATTAGAGACATAGACTTGGGAAAATTCAACTTAGATGAATTTTTGGAAAGACTTCACAAAGAGGAAGGGAAATAGTGGATTCCTCACTTATAAAATAAATATTAGTGGAAGTAGCTACTTTTCCAATTTTAGTGTAATCCTCTAAATTGGTTCTTACTTGTGCACAACACTACAAGCTAAGGAGAAATAAAATAATTGCCCAGCCTTTTGGAGAGGTAGTTCTAAACATTAATCCAAAGATGATTGAAAAGGTTTTTGGTATCCCTATTCACTCCAAATATGCCAAAATTGACCTAAAAGAAGGCTTAACTTACTATAAGGAAAATAAAAGAATTGCCCTCAATTTCATTAACAAGAACCTTGTCCACACCCCTAAGAAGATGGTGATGAAAATGGCTAAGGTATCGCAAAACAATGATTTTTTTTATAAAGGTTAGGGACCAGATTATCTTATTCAATATAGTATATAGTAAGCCTCATGTAAGGGAATTTCATCCTTTGATGTACTTTTACATATTGAACATCACTAAGAACAAGAACAAGATTGATTGGGGAACCATCATTAGTGATGACCTACATGAACAATTTATTGATGTGTTAAAGAGTTCTAAATTTTATGACTTCCTACTTGGTCTACTTGCTAACTTATCAATTTTATTTTCCTGGACTTAGAAGAGTTCATTCTTTGCTCAATCTCGAAGTTTAAAGGTTTGCCATCACTATTGACAACTAATCTTTGCAAAGATATATATGTACTATTTCCTGGTAGATGATGTTTTCACCTATTCTATCATTAAATAGTTAGAGAATTATTTGTATAAAATATTCTCCATGGAAGCTACTACAAAGTCAAGGAACTGGTAAAAATTGTATATCAAATTCAAAACCTTCTCCTCATTAGGTTCATAGGTTACTACAAAGTAGCTTATAAGCTACAAAGGTACCAAAATTATAGATTGGTTTTATTTGAGCTATGTACAAAGGTTTAAAAAAGTGCATAAAATAGTGGTAAGAAAACATAGCTTGACTATCTTTCCATTTCCCATCAAAATTGGTGACTATTCCTATGCCAACATGCAGAGTGCAAAAATAATAGAGATATATATGATACCTCTATCAATGGATTTATATGGGGACACCAAGAGAAAATTTGATCCCATTGGCAAGATTAGCCTAGTTGTAAGAGCTTTCTACAAAAATGAGCTAGAATTGGAGTACCATTGGACAAATTGTGTGAATGAGTAATTGTATGGTTTACTACATTTTGAAGGTTCATCTTATAAAATCATTGAAAATTATGAAGTCCCCAAGGATTCAAAAGATGCAAAGAGGTCACATATAACCTATAACTCTCAAGGATTGTTCAATGTCCCTATTTATAATATTGA
The DNA here is from genome assembly GCF_030272615.1 of Cryptomeria japonica. Taxonomy (NCBI): domain Eukaryota; kingdom Viridiplantae; phylum Streptophyta; class Pinopsida; order Cupressales; family Cupressaceae; genus Cryptomeria; species Cryptomeria japonica. The sequence goes on along the minus strand of NC_081414.1, from coordinate 572,121,157 downwards.
TTACTTGATCCTTGAGGACCTAACCCTGGAAGCTAGATAAAATCAAGAGATAACATACTCCAAAATATGGATATCATCTCCCTTCAATATGCTAGAATTTCCAAATCCAAAGGTCCAAGAGCCACAAAATTCAAAGGTTCAAAAATATTTAAAACATAAAACAAGATAATCCTTGAATGCAATTGTGACTAAGGCTAAAAGAAAAATAATTCGAAATGAATTTGAGGCCGAGAGAGAGAGAGAGAGAGGGGGTAAAAGCACAAAATTGTGTCATGTTTTAGGCTAACTTATCAACACAAGTGAACTTAGGTAATTATAACTAAGAATTAATTTTAGTCAAACACATGGCCTATATACTTTTCCAATTGGAAGTGTCTACTAAATGTATATTTTATACTACTTTTGATCTAATTACAAAAAAAAAAAAAATCGATGTTTCAACAACTCCTACTCTTATAAATAATATTTTTTTTGAAATGTAAAAATACCCTTTTATAGATCTATAAGTGAATTTTCCAAAATATATATCTTTTAATATTTTAATTATCTTTAAATTTTATATTTTATTTTTATTGAAAGTAGGTCATCAGCACTAAAATTTAAGGTTGATTATCTTGTCAAGGAAAAATAGTAAAATTTATTATGCAATAGAGAAAAGAATCTATGTTAAGATGATATAAATATTTTCTAATTTGGATAAATAATTAAAAAAAAATGTGGTGGGAATTGGAAAGAGTTATATTTCAGCACACGCAACTTTTCAAATTTATTGAAAAATAGGAAATAATATATCCATGCACTAAAGTTTAAAGTTATCAATATACAAAAAAAATTCAAGAAAAAAAGGTAAAATCAACTAAATAAAGTGTGGTGGCTCATGTAACTTCAATTTTAGAATTTTTTTAGCAACTAAATTATAGTGTTTACTTTATTAAAAATTACATTCAAATAATTTTTTAAGTTTTTGTTAACATTAAAAACATAAAATAGACATAAGAATATAAATTTTATTAGTTTATATCATTTCAAAATTCAAAACATTTATTTCACTTTCTATTGATTTAATTTAAAAAGTTGAATCAACATTGACCATTTCCTTTATAAAAGTGTGACACAATTTTCTACTTTTCCGAAAGAGAGAGAGAGAGAGAGAGAGAGAGAGAGAGAGAGAGAGAGAGAGAGAGAGAGAGAGAGAGAGAGAGAGAATCTTCCACCTTCTCCACCATAGTTCTCTATTGCAATACCTTCACCTCTTATTTCTCAACCTCGTCCTTCAAACCCTCCACCACATGTTCCAACTCCTCCACCTTCTCCATGCCCTACTTATCCAAGTAAGGAATCTAATTTCCTTTCTCCTCCCAAAGGATATGAAGTAGTAGCTATTGAATAGGCTCCTCCAAATATGAAAATAAATCCTATGAGAGAAGAGAAAGTAGAAGGGTGAATAAGTGTTGCAAAAATAGGAGGGGAAACATCTTGAGGGTTTTCAAGAAAACATAAAGGTAAAGAAGGTGCATCCCTCACACTAGTCTCCCTCATAGAAACAAAAAGAAAAACAACATTTTACTCTAGAGAATTCAAAAAAATTCCTCTCTCTCCTTCCAAAGCATGAACATATGAAACTTTTAGCATGCCATTTCCCCTCAACCACACTATACAAGAATCAAACAGGACATATCCAAGCTAAGGAGGAGGATTTTACAATTTTTATTGGGGCATTTAGGCTCTTAATGCAAGAAGGAAAAGACAAATAAGACTATCAACTATGATAGTAGACCAAAGAGGAAATAATTTCCACAATTGACAATACTTACTATCAATGTACTATAGGTAGATATGTAGCCAAGGGATTACCAAATTCAAAAAGTACATTTGGGATTCCAAATGAGAGAAAAAGAGAAAATATCATTGCAACAATATGTAATAATTATTTTGATCAACATGCAAAAAGATGAGAAAATAAAGGAAGAGATTTTAAAAAATAACTCACTTAATAGATTAATTATTTAGTTGGACCAATTGATTATGTTCCTCCATATTCAATTTTACAAGCAACTCTAAATAAGGATGTTGAACCTCCAAAATCAAAGGGCCTCCTCTCATCCACAAAGGAATGGAGGGAGAGCCTACAAGATTAAGGAGGTCATGTAATTAAAAGTAAATAAATTATTATAAAATTAGTGATGAAGAAATTTTAACTAATAAAATAGAAATAGATATTGATGAATACTTGATGAAATGGGAGGGTTAGATCCTAGTTTGCAAAAGATGACTTGTCTTGTAGTTTTCATGAATTGCTGAAAATAGTAGTGTTCAATGATGAGGATTAAGATCAACCAAAAGAGTTGCAAATCAAAACTTTGAAGAAGTCTAAGAATAAGTTGAGTAAAATAGGAGCTTAGATGATAAAGAGTTTATTCTCTCAAGAAATTTGTTCAAGATATTTCTTGCACATTCTGGGAAATGCCTTATTTGGTTAGTTTCTTGATTAAAATAAATCAATAATTCATAGATTATTTAGATTTACTAGTCACAAAAGAATTCATATATGAGATGATGGAAAACAAATAAAAGATTCAAGCCTTTCAAGATGAGGAATTATTTTGAAGAGCTATAGGAGCAGTTGGAAAACTCAACATTTTCAAAAGGTGCTAAATTGAAGTATCATAAAGACCTTGATATCAACTATCTCATGCATGTGGTAAAATATTCCACTCACATATTCCCTTATTACAAGGAAGACTAGGCGTTCAATGTCCAAAATTATAACTTGAAATAAATCATTGATATTTTGTGAGGTCAAGTGGAACTGTTAATCATTTCTAGTTTCCTTCTTTTATCATCCTAATTTAATTTAGTTTAATAGTTTCATACCCACAATTTAAGGGATCAAAAGCTCTATTTATTTTGATTCAAATGATTAGTAAAAGGCTTATAAATCATTTTGTTGTAATAGACAAGCAATTTTTTTGAAATCTTTAGGGTGGATTTTTCTACTAGACATTGTACAACTTGAAAAATAATTAATACAAGGATTAAGTGTATCTCTAAATTATATTTTGATCATGGTAATGATATATTCTATTTTTTTATTTCTATGTCAAACAAATGGGTGAAAGTTGTATGATCTGATGTGATTACATAGGCTTTTGTTTAAATTTGTGCATGTTTAATGGTGATTTGGTTTGATGACTGCATCAATGCTATGTTTAGTTGTGTACATGCTAATCAATGTGATTTTCTAGTATACGAGATTTCTCTTAATCATTCGAATTTGATTAATGCGTTGGAATTGTCATTGACCATTTAATTTATGTTGTCTACTAGCTTTGAGGGTTTATGATTAGGACATTGATAGAAAAAATGTCTCATTTTCAATGTTTATAATTGTCCTTCAACCCTCATTCATAGGAGCACTTATTTTCCAACTTCACAAAACTATGAGGAAAAAAAAATTATTTCTTCATTAATATAAGATCATTAGGGGCCGTCGAAAAAAGAACTCCAATGCACCACATGCCAAACCAACACTGTTTATAGAAAGTCTACAACCTTTTATTTTAACAAAGATGAGTGAGCGCATCACATGGAGGCCCTGCGTGGTATTGTTAAAACCTTTATGTTTTGCAGAAGGCACCACATATTTTTTTCTTTAATAGAACACTTGGAAATTAAAAGCAATTACCTTAGACCTTAGCATTAGGATCACATTCTTAATGAAAATCAAACATAGTGGATTGTGCCAGATTTGCGTGGCTGCAAGTTTTGTCTCTGTTTATTGTTTCACTTTAATGTTCAATGTTATTTTAAGATGGGTATAGCTATTGATAAATATGAGTCTCAGATTTTATATATTTCTAGTGTAAATATTTGGATTATTGACCATGTCAGGTGTTCTTCTATTTTTTTGCAATGGTATATGGCAAGGATTTAGTGAGCAAAATTCACAAGTGCTTAGTTGTTACGAGAAATAATAGAAACATCCATGTTATAGTGGGCTTTAGTATATGCTTATCAATGGAAGATTTGAATGTTATTTTTTGTGTCTATTTGACGTTGTGCATCTTTCTTACTTTCCAACGAAGTGTGTGGGCTTTAGTATATGCTTATCAATGGAAGATTTGAATGTTATTTTTTGTGTCTATTTGACGTTGTGCATCTTTCTTACTTTCCAACAAAGTGTGTGACATTCTGTACTCTACTTCTAGAGTGTTTTGTTTCCTATTATTTCTAAAAGAGGATTTAAAGTGTTATAAAAGATTTGAATTTGCATTTCACCTTAGTGTAACTGGGTAATGCTTAATTCTCGGTTCTCTTTCCATTTCCCTATGATATTTGAAGAGACAACTTTTAAAATACCATAGGTTTTTTAAAAATAAATCATAACTAGGTCGCACATCTGTGAAACTTCTTCTCTTTAAGTGTAACCTTTAGAGTTCAGCAATTTTGTTGGCACACTCAGTGGGACTTAGGATTATCATCATTGGAGATTTGGTATGTTCTTCAGCATATTCACCCTTACGGATGAAGAGATCACAAACACTTCAACACTCATTAAGATCAAATCATTTGAGATACTCTACTGGTATGTACCTTATTCTCAATCTTCAGTAGACTTTTTTCTCTTGTTTAAGACATCATTTTATTACCTTTCACTTTCCTTATGCTTCAACATGGAAAGATATTATGAACATTATAGTATTTCCCCTCCTTTCCAATAAAATACTTGGTTTATACCTTCTTACCATAAATATCAGGTTGGTAATATTGTTGATTTTTCTCCATATCCCTCTACTAAACAAGCTATGAGTAATTTCTAAATGTTTGCTTCTAACCTGCCCTTGTGCAGCCTTTTTGGTAGCCTTTTTATGCATGCCAACAAACCCAAGAGGCTTATTTTATCCCTTATTAGTATGCTCATCATCTCACCTAGCATCGAAATGTGATAAATTCTAGCAGTTTCAACACTAGAGAGATGATGTTAAACTTCCAAGAAGAGTTGAGGTTTCTTAAGGAAGAACAAGAATATCAATATCAACTTACCTATTAGTGTCAACTGCAGCAACAACAACAAGTGGAGGCTCAAAGAAAAACACAAGAGAAATTTCTTGTAATGCAATCTACTACTAGGGTAGAAGAGAAACTCCCGTGAAAGGATAAATTCACCCCTAAAACCCCTAAGCTTGAAACCCTAAGCTTCAAATAGGGGATTCCTTCTAATGAACTACCTAGGTTTGACATCCCAATATTCAAAGGCTCCTGCCCTGATGTTCCATAAAACATCCCCCTCAAGGGACTATTTAATCTTAGGAAAATCAGATTCCTTAGTCTTTTTTGAAAAAAAACCTTTCTCCATCAGTTCCCTTTTGTTGATACTATATCACTCTTTAAGAGTGGACTTGTTGATATGAGATTTGATTGGTCACATGAACATGTAGATGAAGAGGATTATCCTGTGGGTTGTGAGTTTCCACATGCTCATAAGGATGAAGAGTTTATCATTTTGCAAGAGAAAAATGAATATGATCAATTGCAACATCAAGAAGCAGGTTATATTAAAGGAAAAAGAAAATAAAATGATTCATGCCTTTTAATTGATGACCTTCCATTCTTTTTTGAGAATAGGGAAAAGAACATTCTTATGCCCACTTCAATCGTAATCTTTAAGTAGTGGGATGATGTTGTGGACATTGGTGAGAAACATATACATGAGGTTGGCCTCAAGGTTGAAGATGAAATTTTTTGCATGCGTGAGGTTGTTTCCCAAGGCATGCATCATATTGCAAGACATCCTACCTCCTAAAAGGGGAAGCGTGCTATTTCTCAACATTGCCATAAATATTGTTTATGAAGTAAAGATAAATCATGATAAGGAAGAAAGAAACGAGGAGTTGATGAGGCCCAATTCTATGATGAGTTAGAAGCCTTCTAGTTATCAATTGACATCAAACCATCATCTACTAAGATGGGGAATCATGAGTAGTGATAGCAAGAGGGCACTTCTCATACCATCAAAAGAGTCATCAAAGCTAGTCCCTACTGGTCAACAAACAATAACGAAAGTGGAGCATAGTTATGAGTTTGCTACTAATTGGTAGCACTTTCAAGAGGATTCCTCATCAAGCATCTATCTCAATAGGAGATTTGGTATCCCCTATCCATGCTTATTCCTAAGCATGAAAATAAGCACACAGAGAAGTAAGATTGTCATTAATTACATAATTCCTAAGCATGAAAAGAAGGACACGGAGGAGTTGATGAGGCCCAATTCTATGATGAGTTAGAAGCCTTCTAGTTATCAATTGACATCAAACCATCATCTACTAAGATGGGTAATCATGAGTAGTGATAGCAAAAGGGGGCTTCCCATACCATTAGAAGACTCATCAAAGCTAGTCCCTATTGGTCAACAAACAATAACAAAAGTGGAGCATAGTTATGAGTTTGCTACTAATTGGTGGCACTTTCAAGAGGATTCCTCATCAAGCATCTATCTCAATAGGAGATTTCATCTCCCCTATCCATGCTTATTCCTAAGCATGAAAAGAAGCACACATAGAAGTAAGATTGTCATTAATTACACAATTCATCTGTAATTGCACAACTCCAATGGAGGGAAACTGACATTTGAAAGTATGGAAGATGGTTTCATTATTGAAAATTTTTAATTGGGTTGGCCCAATTTTGTCAAAAAGTCTTAATAGATGGAGGATGATTCTTGTAGAAGAGGAGGGCGAGGTGATTTGGTGCATGACTAAAATAGGTATTTACTCGACCTAGTTGGGATATAAAATACAAAGAAAACAAGAGGAGATGATTGACTAGCCTCAAAGATTGTGTCGGCAAAAATGTGTTTATCCAAGGGTGGGTGCCTTTCTTTGGACTTCTATACATGGTAGGATCCTCATGGGTGAAAGGCTAAGCTAGTACAACATTATTGGCCAAAGTGCTCCCATACTTTGTCTCTCAAATGAGGAATTGACAATATTTATTCCTCCACTATTCCTTTGCCTCCCAGGTTTGGAATTGGCTCCTATCGTCTTTGGGTTGATCCACGGAAAGGAATGATACATTGCTAGGTTTCATGAAAGACTAGCCTACTTTAGGGACAAGTTCTTTGTGGGGTGATATATAGACTATAGATCCTTCAATGACCATATGGCAAATCTGGAAGGAAAGAAACACATGAATTTATGCAATAGTTTATTAACGATGGACAAGATTATAGCCAAAATAGAGGCTAATATCTTTGAAATTCCAAATACGAAGACTCATGGTAGAAGGGTGGATTATATTAAGAGATGTGATGAGGATATACAAAATATTTCGATTGGTTTGAGGCTCCCTTCAATAATTAGTGTGCATGGTTATTCCAATCAACATAAGGTGTGTTGGGCTAAACTAGTAGAAGGAATATGGGAAATTTTGATGGATTAGCTAATGCCAATCTCTGTGTTGTAGGTATTGGGTGTATCTTTCCAAATTATGAGGGCAAGTGTACTGGGGCTCTATTTTGGTCAACAGGAACAACAACAAACAACGAGGCTGAGTTGGAGGCCCCAGTGAGGGGATTACAACTTTGCATTAATAAGAAGATCGTGGATGTGAATATTGAAGGGGATTCTCATATTGCTATAAATGGAGTCACAAATGACTCTTCTTCCAACTGGAAACTGAATAAATGGATTATTATAATCAATCAATGTTTGTTAAAGTTCAATGATTATAAGATCTCCTATATATAAAAAGAGAAAATAAGGTAGCCAATTATTTAGCTAATTTAGGTGTGTTGGCTGATGAAAAAGGTTTAGTTTTGGATTCCATAATGGGAAGGCCAAAGTTAGAAAAAATGTTATTTGATGATTGGTCTTTTCCGATTCAGGATGAAGGTTTGGCATTGGATAAGAGATGTTTGAAATTTCTTTTCTTGGTAGCATGATTTATGAGGCTTTTAAGAGTTGATGTGGATGTAAAGATTATGAACAATACAAATGTCTTATTGTGAAGTATTTTTCTTTCTATCATCAATGACTTAGGGAAGAAAGAATGGTAAGTCCTCACATGTTACCATAGAAAGTCATTGATTTTGTAATATTGAATATCTTTATTGTGGTTAGCATCTTCTATCCATTGTGGTATCCCTCTGATCGAACAAACAATTTGGTCTCGATAAAGTACGAAACAGCTAGATTTGACAAGAATAAAAAAGATAAGATAATTATCAAAAGTATAAAAAAAATTATAGCAAAAGGGTGTTGTGAAAGCCAAAACTAAATGAAAATCCCTATATGCTAAGAGAGAGAGACTTAACTCAAACAAATAGACATTGACAAGAGCTAGAAAAGCAACAAATCAATACAACTCAAATTTATGAATAAGATGTTTGAGTCCAAAATATAAATTTAAATATAATTTTTTTTATCTTCAAGGAGATCTAAACATACATTCATGTCTAGAAGAACTTAAAAGAAATAAAAGTTAATTACACAATACCCAAAGGTCCCTATAATATGAACACATACTCTAGGACACAAAATACTCAAATACAATGTCTAAGTACAATGCACCTAATGAAAAATAGAACAATATCGTGCAAAAAAACTCACCCTAAACAACTCATATATAATTGCTCTGTCTCTTCTTGATTGAGTGTTCATTTGTACCTATTTTAATAATTTTTAGAGAGAATGAGCTCCCCTAACAATTTACTCATGTAAGTATCCATGCTTCCCTTTTAACCACAGAAACATAACAAAACTTAAACAAGCCAAAACAAAGCTCTTAAACCTTCAAGTCAATGTCCTCTCATGTGGATTTATTTGCCCTCATAGTAAAAACCGGTGCAAACAAGACCTTTATCATGCAAACAGCTCTAACAAAATTCAATAAAAACACAATGAAACATGAACAAACAGTCAATCCATTGCATTAATTAGCAAAATAGTTACTAATAAGAAAAATTGTGTTATAATCTTCCTCAGTTCTATCCTAGCTCACCCAAAAACCGCTGTATGTAACCACTACTACCAACTCACTAACAAAACCAGTGATAAAAAAATAGGACTGTCACATGAGGTAAACGGACAAACCTTCTTAGTCAATGGACAAACGAATGATTGGTTTTCAATATATTGTAATCAACTCAAAATTTAAATTAAACACATTAGCAAAAAATTGCAAAAATAGATTTTATATCTATTTTGAATAGCCTCTTTGTATCTCAAAATCTATATTTGTTTTGAATAGCGTCTTTGTATCTCAAAACTATAAAAAGGGCTACACTGTTTTAGATATATGAAACAATAAAAAACAAATTATTTATTTTAACTCAGTTAATTAGATGGGAATAGATCTAAAATACTTTGTGCATTAAAGCACTTTCAAAGTCTTCCATAAGACTGCAATATATTTTAAAAAGTTAAAATTGAATACTTATACTATAAGTCATTTATATGGATCTTACCTGAGGTTTACAATCTATAGGAAACAATTACAACACATGAACAATTCCATTCATCTGTCTGAACTTTGCAAAAAGGAGCTCTGCAGAATGTCAATATATAAGATAAAATAATGTAAACTTCAATAGCACAACATGTTTAAAACAATAAATAAATAAAAAGACTCAAACAGTATAACCAATTGAAATTAGAGAATAAAGAAAAAAAATTAGATTGTGATTAGAGAATGTAAACAGCAGAAAGTCCAAAGGAAATACCTTGGCCATTTTCCATAGTGAATGTCTTTCCTTGCCTCATTGAAGCTTAATTTGTTCTTCATTTTGTTGGAGGTTGCCAACTTGTTTCCTTCCATGCATTCTGAAATACCCATTATTTTAAATTGATTTGAAATTAGTAAATATTAAAGAAAAAAGGGTCATTAAATTATAAAGGAATGAAGTGAATATAGTGCTTATGTTTGATCAAACAATATACTGTTTTAGAAACATAAAAACAAAGAACTGTTTCACAAATTAACTACAATGTGTCACAATTCAACTTACTCTGATGGCTGAACCATATCCTCGGGTATTTCTGCCTGGTACTCGCTACCAATACACACATCTTTGTGCTCTGCAGACGTATTAGTAGAAAAAAAATACTCACAAGTATTTATGTCATTCTGACATGTTGGACAATACCAATCGTCAATGTCCTTTGGTTTCACCTTTACCAACCGTCAATGTCCTTTGGTTTCACCTTTTGTTTCAAAACAGTAATATGAAATGACTTTTTATACATATCATATATCAAAGTGTTTTTTTCTACCAAACAATTACATAGTTTACATTTTAGCTTGATGGTGCTATGGTGCTAAACACCAACAAACCATGGATGATTATAAATTGAAATATATAAATAAGAGGAAAATCTTCTTAAATCATAGCTGAAGCTGAATATCAATGACAAGGATGCCAATATAAGATACAGGAGAAGACATAATAGAATATAACTTAATCTAAATAAGACAAGATTACAGGAACATATTTTACTAGTTAATTGAAAAGATACCCACTTTAAAAGATGGCAAGCATGTCAATATAGTTGAATTGTTGGAACAAGCATGCCAATACAATTGGAGTGTTGAAAGAGTCCTTGTCCAGTTGAGCAACCTGTTACAGCCTCAATTGGAGATGCCTTCATAACAGAATACCTTTTTAAACTGTTTCCTCCAAGCTGCTGATGGTGATGAACAAAGATTTTGAATAGAGTGTTTTGTAACATTCTTTTCAGTTAAGTTGCCATTTATTAATTTAACTAGCTAAACTTTATTGTTATTATTATAGTGCAATCAGCTCATACAGGCTTGTATACAACAATATACATTGTATTTGGTTGAGTTTCTTTCCAGTTGCAAAATTGAATCTTCAATTCCCACCCATTAACTTGCTGTTGTAAATTTGAATCGGCGGCTTTTACTGCTATTATAATAGTGAAATTATCTCTTGCTGCCAAATTCTGTAGAGAATAATATTTTTTTTTAGTGCACTGAAAGTTGGACTTTGAAGGTTTTAGTAAAATATACACCACAATTATCAGATTTCTAACGTATTGAATTGTAATTTCTATTTTTTATAATTATTATAAAAAATTACTTCCACTTAAAATTTAAAGATGAAAATAAAAATGTTACATTCTTAAGAAATTTTATACTAGCCCCCTCCAAAGATTTATAACCCTAATAGATTCCTTTCAGAATCAATTACTCTTATAAAAATAAAAAATAAAAGAGAAATACTGTGAACAACTTATAAACATAGCATCTAAGCTATGGACCCTTAAAATATTGTGTTTTATTATTTAAATTATGGATTAAGATTGAAGATATTAAAATTTATTAATTATGCTGATGAAAATACTAATAAAAAGATAATTATGGAAGGAGAACAATATCCAAAGTAATAGAGACAAGTTGTTATAGATTTATTCATAGGTTTTGTGATTCCACATTATTCGATAGTATGTAGCCAAAGAACATTCATATATATGTTATATTACGCATGCTTAATTACTATTTGATTTGATTTCATGCATGATTGAATATTTTATATGCAATTGTGCTTTTATAACCTCCCCGACCCCCCCCCCCCCTCCTTTTTTATATCAAAAAAGAGCCAAGCCTAAAATTTTATAACTTAGTAAAAGACATTACATATTGAAATAATTTTTTCCCTTATTTCTCATTTATATAATTTTTCCCCTTATTTTTAGAAGGGGTATTTAATGCACCCACTTCACATATGAATGGGGTGTGGGATAGTTTGTGGCGGACGTGGCTAAACTCCACACAAAATGGCATTCCTTACAATTTTTAAAATTTCGTAAAAAATAACAGATTTTTGTGAAATTTTCAGGAGTGAAATCTAATTAACTGAATCACATTGTTGTTAAACCAACAGTTTGCAGCTCTATGGTTGGACAAAATGTATTTGCATAATTTTATTTAATTCACCTTGAATTTAAAACTAAGTATTATTTTGGAATATATTTTGGAAAGATTTTTTTAAATAAAAGCTGACAAAGTAAACGATATATTAATAATATAGGGAAACTTACATAAAGGCCAACCTTCAAAGTACCAAGCTTATATGCAACATAGGCTGGCATGACAACAAAAGTTTACAATGAGTCTGTAATAATAATTGCTGCCATACATCAAAAAAGGACAGTCCAAAATATGTAAAGACAACAAGTGTGATGAGATGAAAAGAAGAAGCACTTATATAATTTTTCCCCTTATTTCTCATTTATATAATTTTTCTTCTTATTTTTAGAAGGGGTATTTAATGCATCCACTTCAAATATGAATGGGGTGTGGGATAGATCATAGTTTGTGGCGGAAGTGGCTAAACTCCACACAAAACGGCAAAATAATAGATTTTTGTGAAATTTTCAGGAGTGAAATCTAATGCTCTGCATCCCATTATTTGTGGAGATTAGCCTGTACAGTTTGCAGCTCTATGATTGGACAAAATGTATGTGCATAATTTTATTTAATTCACCTTGAATTTAAAACTAAGTATTATTTTAGAATATATCTTAGAAAGATTTTTTTAAATAAAAGCTGACAAAGTCAACGATATATTAAATAATACAGGGAAACTCACATAAAGACCAACCTTAAAAGTACGAAGCTTATATGCAACATAGGCTGGCATGATAACCAAAAAAATATTACATTCTAACCAGAAACGATTTTATATCAGTAATAAACCATCCAACAACAACAAAACTTTACAATGAGTCTGTAATAAGAATTGATGCCATGCATCAAAAAAAGAAAAGAAAAAAGACAGTCCAAAATATGGAAGGACAATAAGTCTGATGAGATGAAAAGAAAGAAGCACCATACCCAGTGCTTGCAGAGAAGTGACATTACCAGTGGCATACCCACTAGAACTTGGAACATCAGCACTAGTGTTTGAAACATCACCAATACAATTAGGAGGATCCTCCAAAGCCTGCTCCCTAAGGGTCGTTCGAAAACCTTAAAAGCGTATCCAATGCCAAAAACTTGTCAAAAGCATCGTCCAAAGTTTGGTCCCCGAGGGCCGGTTGAAGTCGATTTAAGGCCTTCATCGAATCCTTGAATGTATCACATACAAGCCCAGAACGCATTTCACAGAGGAGGTCCTTGCACGCAGAGTTGGTTGCTAATTCTGTCTTGTCAAGGAAGCCACCAATGGGGAACGAACCCATGTTCAAACTGTATGATTGCAGGCTACTCTCCAAGTCAGACGCATTGAAGAAAAAAGGCTGCAAATAACTTTTCGCTAAAGTTGTAACCAATCCAACGTCTTCAAGTAAGTCCATAGAGTTGGAAAGAAATAGTGATGCGACCTCAGAGAAGAGAGCATGGGGGTTGGCAAGAAGCCACTGGTGGCCAACAATAGATCGAAGAGCAAACTCCACATCGGCAGATGGCATTACAAAGACTTGTCCCAGTTTTTCTCTGTCGTATTTTGCTGGATCACGTCTCTCCCAGAACCATTTTGGAAGTGATATTCTCCATTCAAAAGCCATATGAAAATCTACACTTCATATAAAAGTAGGATTTAGAGGTAAAAATGTGATATATCAACAAGTTCATAACCATTGTAAATATTGTAATGCAATGTTTGAATAAAAATATAGCAATCATATTTGTCTTTTAACAATTTAGTCAAACATACATCTAAGATAAAAGTTTACTTACAAAAGATTGTTTGCTTATGATAATAATAACAAACTTATTAGGAAACTGAAAATGTTTGAATTTTAATACCCTATTTTTTCAATATCACAATTCTGGTCCAAAACTGTCATTGAGTGACTTAGAGACAATATCTAGAAATTCCATCCCACCTTGATAAGGCAGTTGAACCCAATACAGCTAGTTTTATAATAGATAAGAAGCTTATCCCAAATTTGGCTCTCGGTTTAAGAATCTCCCTATACAGAATACAATCCTATATATAACAGATATATGAAGAATCTGCTAAACTATCATCTTTTAACAGTTGTTAGTTATCCAAAGGAAGTTACTATGGTAATGAAGAGATTATGGTAATGAGATCGATTTGTTTCGGCCGGGCTTGGAATGAAACATGCGTTAGAGATCACTTGGTTTCACCACCTAACTAGTGATCTTACTAAAGTTCAAGTTTACGCTAACGCTCTATAGATATTGGTCTAATTCGGGGTTCAAATGAAAACATAAGATCTCAATCACACATGCATTATAATCTGCTCACTTTGTTTCAAACCCAATGGCCAAAATAATGGAACTGTAAAACTGATATGATAGAAAGTGATTGAAGATTTACGTGAAAATAGCAGAACAAGTAACCGCCTTACAACTTGATGCTGTGGTTGCGCGTTGAGTCTTAGGAAACCAGTAAGTTTTGTTGGTAATAAATATATTCCAAAGGCATGAGTTCCCATAAAATTTTTAGAGGTAATTAGAACATTTAGAGGTAACTAGTAATCATTCTCTACATTCTAATTTCTCTTTCTCTTTTATATAAACAAGCCTACATTGTACATTTTATTCACACTTTATTCAATCACTTTTGTATTTTATTGTTATTTTTAGTTTCATAAATTGAGTGTATATTTGCTTGACTTATGTGACTTATTGATGCTAATATTCAAATTTGAGATCTTGGCAAAACTAACATGATATCATAGCCAATCTAATTTTGATTACTGGTTCAGTATTTACATGAGTTCAATTTTTCAAATATATAGATGCATACAATTTTGTTTGGTTATTGTGCCATTTTGGCTGAGCACAATCTGTGATGTGTACTCTGGTGTAATATCTATCTCTGTTTAGAGATGATTTCTGCTAAAAAAGAAGCAGAAGGTCATCTTCCATTGCCATCGCTTCTGGTGGCATTGATATTCCAGCACCCTGTGTGATCTCATAGCACCCAGCATCTTATTACTAATTACAATACCTCCGGTCAACATAGCATTGCAGTCTACCATTCATCCTTGGCACCACGTTAACTCTTTTTCTCTGTTTTGTTGCTTGAGTATTGGATAAGTTCTTTCCGTTTGGAAATCTGTGCAGGCCCTTCATACATATGTGCATTTGCTTGGCACTTTTTACATTTGCCGAAAGCCACACTCCAGCCGCCTCCCAGCAGCAACAATCTTGGCAACAGTTGATATTTTTTTGAATACAAATCTGCATTGCCCCATTGGCAGTAGTTGATGGTCTTTTTGAAGCAAGGCATTTGGCTTGAGAAAAGAGGCCACAATTCCTGACAACCAGCTCACGTCTCCTCAAAGACTAGCAGAAACTTCACCATTTAATACGCATAAGGCTCTTTCCTTCCACATGGCTCCCAATAGCAATTTGAAACAGTGTCAGAAACTTCTTCATTTAATGTTGAATCAATCCCTATTGTGGAGGAGCGTTTGAAGTGGTGGATGCTAGTCAAACTTCAGCGATTACAGTTATATCATCAATTAATCTTTGTGGAAAGTTGTTGTTAGGATGAAGAAACTAATTTAAAACAGCAGATAAACAGAATTAAATACACACATAACACAGACAAATTAAACACACAGATTTATCGTGGTTCAGCAATTGCCTACATCCACATTGAAGTAGGGGAATCATAGATTAATCACCAATCTGGTATACACATATACACAGCTGGAAGCAGCTCCAGAATTAACCTCTACAAATGAATTATAATCAGCTCTCAAAGAGCTTGCAAGGAGAATATGAATAGCCAAGTGTTTTGGCAGCAAAAACGAAGGAGTCCGTTGGACTTCACTTCCAACAATCTCCCACTGAAGGCCAACGAACTGCTGCAACAAGTAGATTCCCCCACTCAGTCCTGCTATCAATTATTGGAAAGGCCGAGACAAACTCGGTAGAAATCGAACTTCTCCCACTTAACCACTTTAGTGAGCACATCAGCTAGATTCATGTCGGTATGAATTTTATCTACATGAAATTTGCCTTCTTCGACCATATGGCGAACATAATGACTGCGAACATCAACATGTTTTGACCGTGGCTGAGATGTCTGATGTTTAGTTATAAAAATGGCACTGCTGTTATCACAAAACAAAGCAAAATCTGATTGCTTCAAACCCAACTCGCTCATACCATCTCTTTTGCTCCCTCAGAAAGAGCTATGTATTCAGCTTCCGCGGTTGATTGAGCAACTGTATGCTGCAATTTTGCAGCCCAACTAATCGCTGCCCTGACAAATGTGAAAGCATAACCAGAAGTAGACTTTCTTTTGTCTAAGTCACTGGCAAAATCAGAATCGGTAAACCCTTGCAAAACTGCCTTGTCCTTTCCAAACCATAAACAAAAATCAGAAGTACCTTTGAGATACCTCAAGATATACTTAACCGCCTCCCAATGTGATTTGCCCGAATTAGCCATAAATCTGCTCACCAAACCCACGGCATGAGCAATATCCAATCGAGTAGACACCATTGCATACATGAGACTTCCAACTGCAGATTTGTATGGAATTTTATCCATAAACTCCTTATCTTCTTGTGTTTTTGGACACAATTGAGAAGACAACTGAAAATGAGAGGCTAAGGGTATGCAAACAGACTTAGCATCCATCATACCAAATTTGTCCAAAACTTTTTTAATGTAGTCTTGCTGAGATAGTTTGAGTTCTCTCTTTTTGCTATCCTGAAAAATAGTCATTCCTAGAATCTTCTTTGCTGCCCCTAAATCTTTCATGACAAATTCCTTTGGTAGACGAGTTTTAAGTTCACTCACAATGCTCATGCTTGTGCCGACCACTAACATATCATCCACATAAAGGAGAAGAATGACAAATTCGCCATTAGGAAGCTTCTTGTAATAGATACAAGGATCAGACTCGCTGCGAGTAAACTTGTGATCAATCATGAACTTGTCAAATTTAAGATACCACTATCGGGGGGCTTGCTTAAGCCCATACAAACTACGTTTCAATCTAAAATAAAGGTGTTCCTACCCCTTTTTAATGAACCCTTCCGGCTAATGCATAAATAGTTCCTCATCAAGATTGCCATGGAGAAATGTCATCTTCACATCCAGCTGTTCAAATTCAAGATCCCAGGCTGCAACTAAGCCCAATACTACTTGGATTGTAGTCATTTTAACTACTGGCGAGAAAATTTCTTTGAAGTCGAGATCTTGCTGCTGAGCATATCCCTTTACAACCAGTCTTGCTCGAAATCTTTTGTGACCATCGGCTTCATCTTTTAGTTTATACACCCATTTATTTCTTAATGCCTTTCTGTCAGGCGGAAGTGGCACCAAATCTCATGTCTGATTTCTCACTAGTGCATCTATTTCTTCGCACATTGCAGCGTGCCAGTTATCATGGTCTGCAATTTGACAAGCTTCTTTGTGTGTTGCAGGCTCTGTTTGATCAGAGATGAGCAAAGAAGGTTCGACTTCTTCACAAAATAGTAAATCATAATCGGAGAACTTTGCAGGAGGTCCCCTTTGTCTAGTTGATTTCCTCAATTGACTCTCTGTTTTAGTAGTAGAGTTATTCAATTTTTGCTATCCCTGTTGATGCAAACTCATATCTCTCCCATTTTTAATTGGCCTGGTAGTTTTATTGACCTGTGGATTTTTGTCCACATTGGATGCAGACAAATCGCGGGAAAGTGGACCTGTAGGAGCATCGTTCTCTTCCTGCAAGGACTGTTTGTACAGGGTGTTGGGTCTGCGGGAGGGGGCTGCCACATCACCATCGGCAGGTTGGATGCACGATGGTGGCAGAGAGCCCGTAACTGCAGGTGAGTGCAGGGGACGGGGCGATGGAGAGGCCGTGGGGTGAGAGTAGGCGGGGAGCTCATGGGAGAGAGCCTGCGAAGAGGGGAAGGAAGTTGCAGGGGGGTCAAGGGAAGCCTGCAGCATTGGCAGGTCATGCGAGGAGTGAGGGGAGGCACGTGCTTGGGGAGGCTTCCATGGAGGTGGGTGTGCGGACTGCTCAGCATGTCGTGAGGGAATGAAGACAGAGTTTGCAGGATACGGTGGATTTGTAGACAACCGTGGAGTGTGCCCAGCCAAATGAGAATAGTGCAAGCCAAAATGCTCACCGTAAGAATGCTCTTCTGAGTTTCCTGCAACATGAGTGCTATTTAGGGGAGGATATGCTCTGTTTCACAGACTCCCAATTTTAGAATTGAACGAACACCGTTCATTATTGGTACTTACTTCTTCATTCTCAGTCTGAGAATTATATGCAATTGAGGTAGACATCCTAGGAGCTCCCACTGAATGAGAGACCGAAGGCAGAGCGTTGGTAGTCGAATTCTGAAACAAAGACATAGGGACAAATTCTATCTCTGATTTATTTGAAACTTGTAGTGCGGGAAAGGAGGCATCCCTGCTGCGAACAATCTTTTTATGAATTGGATCCCACAATCTGAAACCAAATTTCTCTTCTCCATACCCCACAAAAATATATTTCAGCGACTTTCAATCCAATTTCGTTCGCTTTTCCTTGGGTATATGCAAGAAGTCTTCGCATCCAAACATATGAAGATGCGAGTATGAAATCCTTTTCCCTTGCCATTCCTCTTCCGGAATACCAAAATCCAATTTAGATGATGGACTTCGGTTGATTAAATACACTACTGTGTTACATGCTTCTGCCCAAAATTCTTTGCCTAAACCTACATTAGACAACATACATCGTGCCTTTTCCAGAATTGTTCTATTCATCCTCTCGCCTACACCGTTTTCTTGAGGAGTGAAAGGAACAACCTTGATTCTTCTAATCCCATTATCAGCACAAAAATCATCAAATTCATGTGAACAAAATTCCCCACCATTATCGGTTTGTAAGCATTTAATCTTATGCCCAATTTGATTTTCAACTAAAGCCTTGAAAATTTTTAATTTTGAAAATACTTCAGATTTCCTAGAAAGCATGTAAATCCATACTTTTCTTGTACAATCATCAAGAAAGGTTACAAAATAGTTATCTCCTCCAACGGAGGTTACCTCGGTAGGCCCAAAAACATTCGAGTATACAAGCTCCAACAGTGTTGTCTTTGTGTCACGTCCACCTTTCAAAAAACTGACTCTCTTTTTTTTTACCATAAAGGCAATGTTCACAAAAGGCTAAGTCAACAAGCTTGAGGCCTGGTAGTTAATTTCTTGTATGCATAACATGGAGTCCTTTCTTGCAAATATGGCCAAGTCTTTGATGCCAAAGATCCGCTTTGTTGTCCTCAATTACCATTGCAATCCCACTTCACTATGAGTCTTAAATATGTATAGACTTCCCACTTTATTACCATTTGCAATCAGCATGGTACCATGTGTTACTTTCCATATATCCGGAAGAAAATTAATATTAAGACCTTGACCAAAGAGTTGTCTAACGGATATCAAATTTGGCTTCAATTATGGGACATGGCGAACATCTTTGAGCAGCCATGTTTTACCACCTTCTAATGGCAGCAATACATCCCCTTTGCCTATAATTTCACAAGCTTTGTTATCTCCTAAGAAAACATTGCCAAAATGACCTTCATGGTAGTTAATGAATGCTTCAAGACATGAGGTAGCATGATAGGAGGCACCGGAATCAAGCACCCATGAATCTGAAGTAGTGTCAGTTGTTGAAAGGATTAATACACTATCATCTTTATAATAAACTGTATTTGCTTCACTATCCCGGACCCTCTCTTGTGCCCTTTTGAAGTTTATACAATCCTTCTTCACATGACCAGCTTTGCCACAAAACCAACATTCACCATTTATGTTTCTAGACTTCGATCTCTTTGCTGATTTTGAATGTCTATGGTAATTATTTCTGCCTCTATTATGACTTCTACCTCTATTATCGGTGTTGACTACCGTTAAGGCTTCACCGGATGAAAGTTCATCATTCTTTCTTCTCAAATCCTCGCTGAGAAGAGTAGCTGCTACATCATTAAAAACCAACTTTTTTTTAACAGATATAGATGTGTTAACTGCTGTTACAACACCATCCTAGCTACTTGGTAAAGAACATAATAACCGAATAGCCTTGCTTTCATCATCTTGTGTCATCCCCACCGAAGTCGCTTGACTAATCAATGTATTGAATTCATTGATGTGATTTGCCATAGCACAACCTTCCTTCATTTTTGAGTTTGTACAAGTGCTTCATAATAAAAACTTTATTTGTAGTCGATGCCATTTCATACATGGTTGTGAGTCTATCCCATACATCTTTTGTTGTTGCATCACCCATGACATTGAAGAGAACATTATTGGACAGTGAGAGAAAAATTGTCGGTCTCGCCTTTTTGTCTAATTTTTCCCATTCTTCATCAGCCATCCTAGCTAGTTTCTTTCCTTTCCCTTCAAGCGCAAGTGAAAGGTCTTGCTTTATCAGAAAAGACTCCATCTGCACCTTCCATAACCCAAAGCTATGACTGGAGAACTTCTCTATCTTCAATTCTTCCATGATTCTGGAATTTTAAACACCAAAATCTAAACAGCGATCTAACCTCGCTCTGATACCCATTGTTAGGATGAAGAAACGAATTTAAAACAACAGATAAATAGAATTAAATACACACACAACACAAATAAATTAAACACACAGATTTATCGTGGTTCAGCAATTGCCTACATCCACATTGAAGCAAGGAAATCATAGATTAATCACCAATCTGGTATACACATATACACAACTGGAAGCAACTCCAGAATTAACCTCTACAAATGAATTACAATCAGCTCTTAAAGAGATTGCAAGGAGAATATGAATAGCCAAGAGTTTTGGCCACAAAAAGGAAGGAGTCCATTGGACTTCACTTCCAACAGTTGTAACACATCTTACATATTCAGATTTTATTTTTTTCATGTAAATGCTAAAATTTGCTTCAACTTTACATTCTGCAACATTTTAAGTTGATCATTAATGGTTTATTTGCAAATACTAAAAGAGGTAGATCTTCATTTTGTCATAATTTTCATCTCCGAAGGCAACATTTGACAAACTTAAGAGTGTCATTGGCAAGCTTATTCGGAGACAATTTCAAGGAGTGGTTGCAGGCATAGTTTGGATCTCACCTTAGAACATTTTAAAATCATTTAGTGCAAATGCATTTAAGAAGAAGAGGTCATTTAGTGAGAAATTGGTTGTAAATAACTTTTAAATAGTAGCTTGAAATTGAGCATAGCAAAAGTTCATATTTTGACATTTCCTATGCAATGGACCTTAATGCACTGTAAAAATCACTAAGTTATGAAGTGTCAAAATCTAGGGGGTCACAAATAGTGTATAAAGGGGCCCGAGTGTCTTGAGTTGTGCCATTATGCACTTTTGTGAGTTCTATTATTGAACACTTTCATATTTTTCTTTCAGCACATTGATTTTGCAAAAAATCCCACTAAGCATAGAGCTCAACAAAACCATTAAGCCTTTAACACCCTTCAACTATAATGAATTGAAATTGGTCATTTCTCTTATCTTGAAGAATCAAGGATTATAGATGGCACCTATGGATACAGAAAAAGAGCCCAAAGCAGCAAAAGTTAAATGAAAAGATTTAATAAATATGATCAAGCCTTTGACTTACTATGTCTGAATCTATCTTTTAAATTTATATTGCATGTAGAAGCCTTGAAAACATCCAATGAAGTTTTGCTAGCCCTTCAACAAATTTTTGGGAAGGTTGAAGAATTAAGAAGTCATGGGTTAGAAAATGCACTCTTAACTTTAAGTCCAAGAGACTTTGACACTTTGGAGGACTATTTCATAAAATTCAAATCATTAAGGTTGCAACTTAAATAATGTGGCATATAAAATAAATATATAGGATCAACTCATCCTTTCTAAATATAAAAGAAATATGATTGAAACTCATCCTTTCTATATTTTTTCAAGACTAAGTCTTGACAATTTTGTTTTTATATCCACTTTTTATTCCACGAAGAAATCTCTTGGAGCCATATGTAAAATACCAACTTAGGATAATTTCATTGTAGACTTAATAAGGGAGCAACATAAATGAATCATAATAGGCACTTCGAAGAGTACAAAACTTCAAGCCCTCATTGCCAGAAAAGAGAAAGATAAGGATTTAAACAAAAGGTAGAAACAAAAATATCAATAGACTAAGGAAAGTAAGGAAGACAAGACATCCTCCAAAAAAATTGACACTTTTCCAAACCAAGGGAAAATTAAGAAAAAAAAAGAAATGTGCCTTTTTCAAAAAACTAGGACAAAATGAGAACATTTGTATGCACAAAAGAATTCATCACCTAGCACATCTTCTTGAGAAACATGAGACACTAAAATCTAACCATCAAGTTTAGAATCTTCAAAGGTATTGGATAAAAAGAGTCATTCACTTTGAGCTTTCACTATGGATTGTTCATCTCCATTACCATCTGTTGCATCGAAATTGAGAGACATTTCACCAAGAGAATCCACAAATTCTTCACAACAAAGAAGACCATGGAGAATTTGAGCATCATCTTATGGGGGCCTACATAGTCTCTCTTTTATCTCTCCTATGGGTGTATCATTTCATGCATATTTTATATCATCTCTATTTTTTAAGGTAATCTTTTTCCATAGGTTTTTCTACCTTTCTCCACTTTATGGGAAGACTTGCATTGTACATAGGTACCTAACATGGCTAGTAGCTAGGAACCATCATCATCACCTATGTATACATTACACACTAAGTTGCACTTAAGGGTGGTGTTGGTTTAAATAGCACTTCATTTCATAAGTAGTAACTAATAGTTCACCACTTCCTAGGATGACCTATTCACATTAGATTAAGTTTACTTAGTTGTTATTTAGAGATTTGTCTCACCTCATGTGGTTGAGACATGTGTACTCATTTAGCGAGACACTCTTGCATACACCTATGAAACTCACCTATAAATGTTAAGGTTTTTTGTAAGTGTTGCACATATTTAGAGGTGGTTAGTAATCATTCTCTACCTTCTCATTCTCTTTCTTTAAGAAATCCTACATTGTACATTTTACCCACACATCAATTCAATCATTTTTGTATTGCATTGATATTTTTAGCATCATAGATTGAGTGTAAATTTTCTTTACTTATGTGACTCATTAATGCTAGTATTCAAATCATGCATCTTGGAAAAACTAACATCAATATCCTACAATCTTGGTATTCCCCCTTTCAAGAATATTATTTTCTCATATACTTTATAGATGTCTATACTCTTAACTTTCCTCCCTCCTATAATGCCAAGTGGCATTCTCACCTCCTCCTACAACAAGGGATGTGACTCATAGCTAGCTATCTTGGGGTCTCATTTTATAGCTTTTATATATCTATTTCTTAGGGTCTAATTCATTTATTCAAAACCTATTATTACTACTTGTCAAGTGGTTTCTTTTAATCAAATTTTATAAATTTGGAAATTTTTTATAAGGTTTAAAGGTTTCATATTAAATGTATACCATCAATATGGATTTTTACTTAATGCATTCCTTTATTTTTCTATTTGAAAGTTTATTTTTTTAAATATAGGTCAATATTTATACTATTTGGTACACACATTTATTTATTATTCCTTGCAATGTACAAAATTATAATGCATAAGAGGTTAACCTTCACAATAAAGTGTACTTCATATATTCAGATCACTTTAATCAATCTCTACCTAAAATCAATGGACACAATCAAGTGACTCTCTACATGAGTATACAACACATATCACCTATGTCTTGTGAAATAAATATAAAATAAAAATCCAATTAAAATGAATTATTTAAACATCAAGTTATACAAATACAAACCTCTAAGTTCTTGTTAAGCTAATATTTACATGGATTCATGTGATATGCCAATTACAATGCAAGCTCATTTCCAAAATCATTGCTTGCTAATTTAAAAGAGCCATGCATAACAATCTTCTCTACCATTTTCTCCTTCAATATGTACAAATCCATAAATTTAGGTATTTGAATCTAACTTACTTTAAATCACTATCAACAATCTTTCGTTCTAAATGCAGCTTTACATGGTGGAGTTATACATCAAATAACTTTTCGATCTTCTAGATATATTATCAATTATTGAGGTCATTCCAACCTACTCATTTGAGTATATTTCCAACTCAATTTTTAAGACATACTAACCTATTCTAACCTACATCCCCAACTTCTTTTTATTTTAAACACATATTAATTCATTCTTATACCATGATAAGGATTCTTGGTAATTTTAAACAATGAAAGTCACCACATGGCAAGATGTAAACACAAATCCAACAAATTACGTAATGGGAAAGAGTAATAACTAGGTATTTCAATTTTCTATTATGCACTTTGATTTAGTAAATGCAACACCATTCAATGTGCCTTCCAATACCTAATTTACTCACTTACCCTTTTAGTGCATATCAACTAGAAAACAATGTTGATGTATCCCATGCTACATTGTGGGTCACATCCTTTTCCTTGATTCTTTGCACTAGCTATGATGATGAGAAAGATTTCCATACTACTTTTCATCATTATTAGATAAGGTGTTTGCATAACAACACACATAACCTAAGGATAGTTATATTATTTTCAACACCCATCAATAATATAAGTCATAATACAACCATGTAAGTTACAAAATCACAATCTATTTTATAGTCTAATTATAGACCTAAGACTACTTCTTCTAATATCGAAAATTGAAATAACAATCAAAACTATGAAACCATACCTCAAGAAATACCACACATGAGACACATTTGTTTTGATACACCAATTCTAATACTAAATTATTGTACTGGTAGACTTTGGTATCCATCACCTAAATGCTACTAATGAAAGCCTATCTAAGCCTTATAAAATTAGCTAGCTCTTAGCATCTATCAGCTATGTACTACTTGTGAAATTTAACTAACCATATGATATCGTTGAATACTTCTTATTAAAATTTACACTGCCTTACTCCTATCATGTTGTCGCAATAAAAATCTTATATGTAAGCAAGTTGTAGGTTTAAATTATGGTAATCATCTTAGGATGAGTGGGACAAGATATGTTAATAGGAAATTGTCTTCTACATATTCCTTCCTAGATTTGTTTTCTCATCCCTAGTTGTCATACATAGAAGTTAGCTCCTATATCGAGCTCAATTTACGATTGTGACAATAGACAATATAATATTGATCTAAAATGTGCCATCAAAAGGGTTTACAACCTTAGGCTAGTAAATCTAGTCATATCACTGCAAGAGATACATTAAACAATACAATGGTCTTATAGATATTGGTATCAAAACCCAACCTTTAACTAACACATTGAGAACCCATGAGTGACTTGTAATATCCTTGACTAGGAATGTTTAATATTTAAATTTGATGCTCCATTCAAGAGAAATGATTATATACTATTACAAATCAAGTCTATCCTAATAGGTAATAAGATTAATAGAATATGGAAAAAATGAATTGTGAACCCTAAAAAATGAATAGAAATTTGCAATAACTATTTATTCCCCTCATCATCGTGAAATATCACACTTACATTCAATTCGTTTGCCAAAAATAATAAGAATGTTATTATTATCAAATGTAACAAAATGGTGCTATATAAGCCACCACTAAATGATAATCCCTAGGTGCTAGGGGAGAGCTACCCAAATCAAACAAATAGGCATTGACAAGATCTTCTTAAACAACAAACCAATGATGCTCTTACACAATCCTTGTGTGGAATTTTTTAATATTGGATATGTTTTCATCCACTATCTTTGTTTGGGGATCAAGCGGATTTTTTTCCTCTAATATCCAATAGAAAATGAACAAGATTTGTGTCATAAGGATTAATGTTATAAAAATGATAAGATGTCATTGATATTAGACTTAGGTTTAAATAAGAAATTGAGTGCTCACTTTCCCTCCAAAATATAAATGTAAATATTATTTTTTCTCTTCAAGAAGCTCCACACATACATTCATGGCCACAAGAACTTAAAGAAATAAATATTAATTATATAATACCCAAAGGTCCTTAGAAATGAACACATACTATAGGACAACAAATTATTACAAAGTCGTTTCTTTAATTTTTTTCTCAAACTTATGAGAAATGGGAAATAGGCTTAAGAAACATCCAATAACATTGCATAGAAAAAGATGACATGACAATCCTCCATCCTTGATATTGCTTTCCCTCGAAAAATTCAAATTTGGATGTTTTTGGATATTGAATAGTTGTATTTTGATTCTTGGGAATCCCTTGAATATTGAAAGCCTCGAAACTCTCAATTAAATCCCCGACTTTCTGCCTATAGGAACGCATGCGAACATGCTTAGCTATGAATCCCCAAGTACCTTCAACTATTTGGCGCCCATACATTCTGCAAGGCTTAGCCATACATTAAAAGCATAGCTAAAAGCTCGACAATGATGCATTAATTGTAACACACATATATCTTATATAGATTCATTCAAACAACATAATATAATTTTAAAAGACAATTAGAATTGGATGAAAATAAATAGACATAAAAGCCAATAATTGGCATAGTCTAAGCACCTATTTGCATAAAAATAAGAACCACAATGCTGAGGTCTAAGAGTACTGCTAAGACTATTTCTGAGAATGAACCCCTATAATTGATAGCTTCTTCTCCTTTTAAAGACCACCATTATAGGTCAGGATACCCGAGGAAACAAAAGTCAATCATGAAAATTGACCGTGTGGCCATCCACATTAAAAAATGCTACCACCCTCTGCTTCACAAGCATCCCCTCCATCATTGAAAATCATCATTTCAGTTTAAATGCTTCAACAAACTGATTCCCTTCATTGGCCCTCACATTCCCCTAGGAGGATACTTGGCATTAGATCGTGGCATTGATTATACTATGAGTTGTGACAATCCTAGGTCTTTTGTTCTGCTATCGCCTGGCGCTTTTCTTGCTTGGTCGGTTAGGACATGTGGCGTGTAGGTGGATATTCTTAACACCCTTTATTTCCTTTCCTTTTGAAATCCCACAAAGGCAAAACGTAGTGAACAGGCGGAACTTCCTAGCATCTTTTATTTTCTTCTCTCAAGATGTCCCACAGAGGTGACACGTGGCAACTCCAACACAGAGGATTTAAGCTATAGAATCGCTCAGGCAAGCTGCGTGCGCAAGGAGCATGTGGCAGCCTAGCAGGGCTCAGAGGAACCAAGGTTAAATCCATTTACATCATTATTTGAAAGCATATTATTTAATAGACAAGGTTAAATCCATGGATATAATAGTAGACAATATTCTACTTCTAAATACCTATAATTTGGGTATATTCCATTCATAACGCTTAGCACATAATTATCCACCAACCAGACATAAAGAAAAATGCCACACTATATTGTTGAACTTATCATTAATTTCTCATAGTTATAAAAGTTAATCCTAAGGACTCATTTCTAAATTTAACACAAATCTTGGTACATAATTAGAGCAAGTAGACCATCCATACATACAAGAGTTTTTAATATCCTCAAACCATAATGGATTAAGTTGATATCATAATTAAATTGAAGTTGAGAGGTTTCCATAATTCATTCATAGCCAAATCATGATCACGTTTATCGTGCCCTTATTTCTTTGTAGACTAGACCTCATAAGGTCTAGAGGCTAAATTACACCTTCCCCCACCCCTCGTTAATCCAAGACACAAGGCCATAGGGCTAAATAAAATATCACCAATTGTTTTAGTTCATCTAAGATTAGAGGTATTCTCACACCATCCACTCAATACAAACTACTATGATAATGACTATAAAATTTCATCCATGGTGGAAATATATTTTAGAAATCCAAACACCCTAAACCCTAGAATAAATAAGTTTGAAGATGATGGATTATTGCTTTATTACCTCAAATAGGTATATGGTGGAGACATTTTAATTGGAATGTAAGATCACTTCCATCTAATGAAAATTTATCCTCAAGATAAAACTTACTAAAAATGGAGAAGTAATTAGTTTAGGAACAACCCCAATTATTTGAATTATTCATCAATCCTCTCATAGGTCAAGAGGGGTGTCCTTCACCAAAGGAATTACTACATATCTCTCACAAGTAACATACAAATAGGTTCCTATAACTATGGTTTTCACTATTTGTCAAATAATATTACTCATGAAAGTGCAACAAAATAAAAAAAGAAAAACATGGAAAGGACAAAAAATGAACAAGGAAACAACCACCATTTATCAATCTCCATTGTATAAAGAAGCCTTAGTTCAAAAAGTTTTATTAATTTCAGTTTCATATTCAAAAAGAGTTGTTTTAAATGATTATTATAATAATGCTTAATGCTATGTCTATTACCAATTTAGCAAGCCTAATTTTAACACTTCCATCTAAGAACATAAGATCTCAAATGGGACCTCACCACCTTTATTATTCATATTCAATATAAGAACCCCAAAATCTCTTATAGGTTCATCTCATTGAAATAGAAGCTAAGTCGATTACTGACCTTTATCAATTAACTCAGTCTTTGTCTTTGTCTTTGTCACCAATAGTACTCAATTCATACCCAAGATAACTAAAAAAGACTTAACTTATCAAGTTAAATAAAGATCTCATACTTAATGCATGCCACTAATAATTCTGAATACATGTAGTGGCTTGAGACCATATCTACAATTTCCATTACAAAGTACAATTTCATTTTTCTATAACTCGGTCTTTAGATAAGTATTCTCTAATAGTAACATCCCATAAATTGGGAGTAACAAAAACCACACAAATAATATCATTGCTAAAAATCGCTACTGAATTTTAAAACTAATAATTTGATTTAATCAATAAAATGTTAAAATTAGCTTATAATCCTTACTTCCCCCTTATCTCTAAGCAGATGGATTACAAGACGACAACATAGATGTTAGGATGAAGAAATCGAATTGAAAAATAGCAAATGAACAGAATTAAATGCACACACAACACAGACAAATTAAACACATAGATTTATCGTGGTTCAACAATTGCCTACATCCACATTGAAGCAGGGGAATCATAGACTAATCACCAATTTGGTTTACATATACACAGCTACAATCAGCTCCAGCAATTAACCTTCAAAATTGAATTACAATCACCTCTTAAAGAGATTGCAAAGAGAATATGAATAGCCAAGAGTTTTGGCGGCAAACAAGGAAGGAGTCCGTTGGACTTCAACTTCCAACAATCTCCCACTGAAGGCCAATGAATTGCTGCAACAAGTAGATTCCCCCACTCAGTTTTGCTATCAGTTATTGGAAAGGCTGAGAGAAGCTCGACAGAAATCTAACTTCTCCCACTTAACCACTTTAGTGAGCACATCAGCTGGATTCAGGTCGGTATGAATCTTATCTACATCAAACTTGCCTTCTTCGACCATATGGCGAACATAATGATTGCAAACATTACCATGTTTTGACTGCGGCTAAAATGTTTGATGTTTAGACATAAAAATTGCACTGTTGTTATCACAAAACAAAGCAAAATCTGATTGCTTCAAACCCAACTCGCTGAACAAGAGTTGCAACCATACTATCTCTTTTGCTCCCTCAGAAAGAGCAATGTATTCTGCTTCCGCGGTTGATTGAGCAACTTTATGTTGCAATTTTGAAGCCCAACTAATTGCTACCTTGGCAAATGTGAAAGCATAACCAGAAGTAGACTTTCTTTTGTCTAAGTCACTGACAAAATCAGAATCGGTAAACCCTTGCAAAACTGCCTTGTCCTTTCCAAACCATAAACAAAAATCAGAAGTACCTTTGAGATACCTCAAGATATACTTAACCGCCTCCCAATGTGATTTGCCCGGATTAGCCATAAATCTGCTCACCAATCGCATAGCATGAGCAATGTCTGGTCGAGTAGACACCATAGCATACATGAGGCTTCCAACTGCAGATTTGTATGGAATTTTATCCATAAACTCCTTATCTTCTTGTGTTTTAGGACACAATTGAGAAGACAACTGAAAATGAGAGGATAAAGGTACACAAACAGACTTAGCATCTGCCATACCAAATCTGTCCAAGACTTTTTTAATGTAGTCTTGGTGAGATAGTTTGAGTTCTCTCTTTTTTCTATCCCGAAAAATAGTCATTCCTAGGATCTTCTTTGCTGCCCCTAAATATTTCATGGCAAATTACTTTGCTAAATGAGTCTTAAGTTCACTCACAATCCTCATGCTTGTGCCGGCCACTAGCATATCATCGACATAATGGAGAAGAATGACAAATTCGCCACTAGGAAGCTTCTTGTAATAGATACAAGGATCAGACTCGCTCAGAGTAAACTTGTGATCAATCATGAACTTGTCAAATTTAAGATACCACTATGGGGGGGCTTGCTTAAGCCCATACAAACTGCGTTTCAATCTGCAATAAAGGTGTTCCTACCCCTTTTTAATGAAACCTTCGGGCTGATGCATAAATAGTTCCTCATCAAGATCACCATGGACAAAAGTTGTCTTCACATCGGATTGTTCAAGTTCAAGATCCCAGGCTGAAACTAAGCCCAATACTACTCGGATGGTAGTTATTTTAACTACTGGCGAGAAAATTTCTTTGAAGTTGAGGTGTTGCTGCTGAGCATATCCCTTTACAACCATTCTTGCTCGAAATCTTTTGTGACCATCAGCTTCATCTTTTAGTTTATACACCCATTTATTTCTTAATGCCTTTCTGTCAGGCGAAAGGCACCAAATCCCATGTCTGATTTTTCACTACTACGTCCATTTCTTCGCACATTGCAGCATGTCAGTTATCATGGTCTGCATTTTTACAAGCCTCTTTGTATGTTGCAGGCTCTATTTGATCAGAGATGAGCAAAGAAGGTTCAGCCTCTTCACAAAATAGTAAGTCATAATCAAAAAATTTTGTAGGAGGTCGCCTCTGTTTGGTTGATTTCCTCAATTTACACTCTGTTGGAGTAGTAGAGTCATTCAACTTTTGAGATCCCTATTTATGAAAACTCGTATCTCTCCCATTGTCTTTGTTTATGTTCCCTGAATTGACTCTGTTTTTGAGTCTGGTAATGTCTCTGTCTGCGGGATGATAAAAATTTGTGGATTTTTATCCACGTGAGTTGCATGCAGATCATAGGAGGATGTACCCGCAGAATTACTTGCCACGGCCTGCCTTCGGCGAGTGTGTAGAGGACGGGGTGCCAAGGCGGCATCTCCTACGACCTAGGATTGTCAGGAGTACAGGGAGTGGGGAGCCGTGCTGGCATCCTCCATGGTCTGCACTGGAGGAAGACTCCACAGTGGGACTATGGAGGTGGAGTCTGTGGGGACCCCATGGAGTGGACTGCAGGGAGCCCGCGGGAGTGGGGAGAAGACTGCGGGAGACTCTAGGGGAAGACTGCACGGGGTGTGCGTGGAGGTTGCGAGTAGATCACAGGAGAGGGAGCAAGGAGCCTGCGGAGGAGTGGAGGAAGCTGCAGGCAGGTCACGTGAGGAGTGAGGGTAGGCACAAGCTTGCGGAGGCTACCACAAGGAGTGTAGATCACGATGTGTAGAGTGCAGTGGAGGTGCAGAGCACCATGGAAGTTGCCCAACCAAATAATGTGAGCCAACATCACCGTGATAATGATTTTCCAAGTTTCCTCCAACATCAATGGTATTTTGGAGAGGATATGCTCTATTTTGCAAACCCCCAAATTCTGAATTAAATGAAGACCAAAAATTTTCAACACTTTCTTCATCATTCTCAAATTGAGAATTGTATTCAACAGATGTAGATGTCATAGGAGCTCCTACTAAATGAGAGTCTGGAGGTAGAGCACTGGTAGTCGAATTCTAAAATAGAGACATAGGGACAAATTCTATCTCTGATTTATTTGAATCTTGTAGTGTGGGAAAGGAGGTTTCATGGAAAACTACATCCCTGCTGCGAACAATCTTTTTGTGAACTGAATCCCACAATCTGAAACCAAACTATTCTTCTCCATACCCCACAAAGAAACATTTCAGTGACTTTGGATCCAATTTCATTCGCTTTTCCTTGGGTATATGTGAGAAGGCTTCGCATCCAAACACATGAAGATGCGAATATGAAATCCTCTTCCCTTGCGATTCCTCTTCTGGAATACCAAAATCCAATTTAGATGATGGACTTCCGTTAATTAAATACACTGTTGTGTTACACGCTTTTGCCCAAAATTCTTTGCCTAAACCTACATTAGACAACATACATTGTTCCTTTTCAAGAATTGTTCTATTTGTCCTCTCGGCTGCACCGTTTTCTTGAGGAGTGAAAGGAACAACCTTGATTCTTCTAATCCAATTATCAGCACAAAAATCATCAAATTCATGTGAACAAAATTTCCCACCATTATCGATTTGTAAGCATTTAATCCTCTACCCAATCTGATTTTTAACTAAAGCCTTGAAAATTTTAAATTTTGAAAATACTTCAGAATTCCTAGAAAGCATATATATCCATACTTTTCTTGTACAATCATCAAGAAATGTTACAAAATAGTTAGCTTCTCCAATGGAGGTTACCTCAGTCGGTCCAAAAACATCTGAGTATACAAGCTCCAGCGGTGTTGCCTTTGTGTCGCGCCCACCTTTCAAAAAAATGATTCTCTTTTGTTTGCCATAGAGGCAATGTTCACAAAAGGCTAAGTCAACAAGCTTGAGGCCCGGTAGCTGATTTCTTGTATGCATAACATGGAGACCTTTCTTGCTAATGTGCCCAAGTCTTTGGTGCCAAAGATCCGCTTTGCTGTCCTCAATCACCATTGCAGCTCCCACTTCACCATGAGTCTTAAATATGTATAGACTTCCCACTTTATTACCATTTGCAATCAGCATGGTACCATGTGTTACTTTCCATGTATTTAGGAGAAAATTAATATTAAGACCTTGACCAAAGAGTTGTCCAACAGATATCAAATTCCGCTTCAATTTTGGGACATGGCGAACATCTTTGAGTGGCCATGTTTTACTACCTTCTAATGGCAGCAATACATCCCCTTTGCCTGTCATTTTACAAGCTTTGTTGTCTCCTAAGAAAACATTGCCAAAGTGACCTTCATGGTAGTTAATGAACACTTCAAGACATGAGGTAGCATGATAGGAGGCACCAGAATCAAGCACCCATGAATCCGGAGTAGTGTCGGTTGTTGAAAGGATTAAAACACTATCATCTTTATCATAAATTGTATTTGCTTCACTGGCCTGCACTCTGTTTTGTGCTCTTTTGAAATTTTTGCAATCCTTTTTCACATGACCAGCTTTGCCACAAAACCAACATTCACCATTTCTGTTTAGAGACTTCAATCTCTTTGCTGATTTTGAACATCTATGGTAATTATTTCTACCTCTATTATGACTTCTACCTCTATTATCGGTGTTGACCACCATTAAGGCTTCACCGGATGAAGGTTCATCATTCTTTCTTCTCAAATCCTTGCTGAGAAGAGTAGTTGCTACATCATTAAAAACCAATTTATTTTTACCGGAAATAGATGTGCTAACTGCTGTTACAACACCATCCCAGCTGCTTGGTAAAGAACATAATAACAAAACAGCCTTCCTTTCATCATCTTGTGTCATCCCCACCGAAGTCGCTTGACTAATCAATGTATTGAATTCATTGATGTGGTTTGCCATAGCACAACCTTATTTCATTTTTAGTTTGTACAAACGCTTCATAATAAAAAATTTGTTTGCAGTCAATGCCATTTCATACATGGTTGAGAGTCTATCCCATACTTCTTTTGTTGTTGCATCACCCGTGACATTGAAGAGAACATTATTGGACAGCGAGAGAAAAATTGTCGCTCTCGCCTTCTTGTCCAATTTTTCTCAATCTTCATCAGCCATCTCAGCTGGTTTCTTTGCTTTCCCTTCAAGCGCGAGTGAAAGGTCTTGCTTTATTAGCAAAGACTCCATCTGCACTTTCCATAACCCGAAGCTCTGACCGGAGAACTTCTCTATCTTCGATTCTTCCATGATTCTAGAAATTCAAACACCAAAATCTAAACAGCGATCTAACCTCGCTGTGATACCAATTGTTAGGATGAAGAAATCAAATTGAAAAATAGCAGAAGAACATAATTAAATACACACACAACACAGACAAAGTAAACACACAGATTTATCATGGTTCAGCAATTGTCTACATCCACATTGAAGCAGGGGAATCATAGACTAATCACCAATCTGGTTTACATATACACAGCTGCAATTAGCTCCAGCAATTAACCTTCAGAATTGAATTACAATCAGCTAAGAGCTTGCAAAGAAAATATGAATAACCAAGAGTTTTGACCGCAAACAAGAAAGGAATCCGTTGGACTTCAACTTCCAACAATAGATGCTATCATAAAACTTTAAATTAGGCTTTACCCCATTTACTTAGGCTTTTGTTTCAGTTAGGGTTGACAGAAAGAAAGTGGTAAAACTCATGTCTGAGCCACTTGAAAAAGAAGTATTGTGGCCGCAAAAATATAATATGTGGGTAAAATGCAGATCATCCACATTCAAATTTGAGTGGCTTTCCAACAAGAAAAGGATCAGAACACGCATGAAGTAAAATTTGATGGATTACAAACCCAACAAACTATCAATACAAAAAGGTTTTCTATGTTTGATCGTGGCCTAGGCTACCTCTAATGTATAATGTTTCCTATTTTCCTAATAAATCATTAACTTTCTTAACCAATGGACACACTAATGCATGGTTTTTAACATATTTTAGTCAACTCAAGGTTTTAATCATTCTCTAAACACAAACATTTTTCCAGTCTTGTTAAGAAAAAAATTACAGAAACAGATTTTAAATTTATTCCATTTACAATTCAGTTTGAATAGTCTCTTTGTATCTGCCAATTAGATCTGCAATATTGTGCATTAAAGCAACTCCAAAACTTCCATAAGACTGCAATATACTTTATTTGTAAGTCATATTTATGGATCTTACTTGGGGTTGATTACAATCTGCACGACGTGGATCCCATAGTACAGCACTTGAGCAAGCAAATATATCTGTCTGATCTTTCCACAATGGTGCTCTGTAGGATACAACATGTATAAGATTAAAACGACATAAATCAATTGAAATTAATGAATACTGAAGAAGTTTTTTCTAGATTGTGATCAAAGAATATAAATAGTAGAAAGTCCAAAGGAAATACCTTCTCCATTTTCCACAGTGAATGTCTTTCCTTGTCTTTTTACCATCTGGGTATATCTCCCCTTTCATGTAAATTATTCGTTTACATTGAAGCCAATTTTTTTCCTCATTTTGTGGGACAAAATCGGCAGGTTGCCAGTTTGTGTCCATCCATCCATCCTGAAATACCCAGTCTTTGAAGTGACTTGAAACTATAAGTATTAAAACCTAAAATAAAAGTGACATTAAACTAGAAAACGAGGAGCATTATAGAATGAAATGATTACATTATTTATGCTTGATTTTGAAAAAGATTCTTCTATTACCTCTCGTAACTTATCAAATTCTTTTATTACCTCTGAAGACCTGGGATCAAATAAAACATTGTTTTAAAAACACAAAAACAAAGAATTGTTTCATGATCATGTTAGCAAATTAACTGCAATGTGTCACAATTTCTATTACCTCTCGTAACTTATCAAATTCTTTTATTACCTCTGAAGACCTGGGATCAAATAAAACATTGTTTTAAAAACACAAAAACAAAGAATTGTTTCATGATCATGTTAGCAAATTAACTACAATGTGTCACAATTCAACTTACTCTGTAGGCTGACACATATCCTCAGGTACTTCTGCCTGATACTCGAAAAAAGATACTCACAAGTTTTTATGTCATTCTGACATGTTGGACAATACCAATCGTCAATGTACTTTGGATTCACCTTTTGTTTCAAACAAATAAAATGAAATGACTCTTCACACATGTTACATATCAAAGTGTTTATATCTACCAAAAAATTACATAGTTTATATTTTTCTTTCATTGTGCCATCACCATTAACAAACGCTGGATGTTTTTGTGAGCAACTTTTTCTCTTTTGAGGCAAACGCATGCCCTCTATATTATCAATCGATGCAATATTAGAGTCCTCTGGCTCAAGATGTTTGTTAGAACTGCAGCTTGGATCCATATTCCCTAAAAGAGAATATGGAAACAGAACAAGCCTTTGAGAAGATATAAATTAGATTACCTTGCTCAAGAGTGTGACTGTCAAACAATGGAAACAAGTTAGTATATGCCATAACAAAATTGAAAGATGATAAAAACAAAATCATTGCCTTGCTGAATAGTGTAACTGTGAAAAAATGGAAACAAGTTAGTGTATGCGTAACAAAAATGAAAGATGATGTTAAAGTCATATATATATGCAGAGGCATGTGTCTTTGCAGAAACCACATTAGGGACCTCTGCATTGAGTTGCATGGGAAACATGCAGCCACGCCCGCATGTCAACGTGGTTACAGAAAAATCACGTCTGTTGTAAAGAGTTAATATGCCTCTCAATATGTTTCAGTCTTTCAGTGCTCATACAAAATAAATCCTGAAAAGTATGAAAGTTAGCATTAGTATGCCTCTTCTTACAGTGCTCATACAAAATAAATCATTAGATGTATGAAAGTTAGGGTTAATATGCTCTCAATATTTTAGTCTTACAGTGCCCATACAAAAAAAATCCATACTTCATTAATGCGTGTTTAGAAGATATTATAATTTATATAAGTTATCTTATGTCTTACACTTCAAATATATATATAATTAATGTTCCTGAAACTCAATGACAAGGATGCCAGTATAAGATACAGGAGAAGACATAATAGAATAAAACTCAATCTAAACAAGACAAGATAGCACAGAAAATTTTTTACTAGTTAATTGAAAAGGTACCCACTTTAAAAGGTGGCAAGAATGCCAATTGGGTTGAACTGTTGGAACAAGCATACCAATACAATTGAACTGTTGGAAGAGTCCTTGTCCAGCTGAGCAACTTGTTACAGCTTCCATAATACAATACCTTTTCCAACTGTTTCCTCCAAGCTGCTGATAGTGATGAACAAAGATTTTCATTAGGGAAGACGATGGTTCAAAATTTTGGCACCTAATGACAGTGCTCTCTATCTTCTTCCTTTTGGATTGTATTAAAGTCACAGTTCTGTCTTGTTTCGACATTGCTTGGTTCTTGGAGTTTTCAAGCATATTATATCTAGTAGATCACAATTCTATGTTGTCTGAAGTTATATATCCTTTACATTGGTTTTTTTTGTTTAGACATTGCATATTGTACCTAGTGTCAATGAGAGATGGGTTAATGAGAGATGGGTTATTGAGAGATGGGTTATTGTGAGCCACTATTAATGAAACATGGGTCAATGAGTTTGATTCAAAAACTACACAGTTGAACCTTGATAGCAATATCATAGAAATTATATATTTTTGGTAGATTGCAACCCTTAGATTTGATAACACAGAGAATAGAGTTTTTGGTACAATTCCTTCTATCTTAAATTGCTATATATTAGTTTAATTAGCTAAACTTTATTATTATTACAGTGCAATCAGCTCATAAAGGTTTGTATACAGCAATATATATTGTACTTATTTGAGTTTCTTTCCAATTCTGATCGGTTAAGCTACTATTGCAAAATTGAATTTCCAATTCTCACCCATTAACTTGCTGTTGCAAATTTGAATCAGCTGAGTTTAGTTCTGTTCTAATGGTGCAATTAGCTCCTGCTTGTTATATTGTGCTTGCTGCAAAATTCTTGTTTTGATTTAGTTCACTGAAAGGTATGAGAACAACTTTCTTAGGCTCTAGGGCAGAGACATAACAATTTTTATATTTTGTGGAGAAAGAGGTTTTAGGGTTATGAGAAACGTATTATGACTAATTTCGGAGCATATGGGACACTACAATCATCAGATTTAGGGTTTGTAAAGATGTTTCATATTTTTTTTTTCTTTCTAGAAATTTGAATATGGTTAAAAATGGGGTTTTATGGAAAGGTTGTTTTTTTATTTTTATTTTTTTCGTTAAAAGAATTATGGAATTGACAAAATACAGTTATATGATTAAAATGAATTCTTTTAATAAAAGATTTCTAATTTATAGATTAAAATATTAAAATCTTGAGTCTTTATTTAAAAAGGTTCTTAATTTTCTTCAATAGCATTCCTAAGAAATTTTAAACTAGTTCCATCCAAAGATTTATAGCCCTAGTAGATTCCTTTGCCAATTAACTACTCTAAAAAAAAATGAGGATGAAGAAAAAAGGTTTGAAAGGGCTTATAAACATAGCATCTAAGCTATTGAGCTTTAAAATATTATGTTTTACTATTTAAATTATTGATTAAGATTTTCAATAATATTAACATTTATTAGTTATGCTTATGAAAATACTAATAAAAATATAATTATAGAATTTGATGATATGTTGTACATAATATTTTATTTTGATTAAGGGTAAAAAACCAGAAATTTGAAAGGCCCTCAACCCTTCTACAAAGATCAATGAACCCAAAAAACAAAGGAAAAATAAATAGATCTAACAATACTAAGGTTGTAAATAGGGCTAACTTTAAGAAATGAGCTTTATAAAATCTTCTTAAATCCTAGCAAATCTTTTTTTTTTGGAAAAAATTATTAATTCTTATTGAAAAATATTTCCTCTTTAGAAAAATATTAATTTTATTGCCAACTTATGCACATCAATAAAAGTTCCTAAAAACCATGAGGCTTCACTTAGTGAACCTAGTTATAGCAAGTGCATTCATGGCATACTAAAGAATCCTCCTATTTAAAAAATATATTGCCCTAAACTCCTTTTTTGTCACCCCCTCACAATATACATCCCCAATTAAAAGCCCCCTATTTTCACCAAATATTGTATCCCGAATTAAAAGCCCCCTATTTTCACCAAATATTGTATTTTTTCATAGCCGAAATTAAAAACCCCGTGGTAAAAATATAATAGAAAACACTACTTATGAAACTTAATTATAATGGAAAAACTACCTTTTGATTTTTCTCTGAGTGACACAAGTCCCCTATATATTTTTTCTTTTTTCTCAAAGTTGAGAATTTTTTTTTGGGCATCTTTCAATTTGTTTGATCATTTGAATATATGTAATGTCCCCTTTATGAAATAAGATTTATTAATAAAATATAATAATAAATTAAAATAGGGGGTTCATCCTGTAGTGTGATGTTTTAGTGGTTGCATTGTTAATTGTGCAAACAAGGTTCAAATCCCCACTTGGCTTATAGCACCACCTAGGATAGTAAATAAATTATTCTAATATTAGATATTGATCCATTGAATTTCTTGTCTTCTTTGATCTTATGGATGGTTCCTTCAATTCCCCTTCTCAATTGAATTAATCTCTTCTTTATATCTTCATTTGTGGGAATTCACACCTCTTCATAATAAATGAATCATCACTCTTCATTGCTGCCCTTTGAGAATAATAAATTCTTCTTCAAATTGATCTCCCTTGGATGTCCTCCTCAAATCAGACTTTCTCCTTCTTATATCCTCCAATTTGAGAGAGAGGTCACACCTCTTCATCGTGCATGCCCCTTTGGCGAGAGACACACCCTTTCCACTATTAGCGCCCTTTGAAAGAGCGCAACTCTTCATTATTTCTTCCCTTTGAAAGGAACACAACCTTTCACATTCAGATTTGCACTTTGGATTCCCCAAATTATCCCCTCAAATGAGGTTCTCTTATCCCTTTTATATTTCATGTTTGAGGAAGTCACAACTATTCATTTCATGTATTTGACCACTCATTAACTTAATTAAAATTTGATTATATCTAATTGTATTCTTTAATGTTTTTATATTAATTTTATTATTATCATTTATCATTAAATTGTATTTCAAAGTGGGGACATTACAAACAATGATTACCCCAAGTGATGAATTTCGTACTGGTTAGACATTCCTACCTCTTGTGGGATAAGTTATGATTTATTTACCACAAGAAATGGATCTAGTCCTAGTTGGATGTTCTTGCCTATTGTGGGCTAAGTGATGAATTGATTACCCCAAGAGATGGATTTGGTCTTGGTTGGACGTTCCTGCCTCTTGTGGGCTAAGTGATGAATTGATTACCTTAAGAGATGGATCTAGTCCTAGTTGCATGTTCCAGCCTCTTATGGGCTAACTGATTAATTGATTAACCTAAGATAGTGATCTGGTCCTAGTTATATGTTCCTATCTCTTGTGGGATAAGTGATGAATTGATTACCCCAAGAGATGGATCTAGTGTTGGTTGGACATTGTTTCCTCTTGTGGGCTAAGTGATAAATTGATTACCCAAGAGATGGATCTGCACCTAGTTAGACGTTTCTACCTCTTGTGGGCTAAGTGATGAATTGATTACCCCAAGAGATGGATCTAGTCTTGATTGGACATTCTTTCCCCTTGTGGACTAAGTGATGAATTGATTACCCCGAGAGATGGATCTAGTCCTAGTTAGAAAATATTATCTCTTGTGGGCTAAGTGATGAATTGATTGCCCCAAGGGATGGATCTAGTCCTGGTTGGACATTCCTGCTACTTGTGAGATGTAATTTAAATGGCCATGACTTGGATATTATTTCCTCTCAGGCTTAGTTGGGTTGGGTAGTTTATTGGAGCCCTTTCAATTTCCTATCAAATTAAGCAATGATTAGTTAGAGGTGAATTAGCTAGTCATAATATTTTTTTAAAATCTTCCTATTCATTATGTCTACATATATTCATGTGTATTATTCAATTTTTTATGTGCATGTTTTCTATTTAGTTCATGCCTAATGTGTTCCCATTATGTCTATTCATGAATCTCTATGATTATTTCCTTGGATTGGTGTAGAATATGAGAATAATAAGGGCAAACCAGAGGATATGAATTTATTTAGGGTAATAGATATGTTTCATGCTTCTAAACCCTGTCTTAATATATGTTAAGATTACCCATGCTTTAACACAAAGACATATCCATGATATTGTGCAAACACTGGGTCAACTAAATTAAATAAGGAATACAAATCTCCAACGATTAATTTGGGAACTTCATGATTCAGTTCATAGAAACATACATTGCTTGAGGATAAGAAAACTAGGGAATGGTGGACTCTAATGTCACCTTATTTAAATAGGGTATATTAATAAGCAACAATAATAAATTTAAATATAAAAGAACCAAAAAATATATATATAATTAAAATTTAGTTAAGTTTAATGAATGGTCAAAAGGTAGAAACTAAAAAGTTGCGTCTCCTTGAAGAATGAGATATAAAAGGGAGAGAATATAACTTCATTTGGGATGAAAAGAGATCAAGAATAAATAAGGGAACAAACGAATTAAGGAAGAATTAATGAGGGGAATATAAGAAAGTGACTCTTCCAAAGGGTCAACAATGATGAGGGGTTGGGACCCTATTCAAGGGTGTTAAATGAGAAAGGTTGTGACCATTATGAAGAGGTGTGACTCTCCCTCATATTAAAGGATATAAAAGGGAGAAGTTTTCATTTTAGGAGGAGATAAAAAGAGGAGATCTATTTGAGGAATAATATATTATTCTCAAGGGAAACTATGGAAATTAGTGAATCAATTCTTATAAAAGGTGGTGACCCTTCCACCAATAAAGTATAAAGGGGAATTCATTATGAGCATTGAAGGGGACTCATCAATCAATTTGTTTCCACCCCTAAATTTTTCATTTTGATCAATGGCTCTCCGTCCAGTTTTTTCTCAGCTTCCAGGCTCAGGTAGGAGGACCCCATTCCACCATTTTTGTTCATAATTATGGGAGAAGCTCTCAGTAAGATTATTAATAGAGAGGTTGGAAATGGTAGGCTCAAAGGTCTCTAACCCTATTCAGAATTTCAATTTTTCTCGCATCAACAATTTGTTGGTGATTCTTTGTTGATGGGGGAACTCTTTGTGTCTGAGGCCAAAATATTGAAGCAAATTCTTTCTCTGTATAGAAAAGGTCAAGGTCAGATAATTAGTCCCCCCAAGAGCTCCATCTCTTCTTTTCATTCCAGGCATTGAAGGGGACTCATCAATCAATGTGTTTCCACCCCTAAATTTTTGATGTTGATCAATGGCTCTCCGTCTGGTTTTTTCTCGGCTTCCAGAGGCCTTAGGCAGGGGGACCACATTTCATTATTTCTATTCATAATTATGGCAGGAGCTCTTAGAAAGATTATTCATAGAGAGGTCCGAAATGGTAGGCTCAAAGGTCTCTTACCCTCTTCAGAATTTGAAATTTGCTCACATCAACAATTTGTCGAGGATACTTTCCTGATGGGGGAAAGCTCGGTGGGAAGATTAAAATTGCTAAAACTTTGGGGTGTAAGTTGGCATCCCTGCCGAATACTTATTTGGGGCTTCCCCTCAGTTCGGGTCCTGCTCCGGACTCTTCCCGGTCCAGTCTGATTGATTGATTCTAAAAGAAACTTGCTGGATGGAAAGGTACTCTTTTGAGCCAAGATGGTAAGCTCCAGTTGATTAAAGTTTCCCTGCAAAATATATCGATTTACGCTATGACCCTTTTTAAAATTATTGCAATTTTTTTTTATCAGATGGATAAGATCCAAAAGAATTTTTTGTGGACAATCTTATTGCCTAGGATCAAGTTTGTCTTCCAAATAACCTTGGAGGTCTCGCCATTAGACATATTGAGACTTTAATATTATTCTTGATAGGTGAGTGAATGGATTCATTAAATATTTTGATTGTGCTTAATGTATGTCTTGTGGTGTTTTTAGGTACAGTGCAAGAAGATCAAGGAAAGATGAAGTACCAATGCAATGAATTCCCCTCTTTCTAAGATGTAATAATTTTTAGAATGATATTAGAGACATAGACCTGGGAAAATTCAACTTAGATGAATTTTTGGAAAGACTTTACAAAGAGGAAGGGAAATAGTGGATTCCTCACTTATAAAATAAATATTAGTGAAAGTAGCTACTTTTCCAATTTTAGTGTAATCCTCTAAATTGGTTCTTACTTGTGCACAACACTACAAGCTAAGGAGAAATAAAATAATTGCCCATCCTTTTGGAGAGGTAGTTCTAAACATTAATCCAAAGATGATTGAAAAGGTTTTTGGTATCCCTATTCACTCCAAATATGCCAAAATTGACCTAAAAGAAGGCTTAACTTACTACAAGGAAAATAAAAGAATTGCCCTCAATTTCATTAACAAGAACCTTATCCACACCCCTAAGAAGATGGTGATGAAAATGGCTAAGGTATCGCAAAACAATGATTTTTTTTATAAAGGTTAGGGACCAGATTATCTTATTCAATATCATATATAGTAAGCCTCATGTAAGGGACTTTCATCCTTTGATGTACTTCTACATATTGAACATCACTAATAACAAGAACAAGATTGATTGGGGAACCATCATTAGTGATGACCTACATGAACAATTTATTGATGTGTTAAAGAGTTCTAAATTTTATGACTTCCTACTTGGTCTACTTGCTAACTTATCAATTTTATTTTCTTGGACTTAGAAGAGTTCTTCTTTGCTCAATCTCAAAGTGTCAAGGTTTGCCATCACTATTGACAACTAATCTTGGCAAAGATATATATGTACTATTGCTTGGTAGATTATGTTTTCACCTATTCTTTAATTAGATAGTTAGAGAATTTTTTGTATAAAATATTCTCCATGGAAGCTACTAGAAAGTCAAGGAACTGGTAAAAATTGTATATCAAATTCAAAACCTTCTCCTCATTAGGGTCATAGGTTACTACAAAGTAGCTTATACGATACAAAGGTACCAAAA
Organism: Cryptomeria japonica; assembly: GCF_030272615.1. NCBI lineage: Eukaryota > Viridiplantae > Streptophyta > Pinopsida > Cupressales > Cupressaceae > Cryptomeria > Cryptomeria japonica. The sequence continues at coordinate 572,077,432 of NC_081414.1, read as the reverse complement.
TTATAGATTGGTTTTATTTGAGCTACGTACAAAGGTTAAAAAAAGTGCATAAAATAGTGGTAAGAAAACATATCTTGATTATCTTTCCATTTCCCACCAAAAGTGGTGACTATTCCTATGCCAACATGCAGAGTGGAAAAATAATAGAGATATATATGATACCTCTATCAATGAATTTATATGGGGACACCAAGAGAAAATTTGATCCCATTGGCAAGATTAGCCTAGTTGTAAGAGCTTTCTACAAACATGAGCTAGAATTGGAGTACCATTGGACAAATTGTGTGAATGAGTAATTGTATGGTTTACTACATTTTGAAGGCTGATCTTATAAAATCATTGAAAATTATGAAGTCCCCAAGGATTCAAAAGATGCAAAGAGGTCACATATAAACTATAACTCTCAAGGATTGTTCAATGTCCCTGTTTATAATATTGATTACTTGATCCTTGAGGACCTAACCCTAGAAGCTAGATAAAATCAAGAGATAACATACTCCAAAATATGGATATCATCTCCCTTCAATATGCTAGACTTTCCAAATCCAAAGGTCCAAGAGCCACAAAATTCAAAGGTTCAAAAATATTTAAAACATAAAACAAGATAATCCTTGAATTAATTTTAGTCAAACATATAACTAAGAATGAAGTGAATTTAGGTAATTATAACTAAGAATTAATTTTAGTCAAACATATGGTCTATATACTTTTCCAATTGGAAATGTCTACTAAATGTATATTTTATATTACTTTTGATCTAATTACAAAAAAAAATAAAACTCGATGTTTCAACAACTCCTACTCTTATAAATAATATTTTTTTTGAAATGTAAAAATACCCTTTTATAGATCTATAAGTGAATTTTCCAAAATATATATCTTTAAATATTTTAATTATCTTTAAATTTTATGTTTTACATTTATTGAAAGTAGGCCATCAGCACTAAAATTTAAGGTTGATTATCTTGTCAAGGAAAAATAGTAAAATTTATTAAAAAATTTGGAGAAAAATATGATGCAGTAGAGAAAAGAATCTATGTTAAGATGATATAAATATTTTCTAATTTGGATTAATAATTAAAAAAAAAATGTGGTGGGAATTGGAAAGAGTTATATTTTAGCACATGTAACTTTTCAAATTTATTGAAAAATATATATTTATAAAAAATAGGAAATAATATATCCATGCACTAAATTTTAAAGTGTTGCAAAAATAGGAGGCAAAACATCTTGAGGGTTCTCAAGAAACATAAAGGTAAAGAAGGTGCATCCCTCACACTAGTCTCCCTCATAGAAACAAAAAGAAAAACAAGATTATACTCTAGAGAATTCAAAATAATTCCTCTCTCTCCTTCCAAAGCATGAACAAATAAAACTTTTAGCATGCCATTTTCCCTCAACCACACTATACAAGAATCAAACGGGACATATCCAAGCTAAGGAGGAGGATTTTACAATTTTTATTGAGGCATTTAGGCTCTTAATGCAAGAAGGAACAGAGAAATAAGACTATCAACTATGATAGTAGACCAAAGAGGAAATAATTTCCACAATTGACAATACTTACTATCAATGTGCTATAGGTAGATATGTAGCCAGGGGATTACCAAATTCAAAAAGTACATTTGGGATTCCAAATGAGAGAAAAAGAGAAAATATCATTGCAACAATATGGAATAATTATTTTGATCAACATGCAAAAAGATTAGAAAATAAAGGAAGAGATTTAAAAAAATAACTCACTTAATAGATTAATTATTTAGTTGGCCCAACTGATTATGTTCCTCCATATTCAATTTTACAAGTAACCCTAAATAAGGATGCTGAACCTCCAAAATCAAAGGGCCTCTTCTCATCCACAAAGGAATGTAGGGAGAGCCTACAAGATTAAGGAGGTCATGTAATTAAAAGCAAATAAATTATTATAAAATTACTGATGAAGAAATTTTAACTAATAAAATAGAAATAGATATTGATGAATACTTGATGACATGGGAGGGTTAGATCCTAGTTTGCAAAAGATGACTTGTCTTGTAGTTTTGATGAATTGCTGAAAATAGTAGTGTTCAATGATGAGGATTAAGATCAACCAAAAGAGTTGCAAATCAAAACTTTGAAGAAGTCTAAGAATAAGTTGAGTAAAATAGGAGCTTAGATGATAAAGAATTTATTCTCTCAAGAAATTTGTTCAAGATATTTCTTGCACATTTTGGGAAATGCCTTATTTGGTTAGTTTCTTGATTAAAATAAATCAATAATTCATAGATTATTTACATTTACTAGTCACAAAAGAATTCATATATGAGATGATGGAAAACAAGTAAAAGATTCAAGCCTTTCAAGATGAGGAATTATTTTGAAAAGCTATAGGAGTAGTTGGAAAATTCAAGATTTTCAAAAGGTGTTAAATTGAAGTATCATAAAGACCTTGATATAAACTATCTCATGCATGTGGTAAAATATTCCACTCACATATTCCCTTATTACAAGGAAGACTAGGTGTTCAATGTCCAAAATTATAACTTGAAATAAATCATTGATATTTTGTGAGGTCAAGTGGAACTGTTAATCATTTCTAGTTTCCTTCTTTTATCATCTTAATTTAATTTAGTTTAATAGTTTCATACCCACAATTTAAGGGCTCAAAAGATCTATTTATTTTGATTCAAATGATTAGTTAAAGGCTTATAAATCATTTTGTTGTAATAGACAAGCAATTTTTTTGAAATATTTAGCATGGATTTTTCTACTAGATATTGTACAACTTGAAAAATAATTAATACAAGGATTAAGTGTATCTCTAAATTATATTTTGATCATGGTAATGATATATTCTATTTTTATATTTCTATGTCAAACAAATGAGTGAAAGTTGTATGATCTGATGTGATTACATAGGCTTTTGTTTAAATTTGTGCATGTTTAATGGTGATTTGGTTTGATGAACTTCAAATATCTGATATTTATTTCTCATTTGATGATTGCATCAATGCTATGTTTAGTTGTGTACATGCTAATCAATGTGATTTTCTAGTATACGAGATTTCTCTTAATCATTCAAATTTGATTAATATGTTGGAATCGTCATTGAGCCTTTAATTTATGTCGTCTACTAGCTTTGAGGGTTTATGATTAGGACATTGATAGAAAAAATGTCTCATTTTCAGTGTTTAGAATTGTCCTTCAACCTTCATTCATAGGAGCACTTATTTTCCAACTTCACAAAACTATAAGAAAAAAAAATTATTTCTTCATTAATATAAGATCATTAGGGGCCATCGAAAAAAGAACTCCAATGCACCACATGCCAAAGCAACACTATTTATAGAAAGTCTACAACCTTTTATTTTAACAAAGATGAGTGAACGCATCACATGGAGGCCTTGTTTATAGAAAGTCTACAACCTTTTATTTTAACAAAGATGAGTGATGAGTAACGTGTTAAAAGCTTTATGTTTTGCAGAAGGCACCACATATTTTTTTCTTTAATAGTACACTTGGAAATTAAAAGCAATTACCTTAGACCTTATCATTACGATCACATTCTTAATGAAAATCAAACATAGTGGATTGTGCGAGATTTGCGTGTCTGCGAGTTTTGTCTTTGTTTATTGTTTCACTTTAATGCTCAATGTTATTTTAAGATGGGTATAGCTATTGATAAATATGAGTCTCAGATTTTATAAATTTCTAGTGTAAATATTTGGATTGTTGATCATGTCAGGTATTCTTCTATTTTTTGAAATGGTATATGGCAAGGATTTGGTTAGCAAAATTCACAAGTGCTTAGTTGTTACGAGAAATAATAGAAACATCCATCTTACAGTGGGCTTTGGGCTTTAGTATATGCTTATTAATGGAAAATTTGAATGTTATTTTTTGTGTCTATTTGACCTTATGCATCTTTCTTACTTTCCAATAATGAAAAGTGTGTGACGTTTTATACTCTACTTCTAGAGTGTTTTGTTTCCTATTATTTCTAAAAGAGGATTTAAAGTGTTATAAAAGATTTGAATTTGCATTTCACCTTAGTGTAACTAGGTAATGCTTAATTCTCCATTCTCTTTCCATTTCCCTATGATATTTGAAGAGATAACTTTTAAAATAACATAGGTTTTTTTAAAATAAATCATAACTAGGTCGCACATCTATGAAACTTCTAGATTTCTCTCTTTAAGTGTAACCTTTAGAGTTCAACATTTTTGTCGGCACACTCAGTGGGACTTAGGATTATCATCATTGGAGATTTGGTATGTTCTTCAGCATATTTACCTTTACGGATGAAGAGACCACAAACACTTGAACACTCTTTAAGATCAAATCATTTGAGATACTCTACTGGTATGTAGCTTATTCTTAATCTTGAGTAGACTTTTTTCTCTTGTTTAAGACATCATTTTATTACCTTTCACTTTCCTTATGCTTCAACATGGAAAGATATTATGAACATTATAGTATTTTCCCTCCTTTCCAATAAAATACTTGGTCTATACCTTCTTACCATAAATATTAGGTTGGTAATATTGTTGATTTTTCTCCATATCCCTCTACTAAACAAGCTATGAGTAATTTCTAAGTGTTTTCTTCTTACCTGCCCTTGTGCAGCCTTTTTATGCTTGCCAACAAACCCAAGAGGCTTATTTTATCCCTTATTAGTATGCTCATCATCTCACCTAGCATCAAGATGTGATAAATTCTAGCAGTTTCAACACTAGAGAGATGATGTTAAACTTCCAAGAAGAGTTGAGGTTTCTTAAGGAAGAACAAGAATATCAATATCAACTTACCTATTAGTGTCAACTGCAGCAACAACAACAAGTGGAGGCTCAAAGAAAAACACAAGAGAAATTTCTTGTAATGCAATCTACTACTAGGGTAGAAGAGAAACTCATGTGAAAGGATAAATTCACCCCTAAAACCCCTAAGCTTGAAATACTAAGCTTCAAATAGGGGATTCCTTCTAATGAACTACCTAGGATTGACATCCCAATATTAAAGGCTCCCGCTCTGATGTTCCATAAAACATCCCCCTCAAGGGACTATTTAATCTTAGGAAAATCAGATTCCTCAGTCTTGTTTGTAAAAAAACCTTTCTCCATCGGTTCCCTTTTGTTGATACTATATCACTCTTTAAGAGTGGACTTGTTGATTGGAGATTTGATTGGTCACATGGACATATAGATGAAGAGGATTATCCTATGGGTTGTGAGTTTCCACATGCTCATAAGGATGAAGAGTTTATCATTTTGCAAGAGAAAAATGAATATGATCAATTGCAGCATCAAGATGCGGGTTATGTTAAAGGAAAAAGCAAATAAAATGATTCATGCCTTTTAATTGATGACCTTCCATTCTTCTTTGAGAATAGGGAAAAGAACATTCTTATGCCCACTTCAATTGTAATCTTTAAGTAGTGGGATGATGTTGTGGACATTGGTGAGAAACATATACATGAGGTTGGCCTCAGGGTTGAAGATGAAATTTTTTGCATGCACGAGGTTGCTTCCCAATGCATGCATCATATTGCAAGAAAAACCTACATCCTAAAAGGGGAAGCATTATATTTCTCCACATTGCCATAAATATTGTTTATGAAGTAAAGATAAATCATGATAAGGAAGAAAGAAAAGAGGAGTTGATGAGGCCCAATTCTATGATGAGTTAGAAGCCTTCTAGTTATCAATTGACATCAAACCATCATCTGCTAAGATGGGGAATCATGAGTAGTGATAGAAAGAGGGCGCTTCTCATACCATCAAAAGAGTCATCAAAGCTAGTCCCTACTGGTCAACAAACAATAATGAAAGTGGAGCATAGTTATGAGTTTGCTACTAATTGGTAGCACTTTCAAGAGGATTCCTCATCAAGCATCTATCCCAATAGGAGATTTGGTATCCCTCATCCATGCTTATTCCTAAGCATGAAAAGAAGCACATAGAGAAGTAAGATTGTCATTAATTACACAATTCCTAAGCATGGAAAGAAGGACACGGATGAGTTGATGAGGCCCAATTCTATGATGAGTTGGAAGCCTTCTAGTTATCAATTGACATCAAACCATCATCTACTAAGATGGGTAATCATGAGTAGTGATAGCAAAAGGGGCTTCCCATACCATCAGAAGAGTCATCAAAGCTAGTCCCTATTGGTCAACAAACAATAACAAAAGTGGAGGATAGTTATGAGTTTGCTACTAATTGGTAGCACTTTCAAGAGGATTCCTCATTAAGCTTCTATCTCAATAGGAGATTTTGTCTCCCCTATCCATGCTTATTCCTAAGCATGAAAAGAAGCATATTGAAAATTTTTAATTGGGTTGGCCCAATTTTGTCAAAAATTCTTAATAGATGGAGGATGATTCTTATAGAAGAGGAGGGAGAGGTGACTTGGTGCATGACTAAAACAGGTATTTACTCGACCTAGTTGGGATATAAAATACAAAGAAAACAAGAGGAGATGATTGACTAGCCTCAAAGATTGTGTCAGCAAAAATGTGTTTATCCAAGGGTGGGTGCCTTTCTTTGGACTTCTATACATGGTAGGATCCTCATGGGTGAAAGGCTAAGCTAGTACAACATTATTGGCCAAAGTGCTTGCATACTTTGTCTCTCGGATGAGGAATTGACAATATTTATTCCTCCACTATTCCTTTGCCTCCCAGGTTTGGAATTGGCTCCTATCGTCTTTGGGTTGATCCATGGAAAGGAATGATACATTGCTAGGTTTCATGAAAGGCTAGCCTACTTTAGGGACAAGTTCATTGTGGGGTGATATTTAGACTATAGATCCTTCAATGACCATATGGAAAATGTGGAAGGAAATAAACACATGAATTTATGCAATAGTTCATTAACGATGGACAAGATTATAGCCAAAATAGAGGATAATATCTTTGAAATTCCAAATATGAAGACTCATGGTAGAAGGGTGGATTATATTAAGAGATGTGGTGAGGATATACAAAATATTTTGATTGGTTTGAGGATCCCTTCAATAATTAGTGTGCATGGTTATTCCAATCAACATAAGGTGTGTTGGGATAAACTAGTAGAAGGACTATGGGAAATTTTGATGGATTAGCTAATGCCAATCTCTGTGTTGTAGGTATTGGGTGTATCTTTCAAAATTATGAGGGCAAGTGTACTGGGGTTCTATTTTGGTCAATAGGAACAACAACAAACAACGAGGCTAAGTTGGAGGCCCTAGTGAGGGGATTACAACTTTGCATTAATAAGAAGATCCTGGATGTGAATATTGAAGGGGATTCTCATATTGCTATAAATGGAGTCGCAAATGGCTCTTCTTCCAACTGGAAACTGAATAAATGGATTATTATAATCAAGCGATGTTTATTAAAGTTCAATGATTATAAGATATCCTATATATAAAAAGAGAAAATAAGGCAACAAATTATTTGGCTAATTTAGGTGTGTTGGCTGATGAAAAAGATTCAGTTTTGGATTCCATAATGAGATGGCCAAAGTTAGAAAAAATAATATTTGATGATTGGTCTTTTCTGGTTTAGCAAGAAGGTTTGGCATTGGATAAGAGATGATTGGACTTTCTTTTTCTTGATGGCATGATTTATGAGGCTTTTAAGAGTTTATGTGAATGTAAAGATTATGAACAATACAAATGTCTTATTGTGAAGTATTTTCCTTTCTATCATCAATGGCTTAGGGAAGAATGAATGATAAGTCCTCACATGGTGCCACAGAAAGTCATTGGTTTTGTAAGATTGAATATCTTTATTGTGGTTAGCATCTTCTATCCATTGTGGTATCCCTCTGATCTCTCGGTAAAGTACGAAACTACTAGATTTGACAAGAATAAAAAAGATAAGATAATTATCAAAAGTATAACAAAATTATAGCAAAAGGGTGTTGTGAAAGCCAACACTAAATAAAAATCCCTATATGCTAAGAGAGAGAGACTTAACTCAAACAAGTAGACATTGAAAGGAACTAGAAAAGCAATAAATTAATATAGCTCAAATGTATGAATAAGATGTTTGAGTCCAAAATATAAATTTAAATATTATTTTTTTATCTTCAAGGAGATCTAAACATACATTCATGTCCAGAAGAACTTAAATGAAATAAAAATTAATTACACAATGCCCAAAGGTCCCTATAATATGGACACATACTCTAGGACACACAAAATTATTCTAAAGTAATTTCCATTTTTAAGATACTCAAATACAATGTCTAAGTACAATTCACCTAATGAAAAATAGAAGAATATAGTGCAAAAAAAACTCCCCCTAAACAACTCATATATAATTGCTCTGTCTCTTCTTGATTGAGTGTTCATTTGTACCTATTTTAATAATTCTTAGAGAGAATGAACTCCCCTAACAATTTGCAACTACTCATGTAAGTGTCCATGCTTCCCTTTTAACCACAGAAACATGACAGAACTTAAACAAGCCAAAACAAAGCTCTTAAACCTTCAAGTCAATGTCCTCTGATGTGGATTTATTTGCTCTCATAGAAAAAACCGGTGCAGACAAGACCTTTATCATGCAAACAGCTCTAACAATATTCAATAAAAACACAATGAAACATGAACAAATAGTCAATCCATTGCATTAATTAGCAAAATAGTTACTAATAAGAAAAATTGTGTTATAATCTTCCTCAGTTCTATCCTAGCTCACCCAAAAACCGCTGTATGTAACCACTAATACCAACTCATAACAAAACCAGTGATCCAAAAATAGGACTGTCACATGAGGTAAACGGAGAGATGCCTTCCTAAATAGGGAGTGACGATTACAAACTAAAATAGGGATCTGCCAAAAATAAAAGGAGAGATGCTGGAGCTGACTCAGAAGAAGTTAAAACGAACATTAAATAATGGACAATGAATGAGAAGAAAGTTAAAACGGCAACAAAGAAAGAGGTAATACTCATGTCTGAGCCACTTGGAAAAAAATCATTGTGGCCCCAAAAATATAATATAATATGTGGGTAATAACCACCTATAACTATGATCAAGCTGTAAGGCAAATCATCCACATTTAAATGGAATTAGCTTTCAACTACACAAGGATCGGAACATGTATCAAGTAAAGTTTGATGGATTAAAAACCCAACAAACTGTAGGTTTATACAAAATGTTTTCCTATTTTTGATGGTGCACTATGCTGCCTCTAATGTATACTGTTCTCTATTTTTCTAATTAAAAATAAAAACCTTCTTAACCAATGGACAAATGAATGATTGGTTTTCAATATATTGTAATCAATTCAAAATTTAAATTAAATACTTTAGGGAAAAATTGCAAAAATAGATTTTATATTTATTTTGAATAGCCTCTTTGTATCTCAAAATCTATATATATTTGTTTTGAATAGCCTCTTTGTATCTCAAAACTATAAAAAGGGCTACACTGTTTTAGATATATGAAACAATAAAAAACAAATTATTTATTTATTTATTTATTTATTTTTTGCTCAGTAAAAGGCTAGAGCCCGAAATTTTTATTAATAAAAATAAATTTTACATTTTACAAACTCCGTTCAATGCGCACCGGGAGGAAAGAATGGAGTCAAGAAAACCTCCGGTCTTGCCTGGGACTTTAAGTCCAGCAAACAACCAAAATCTGATACATTCTGAGTTACAGTAATATCCAGCCTTTAGCTTATGAGGCAAACATTCAGCTTCCTCCTTACAAGATAAATGAGTTCAAGTAACACTGTATTACATCATTTTGCCTGACCCTTCACTGTAGATCTCAAATATACAAATTCCAACTTTAGCATATTAAATGGATCCTATCTGCTATTAAGCCCCAACCCCTGGTGAAGACTATGCTATGACTCTATATTTTCCGATCTTTTACATCTGCAAGGGGTTAGAAGAACTACCTGCCAACACCTGCTAGTATTAACCAAAACATTTGAAGTGCAGTTCCAAAGTTAGTACCATTTCCACTAATTTAGTTTGTTGCAGCCTTGTAAGCTCTTGTTATGGGATCTTTAAAATGTCTCTCCCAAACAAGAGATCACCCAAGCTACAGCAGTCTAAAGAGTGGGATCCAAGCCAGATGAACAAAATTACTCATGCTCCCTGGTTGACCATAGAAGACAACTCTTTTTAGAGATACATAATTAAACAAGATTCATATCTTATCAATAATTTATGAGACTTGAGCAAATATAAAGCATTTTTCTGCATGTATATAAGAATATACCTATTTATATACATGCAGAAAAATGCTTTATATTTGCTCAAGTCTCATGAATTATTGATAAGATATGAATCTTGTTTCATTATGTATCTCTAAAAAGAGTTGTCTTCTATGGTCAACCAGGGAGCAAATTATTTATTTTAACTCAGTTAATTAGATGGGAATAGATCTAAAATACTTTGTGCATTAAATCAATTTCAAAGTCTTCCATAAGACTGCAATATATTTTAAAAAGTTAAAATTGAATACTTATACAATAAGTCATTTATATGGATCTTACCTGGGGTCTACAATCTGTAGGAAACAATTACAACACATGAACAATTCCCTTCATCTGTCTGAACTTTGGAAAAAGGAGCTCTGCAGAATGTCAATGTATAAGATAAAATAACATAAACTTCAATAGCACAACATGTTTAAAACAATAAATAAATAAAAAGACTCAAACAGTATAACCAATTGAAATTAGAGAATAAAGAAAAAAAATTAGATTGTGATCAGAGAATGTAAACAGTAGAAAGTCCAAAGGAAATACCTTGACAATTTTCCATAGTAAATGTCTTTCCTTGCCTCATTGAAGCTTAATTTGTTCCTCATTTTGTTGGAGGTTGCCAATTTGTTTCATTCCATGCATTCTGAAATACCCATTATTTTAAATTGATTTGAAATTAGTAAATATTAAAGAAAAAAGGGTCATTAAATTATAAAGGAATGAAGTGAATTAAATTATAAAGGAATGAAGTGAATACAGTGCTTATGTTTGATCAAACAATATACTGTTTTAGAAACATAAAAACAAAGAAATGTTTCACAAATTAACTACAGTGTGTCACAATTCAACTTACTTTGATGGCTGACCCATATCCTCAGGTATTTCTGCCTGGTACTCGCTACCAATACACACATCTTTGTGCTCTGCAGACGTATTAGTAGAAAAAAAATACTCACAAGTATTTATGTCATTCTGACATGTTGGACAATACCAATCGTCAATGTCCTTTGGTTCCACCTTTTGTTTCAAAACAGTAACATGAAATGACTTTTTATACATATCATATATCAAAGTGTTTATTTCTACCAAACAATTACATAGTTTACATTTTAGCTTCATGGTGCTATGGTGCTAAACACCAACAAACCATGGATGATTATAAATTGAAATATATAAATAAGAGGAAAATATTCTTAAATCATAGCTGAAGCTGAATCTCAATGACAAGGATGCCAATATAAGATACAGGAGAAGACATAATAGAATATAACTTAATCTAAATAAGACAAGATTACAGGAACATATTTTACTAGTTAATTGAAAAGATGCCCACTTTAAAAGATGGCAAGCATGTCAATATAGTTGAACTGTTGGAACAAGCATGCCAATACAATTGGAGTGTTGAAAGAGTCCTTGTCTAGTTGAGCAACCTGTTACAGCTTCAATTGGAGATGCCTTCATAACAGAATACCTTTTTAAACTGTTTCCACCAAGTTGCTGATGGTAATGAACAAAGATTTTGAATAGAGTGTTTTCTAAGATTCTTTTCAGTTAAGTTGCCATTTATTAATTTAACTAGCTAAACTTTATTGTTTTTATTATAGTGCAATCAGCTCATACAGGCTTGTATACAACAATATACATTGTATTTGGTTGAGTTTCTTTCCAATTCTGATTAGTTAAGTTACTGTTGCAAAATTGAATCTCCAATTCCCACCCATTAACTTGCTGTTGTAAATTTGAATCGGCGGCTTTTACTGCTATTATAATAGTGAAATTATCTCTTGCTGCCAAATTTTGTAGAGAATAATATTTTGTTTTAGTGTACTGAAAGTTGGATTTTGAAGGTTTTAGTAAAATATACATCACAATTATCAGATTTCTAACTTATTGAATTGTAATTTCTATTTCTTATAATTATTATAAAAAATTACTTCCACTTAAAATTTATAGATGAAAATAAAAATGTTATATTCCTAAGAAATTTAATACTAGCACCCTCCAAAGATTTATAACCCTAATAGATTCCTTTCAGAGTCAAAGACTCTTATAAAAATAAAACATAAAAGAGAAATACCGTGAACAACTTATAAACATAGCATCTAAGCTATGGACCCTTAAAATATTGTGTTTTTTTATTTAAATTATGGATTAAGATTGAAGATATAGCATCTAAGCTATGGACCCTTAAAATATTGTGTTTTATTATTTAAATTATGGATTAAGATTGAAGATATTAAAATTTATTAATTATCCTGATGAAAATACTAATAAAAACATAATTATGGAAGGAGAACCATATCCAAAGTAATAGAGACAAGTTGTTATAGATTTATTCATAGGTTTTGTGATTCCACATTATTTGATAGTGTGTAGCCAAAGAACATTCATGTATATGTTATATTATGCATGCTTAATTACTATTTGATTTCATTTCATGCATGATTGAATATTTTATGTGCAATTGTGCTTTTATAACCTCCCCCACCCACACCCCCCCCCCCCTCCCTTTTTTATATAAAAAAAAAGCCAAGCCGAAAATTTTATAACTTAGTAAAAGAGATTACATATTGGAATAATTTTTTCCCTTATTTGTCATTTATATAATTTCTCCCCTTATTTTTAGAAGGGGTATTTAATGCACCCACTTCACATATGAATGGGGTGTGGGATAGTTTGTGGGGAACGTGGCTAAACTCCACACAAAACGGCATTCCTTGCAGTTTTTAAAATTCCTAAAAAATAACAGATTTTTGTGAAATTTTCAAGAGTGAAATCTAATTATCTTAATCACATTGTTGTTAAACCAACAGTTTGCAGCTCTATGGTTGGACAAAATGTATTTGCATAGTTTTATTTAATTCACCTTGAATTTAAAACTAAGTATTATTTTAGAATATATTTTGGAAAGATTTTTTTAAATAAAAGCTGACAAAGTCAACGATATATTAATAATATAGGGAAACTTACATAAAGGCCAACCTTCAAAGTACGAAGCTTATATGCAACATAGGCTGGCATGACAACAAAAGTTTACAATGAGTCTGTAATAAGAATTGATGCCATACATCAAAAAAGGACAGTCCAAAATATGGAAAGACAATAAGTGTGATGAGATGAAAAGAAGAAGCACTTATATAATTTTTCCCCTTATTTCTCATTTATATAATTTTTCCTCTTATTTTTAGAAGGGGTATTTAATGCACCCACTTCAAATATGAATGGGGTGTGGGATAGATCATAGTTTGCGGGGGAAGTGGCTAAACTCCACACAAAACGGCAAAATAATAGAATTTTGTGAAATTTTCAGGAGTGAAATCTAATGCTCTGCATCCCATTATTTGTGGAGATTAGCCTATACAGTTTGCAGCTCTATGATTGGACAAAATGTATGTGCATAATTTTATTTAATTCACCTTGAATTTAAAACTAAGTATTATTTTAGAATATATCTTAGAAAGATTTTTTAAAATAAAAGCTGACAAAGTCAACGATATATTAAATAATATAGGGAAACTTACATAAAGACCAACCTTAAAAGTACGAAGCTTATATGCAACATAGGCTGGCATGATAACCAAAAATATATTACATTCTAACCAGAAACCATCGAACAACAACAAAACTTTACAATGAGTCTGTAATAGGAATTCATGCCATGCATAAAAAAAGAAAAGAAAAAAGACAGTCCAAAATATGGAAGGAATAAGTCTGATGAGATGAAAAGAAAGAAGCACTATACCCAGTGCTTGCAGAGAAGTGACATTACCAGTGGCATACCCACTAGAACTTGGAACATCAGCACTAGTGTTTGAAACATCACCAATAGAATTAGGAGGATCCTCCAAAGCCTGCTCCCTAAGGGTCGTTCTAAAACCTTAAAAGCGTATCCAATGCCAAAAACTTGTCAAAAGCATCGTCCAAAGTTTGGTCCCTGAGGGCCGGTTGAAGTCGATTTAAGGCCTTCATCGAATCCTTGAATGTATCACATACAAGCCCAGAACGCATTTCACAGAGGAGGTCCTTGCACGCAGAGTTGGTTGCTAATTCTGTCTTGTCAAGGAAGCCACCAATGGGGAACGAACCCATGTTCAAACTGTATGATTGCAGGCTACTCTCCAAGTCAGACGCATTGAAGAAAAAAGGCTGCAAATAACTTTTCGCTAAAGTTGTAACCAATCCAACGTCTTCAAGTAAGTCCATAGAGTTGGAAAGAAATAGTGATGCGACCTCAGAGAAGAGAGCATGGGGGTTGGCAAGAAGCCACTGGTGGCCAACAATAGATCGAAGAGCAAACTCCACATCGGCAGATGGCATTACAAAGACTTTTTCCCCAGTTTTTCTCTGTCGTATTTTGCTGGATCACGTCTCTCCCAGAACCATTTTGGAAGTGATATTCTCCATTCAAAAGCCATATGAAAATCTACACTTCATATAAAAGTAGGATTTAGAGGTAAAAATGTGATATATCAACAAGTTCATAACCATTGTAAATATTGTAATGCAATGTTTGAATAAAAATATAGCAACCATATTTGTCTTTTAACAATTTAGTCAAGCATACATCTAAGATAAAAATCTACTTACAAAAGATTGTTTGCTTATGATAATAATAACAAACTTATTAGGAAACTGAAAATGTTTGAATTTTAATACCCTATTTTTTCAATATCACAATTCTGGTCCAAAACTGTCATTGAGTGACTTAGAGACAATATCTAGAAATTCCATCCCGGCTTGATAAGGCAGTTGAACCCAATACAGCTAGTTTTATAATAGATAAGAAGCTTATGCCAAATTTGGCTCTCGGTTAAAGAATCTCCCTATACAAAATACAATCCTATATATAACAGATGTATGAAGAATCTGCTAAACTATCATCTTTTAACAGTTGTTAGTTATCCAAAGGAAGTTACTATGGTAATGAAGAGATTATGGTAATGAGATTGATTTGTTTCGGCCGGGCTTGGAATGAAACATGCGTTAGAGATCACTTGGTCTCACCACCTAACTAGTGATCTTACTAAAGTTCAAATTTACGCTAACGCTCTATAGATATTGGTCTAATTCGGGGTTCAAATGAAAACATAAGATCTCAATCATACATGCATTATAATCTGCTCACTTTGTTTCAAACCCAATTGCCAAAATAATGGAACTGTAAAACTGATATGATAGAAAGTGATTGAAGATTTACCTGAAAATAGCAGAACAAGTAACCGCCTTACAACTTGATGCTGTGGTTGCGCGTTGAGTCGTAGGAAACCAGTAAGTTTTGTTTGTAATAAATATATTCCAAAGGCATTAGTTCCCATAAAATTTAGCGAAGATGGTGCGTTTTGCTGTTTATTGTCAACTCCAAATCAACCAATCATGAGATATGCTTTGTTTTATGGGAACTTGTTTCCACCGTTTGCTCAGCTGGGTAAATTTTAATTTTAATTTGTTTTAAGATGGCATTCAAAAAATTTTAACTACTTTTTTTTAACTTCTAACTTATTTCTAATGATTAATATTATTTTAATAGTGTGGATAAAAATTGTATATTCATTGTAATTTTTTTAATTTTTTTATTTTTTAATTTTGTCAAAAGTGGATGGAGCTACTAATATATATATTTATATTATTAAGCTAGTTCAAGAGCTCACTAGGGAAAGAACTAGCAAGAAAACCTTATATCCTTACTCAATTACAATGTCATATGAAAATTGAAATCTTAACTTGAAAGCACAGCTAGACCATAGCTAGTTCTCAAATTTTCATTCCTAATCTTAATAGACCTTTACATTTGCAAGCACAGACTTGACTAAGGTTGATTCTATAGTTATGGATCTAAAAGTTCACTATTAGAACTCAAACTTCAAATTTATTTGTTGCCAAATATTTTACTAGCTATTATGCTTTGACTTAGCCCTTGTTGATTAATGTGATTGGTTATTGTATTTAAGGATAATTCCATTCTCATTTGAAATCATATAGAGATCATCTAGGACATCCTAGAGAATTATATTTGAGTAAAATAATAGTTTGATATTGGAGAATAAAAGGAATCATTACCATTTACATTAGAGAACCTCATCCTAGGACTATTGCATGTTTACTTGGTATCCTGAATAATTTTTATCAAAGCTATAAAGCTATTTTGTTAGGGTATGACCAAGGACAACATGACCTTGCAATTTGGTAGATTCCTCAAAGTTGTTTATGAACATTTCTTATACTTAAAATAATTATATACCACAAATTAAGGTTAGTGAATTGCATTATCCTACTTCTTTCTAGTTTAGATATGCGTGCATGAATTCAAATCCATGATAATGGAGGTGAGCTAGTACAAATAATAGATAATTTGCAAAAATTGGAGATCTTTATTTGAGTTAACCCCAAAATCCACATATTTGGTAAACTCGATCTTAACATTTGACAAATCATGTCTCCATCAAATCTTTAGCTAAGTACATAATATTTAATTTAAATTTCATTTTATTACCAAAAGAACTCCCATAACCCTTTTGTTTGCCTTTCCAAGGGAAAAAACTATATGTGTGACCAAGTCTAAGGAGGTAGAAGCCATATGAAAATGACTAATGTTATTTTTAAATAATGGATTTAGCATGCCAAATGAGGAATTTAGGTGATGGTCAAACTAGTTCACTACAAAGTCAAATTAGGTGCTAAGATGATTATAAAATTACATCTTGACTACATTTCTAAAGATCTATTTTTCTCCATTTTAGTCAAGGACTACCTTCATGAGAATGAGTTGGTTTTTGGAGCATCAAGTACTTGTATGTATGTTTGTTAATGAATTATGATGATATGAAGCATCACAACAAAGAAGATAGACTTTGTGTGCAAGATTGAGAACTTTGTATTTTGCTAATTCTAGCAAGTTTATAGATACACATAAGTAGTGGGGTAATATCCTTAGAAAAATCATAGAATTCCACATAACATAATCATTTCCCCATTTTAGTTCATTAAGGATAGTGAATTATTTTTGGAAACAACCAAAGGGACTTGAAAAAATAAATACTCTCCACAAACCAACAAGATCTTAAAAGAGAAATATCATAAGCAATTGCCACTCATGTACAAATAGGTGCCTTGCATATAAAGGAAACCAAGAAGAGGTGAGAAGGTAGTAGTCAAACTCTGACTACCCCTCCAATTATGCAACAAGTATAGGACTCTAGGAGTAGGACAAGTGTTGGGACACTCAGTAAGTCTACATGAGTTGAGACAAAAGTCTCTCTAACCTCCCATGAGGTGAGGGGATAATATCTCAATTCTCTAAGTGAGCTTAAACATAGTTGAATGAGACTTAATTAAGTAGGACAGAATAAAACTAGTTAAATGATACACCTTTTTACATTAACATGTTCCCTAAAGAAAAACTTCAGAAGTAAGCTTATCACATAAAAGATGAGCCCCAACAACATGACTTGATAAGGTACTCATGTACAACTAAAAGTATCTCTCTCATACAAATACAAAGTGTTAAAACCTCATGGGAACAAAACTTCCCTCTAAAAGATAGAATGAGAAGGATAAAACCTCCTATAAAGATGTCCATGCGGAGATGAACATGATTATGAAGAACTCCTAAAGCATGCCAAGAAATATAGAATATGTTGAAAGATGAACTAGTGTATGTTGGATTTAACGAATGTTGAAAAGATGTAGATCATGGGATACAACTATGATCAAAGAACACAAATAACAAAGCATGACTATCACATAGTACACTACTTACAACTATTTGATATTCAACATGGATGATTAAATAACACAAATAGTGAAGCACAAGTGACATGTAGTACACTACATAGAATTTTTTGGTGTTCATGAATCTTACAAAATATGAGAGATATAAATGAGTAGGTCTTTATAACCCCCTTGCAAATGTCTGAAGTCAATAAGGCTCCATGAGGTTCCTCTACTACTCCACTAAAACTAGAAAGAATTATCAACACAAATATCATGATTACCCCCTTAAAGTAGATGAGAAAGTGATCGTGGATCCATAATAGAATACCTAATTCAACTATTCCTCCAAGTTGCTTATAGTGATGAACAAGGATTTTCAATGGCAGAGATAAGATGGTTTAAATTTTGGCACCTAATGATAGTGTCTTCTATTATCAAAGTTCTATTTGAATCTCTTTGCTTTGACATTGATTGGTTCTCAAAGTTCCCAAGCATATTGTATCTAGTTGAGAATGAAAAATATCATATATTTTCTTTCATGATGGAGTACAACCCTAAGGTCTGGTAACGTGTTACTTTATATTTAGAGAGTAGAACAGTTTTTAAGTTTCCTTCTCATTATGATTAGTTAAGTTGCTATTTATTAAATTTTTTAGCTTAAATTTGTTACAATTATTACAATGCAATCAACTCAAATAGGCTTTTATATAACAATTTTATTGTACTTTTCAGATTTGTCTATTGGGATTTTTCCTTAGGAGCTTTCATTAGATTTAAGAATAATAATGAAACCCAACCCTCAAACAATGAAGTATACTATATGAGTTCTAGTTTTTTCTTCTTGTTTCTCCTCCACCTTGACAATATTTAAATGCAAACATTGCAAACCAAGAAATATTTTTTGTCACCTCTTAACCATTAAATGTTTCCCTAAAATTTATCTTTCAATAAAGACTATCGAGTTTAGGTCATTGAGAATTCACTTTGAGGATTACAGTTATGTCATTGAGTCTTGATCATTGATCAACAAAACATTCCTTGTAGAAAATCTAAAACTTGATTGCTTTTGAACTTCAAAATTTCACTTAATGAAGTTTTCTTTGTTCATAGAGAGAGAAAGGTGAAATTTTGATCTCCAATCCATGACTCTCATTATATATATTCAATCCTCAGCAAGTAATGTTGGTTCCCATTAACTAGCCATCCAAACATAAAGCATGTATGATATTTTTATCGACACATTATCCCTAAAATGTTCAATTTTGTGTAACCAACATTGGCCTTTTGGATGTTTTGTTGCAAAATATCATACAAGTCAATAGTCATTCTTCCCAAAACCTCACCCCTGATAACCTTGTTCTTGGTTAATCTTTAGATATTGGTGTTTGACATTTTCACCTAACAAGCAACTCATGCATTTATAATATGGTATGGAGAATTCATCAAATTCATGAAAAAATGACTAACTATAAAGGCTTAGGATTATTACGTGTTGATTGATATGACTTAAAAGCTAAACCCAAATCTCGATAGGTGAGTGAATGAATTCTTTAAATATTTTGATTGTGCCTAATGTATGTCTTGTGGTGTTTTTAGGTAAAATGCAAGAAGAGAAAGGAAAGATGAATTACCAATACAATGATTATCACCCCTCTTCTAAGATGTACTCATTATAGAATGATATTGGAGAGACTTGGGAAATGTAAACTTAGATGAATTTTTGGAAAGACTTCACAAAGAGGAAGGGAAATGGTGGATTCCTCACTTATAAAATAAAGATTAGTGGGAGTAGCTACTTTTCCAATTTCAGTGCAATCTTCTAAATTGGTTCTTACTTGTGCACAACACTACAACCTAAGGATAAAGAAAATAATTTCCTGACCTTTTGGAGAGGTAGTTCTAAACATTAATCCAAAGATGATTGAATTTTTTTTGGTATCCCTATTCACTCCAAATATATCTTGATCACAAGATACACCTACTTAAAAGAAGAAATATAACTTGATCACAAGATACACCTACTTAAAAGAAGAAATATAACTTGATCACAAGATACACCTACTCCTTCACTATCTCCTCATCATAGCTCCTCATCTTCTTCTCTTCCTTAGGAAACACCTTTTCTATTTCCATCTCCATCCCTATAAATACATCTTCCACCTTTTCCACCATAGTTATCTATTGCAATACCTTCACCTCCTCCTTCAAACCCTCCACCACATGTTCCAACTCCTAGACACCTTCTCTACCTAAGGAATATAGTTTCCTCTCTCCCCCCAATGAATTTGAAGAATTAGTATGTATTGAATAGGCTCCTCCAAAGATAAAAATAGATGTTATGAGAGAAGAGAAAGTAGAAGGATGAATAAGTGTTGCAAAAATAGGAATAGAAACATCTTAAGGGTTCTCAAGAAAATATATAAACATAAAGAAGGTACCTCCCTCACATTAGTCTCACACATAGAAAATAAAGAACAACAACATTATACTCTAGAGAATTCAAATTTTCTTCTCTTTCTCCTTCCAAAGCATGAACACATGAAACTTTTAGCATGTCATTTTCCCTCAACCACACTGTGCAAGAATGAAAGAGGACATATCCAAGCTAAGGATGAGGATTTTATAATTTTTATCAAGGCATTTAGGCTGCTAATAGAAGAAGAAAAAGAGAAATGAGGCTATCAACTATGATAGTAGACCAAAGAGGACACAATTTGCATAATTGACAATCCTTACTATCAATGGGTTGTAGGTAGATATGTAGCCAAGGGATTACCAAATTTAAAAAGTATATTTGGGATTCCAAACAAGAGAAAAAGAGAAAATATCCTTGCAACAATATGTAATACTTATTTTATTTAACATGCAAAAAGATGAGAAAATAAAGTATTAGATTTTAACAAATAACTCACTTAATAGATTAATTATTTAGTTGGACCAATTGATTATATTCCTCCATATTCAGTTTTACAAGCAACTCTAAATAAGGATACTCAGCCTCTAAACTCAAAGGGCCTCATCTCATCGACAAAGGAATGGAGGGAGAGCCTACAAGATTAAGGAGGTCGTGTAATTTAAAATAAATAAATTAGTATCACTTAATTAATGATGAAGAAAGTTTAACTAATAAAATAAAAATAGAGATTAATGAATACTTGATGGCATGGGAGGGTTAGATACTAGTTTGCAAAAGATGAAGTCTACTAGTTTTGATGAGTTGCTGAAAATAGTAGTGTTGATGAGGATTAAGATAAGCCAAAAGAGTTGAAAATCAAAACTTTGAAGAAGTGTAAGAAGAAGATGAGTTACAAAATAGGAGCTTAGCTGAGCTGATAAAGCATTCATTATCTCTCAAGAAATTTGTTCAAGATATTTCTAGCACATTTTGGCAGATGCCTTATTTGGTTAGTTTCTTGATTAAAATAAATCAATAATTCATATATTATTTACATTTAATAGTCACAAAAGAATTCATGGATGAGATGATGGAAAACAAATAAAAGATTCAAGCCTTTCAAGATGAGTTGAATTATTCTGAAGAGCTATAGGAGCAGTTGGATAATTCAGCATTTTCAAAAGGTGTTAAATTGAAGTGTGATAAAGGCCTTGATATCAACTATCTCATGCATTTTCATATTACAAGAAGACTAGGATTTCAATTTCCAAAATTCTAACTTGAAATAAGTCAAGTTAGCATTGATATTTTGTGAGGTCAAGCGGAATTGCTAATGATTTCAAGTTTAATTTTTTTTTATCATCCAAGCTTAATTTAGTTTAATAATTTTATACCCTAAATTTATGGGATCAAAAACTCTATTTATTTTGCTTCCAATTATTAGTTAAAGGGTTATAAATCATTTTGTTGTAATAGAAAAGCAATTTTTTTGCAATCCTTAGCATGGATTTTTCTACTAGACATTTTACAAGTTGAAAATTAATTAATACAAGTATTAAGTGTATCTCTAAATTATGTTTTGATCATGGTAATTATATTCTATTTTTATATTTCTATGTGAAACAAATGGGTGAAAGTTTTATGATTTGATGTGATTACATAGGCTTTTGTTTAAATTTGTGCATGTTTAATGGTGATTTGATTTGATGAACTTTAAATATCTGATATTTATTTCTTCTTTGGTGATCGCATCAATGTTATGTTTAGTTGTGTAAATGCTAATCAATGTGGTGTTCTAGTATACGAGATTTCCTTTAATCATTCAGATCTAATTAATATATTGGAATTGTCATTGACCATTTAATATATGTGGTTTTTCTTTCCTCTTAACCTAATTATTTTTTATTTCTTAAAATTTGAACAGTAAAATGCTTTAAAGAGTTACTAAAATAAAAATTAACACATTTAGATCTACCTAAGTTTTATAATATGAATGGATGAATTTAATTGATTTGATCTATATCTTCTGTGTTATAGAACAAATAATGTATAGAACTTAATTATCTAACATGGTCAACACCTAGATCAAAAGGACCCTTGGAGTGAGATCTATCACTTTTCAAGAGGAGTAGATGATCTTTGTTCACTCAAACATGGTAGTGCTAATCCTACTATCAACATACAACTTATTTTGAAACTTTTGCAACTTTTGGTAACACCCAAAATCAATTATTCATATGTTTTCTTAGCTAAAATTTATCAATTATAATAGTTAATTTAAGCTATCCCACCTCCCTATTTCAAAAATATGTGAAAGATTAATCCAAATCTTTCAGTCATTTCTTGTCAAAATTAGCACTAATTTTTTGATAAAATATACTTGCGAAGTATTTAACTTATATGTT
This sequence comes from Cryptomeria japonica, assembly GCF_030272615.1. Classification (NCBI taxonomy): domain Eukaryota; kingdom Viridiplantae; phylum Streptophyta; class Pinopsida; order Cupressales; family Cupressaceae; genus Cryptomeria; species Cryptomeria japonica. Next base: position 572,054,733 of record NC_081414.1, on the reverse strand, counting down.
TTTGATTAAGTGAAAAGAAGGTTTTGAAGGGGCCCCAAAACCCTTTACAATAAATTATAAAATAGATAAAACATTAAAGGTCCAGCTAGATAGATCATAACAAGAAACAAAAACAACTGGCAAAGACAAAAAGCCAACAAGAGCACCAAAAGTAACAAAAAGACAACACAAAAGAACCTAAGGGATAGCCAAGAGCACAAAACAATAGAACTTAGAAAAATTCTCAAGAAGCTCCACTGCTTCTTTCTCCAATTGGACCATTGAGGCAGAAAGACTCTTAAGATCATCCGGTTCTTTAGCTTGCTGAGCCATCTTCCTCATACTCGCTCGAGTCATTTTACCATGTCCAATAGCCACACCCTCAAGGCTCAAAACCTTATCCTCAGAAATATCTATCATGTTCTTTTCCTAGTGAATCTATTCTAGTTTAGTAGTCTTCATGTTGAAGCTATCGATTAAGGCTTTCATATTTTTTTGCCTTTGTTCTCCAATTTTCTTCAAGGTATTCTCATGGCTGAGAACCCTCTTTTTCAGCTCATTGAACCTAGCCTCCACAACCTTAAATTGAGAGCCATAATCTACAGTAATAGCATTCATGTCACTGATGGCTTTTGTCAATTCATTTAGATAATTAGGCAAGGAACTGAGATTACCTTTCCTGATAGCTTCTAAAGTGTCTACTTTCTTGGAAGAGTATGCTTGTTTAGTCTTCAAACTTTCAATCTCTAAGTAGACCTATTCAATAATCTTATAAAACTCCATCACCCCATTCTTCATAGTATGAAGCATGGCAATAGGATAATTGCTACTATATTTGTTGAATTCTGGAAAGACAACATTATTCTCTAGGATCTCCATATCGGCAATTGTGACTTTGTTATTAGGAGGTAGAGTCTCACATTCCACCACCTTCTTCCCTTCTTTCTCAACATCACAAGTCTATTTATTAGGATCCAAAGGAGTAGAATGGGTCTTTGAGGTACCATCCTCCTTCTCTAGGCTGATTTCAGTAATAACGGGACTACGCTTGGTTTTTTTCTTGGGTGGTGGGGTAGCATTTTCACTTTCAGTCTCTATACCATCATCATCCTCATCATCTTCTTCAAACTAGCCGTCCTACTTCTACACCTTACTCCTATTTCTTTTAACCCCTTTACTAGTAGTCTTTTTGCTCGACCCAGAAGCCATAGCTTTATCCTTCCCCTTTCTGGTTCCTTTAGCAGAGGTATCCCTATCAAAATCATCTTCCAATTCCATATCTAACACCTCATCTTCACTGTTATCTAAGTTTTCAAACTCCTCTTCCAAGTTTGAAAGATCAATGGTAGAGTGCTCAACAAAGGAGGCCTTGAAATGGTTGTATAAGAGCAACATCAACCCTTCATGCATGGGTGGATTGCTATCTAGGTTTGCCCTAAAATCCTTTATACTATTGGTTAGGATACTATACATGTAGAAAGGAATTAACACCATATCTTTATGGAGGAAGTGATTCAAGAGCACAAAATGATATCCAATAACATGAGAGTATCTACCATCAAGAGTGACATATTGCATCACAACAAACAGAACCCATCTCCATACCTTTTTAATCACCTCCGGCGAGTAGTAGGTCTTGTTGGATTTCACTAGTTTCGCTTTCTCAGTCTTCCTTCAGGAATCACTTAATAGTAGCCTCTGTGAGATCTCTATCCCTGTAGAATTTTATGCCCTCCATTTGCATCCCAGTAACTTCAGCAATCATCCCTTCATCAATTTATACCTTTCTCCCGCCTATGGTGATTTTTCCCTCCTTCCAAATCTTCTTGAATAATCTGGTAATGGTAGGTCTTTTTCCTATAATTTGCTCCATATACCTTCTCATTTTAGTAGTCTTCAAGATAGCACATGATTTTGGCTTCTTCTTCCATTCATCATAGGTAAGTGGCTCAATCCTTTTCCTATTGCCTCCCATAGTGTCAACGACATGATTTCTCACTCCCTTCACAATGCAGAACATGGAAAAAACAAAGACCAAAGTGAATAGCATAGAAACCCTCAAAAAATAAATGGGCACCCATAAAGCATGCATGGTCTTGTCCGTATTAAACACCATCTCGTCCTTCAAGTGCCACTCTTTCCGATTCATTATGGCAACTTTCATAGACTTATATGTTACCATAAATAAGTGCAATCAATTTAAATTGTAAAAAATATATCTATGCCAAGATAAGTAAGATTTAAGGTTGAAGAATTATAGTAGTGTTAAGTCCAATTAAGGAGCCTCAAAGATGAAGAAGAAATTTGAAACCCAAAACAAATCCATTCCAATTTATAGTGTGGAAGCCTGAGTAGGTCCTAAAGAAATGATGGATGTTAACGGATAGAAAATTATTTATGGAGTTTATATTTAAATATGAATTGTTGTTACTAAAAACCCTTACTAGAGTTATTTGTAGATGAAGGTCTAGTAGCTTTAAGGGTTTGTGATTAGGACATTGATAGAAAAAATGTCTCATTTTCAATGTTTAGAATTGACCCTCAACCCTCGTTCATAAGAGCCCTTATTTTCCAACTTCACAAAGCATTGAGAAAAAAATTATTTTTTCATTAAGGTACGATCATTAGGGTTGTCGAAAAAGGAAATCCAATGCACTACATGTCAAATAAACACTATTTATAGCAAGTCTACAACCTTTTATTTTAACAAAGATGAGTGAGTGCGCCACATGGTGGCCCTGTGTAATATTGTTAAAAGCATTATAATGTTTTGCAGAAGGAACCACATTTTGGCACCACATGTTTTTTTCTTTAAGAGAACACTTAGGAAATTAAAATAAATTACCTTAGCATTACAATCATATTTTTAATGGAAATCAAACATAGTGGATTGTGCCAGATTTTCCTCTCTACAAGTTTTATCTTTGTTTATTGTTTCACTTTGATGCTCTATGTTATTTGAAGATGGGTATAACTATTGATAAATATGAGTGTCAGATTTTATAATTTCTAGTGTTAATTTTTGGATTATGGACCATGTCAAGTACTCTTCTATTTTTTGCAATGGTATATGGCTAGGATTTATATTATGTCATTTGGTGAGCAAAATTCATAAGTAGTTAGTTGTTAGGAGAAATAATAGACATCCATGTTACATTGGGTCCTAGTAGATGCTTCTCTTGAGGGAAGATTTGAATGCTATTATTTGTGTCTATTTGACCTTATGCATCTTGTTTGATTTCCAACAATGAAGAGTTTGTGATATTATGCTCTGCTTCTAGAGTGTTTTGTTTTCTATTATTTTTAAAAGAGGATTTAAAGTGTTATAAGAGATTTGAATTCGCACTTCGCCTTAGTGTAATTGGGTAATGCTTAATTCTCTATCCTCTTTCTATTTCCCTATGATATTTTAAGAGCCAACTTTTAAAATACCAAAGGTTGTTTGAACATAAATCACAATTAGGTCCCACATCTATGAAATTTCTAGATTGCTCTCTTTAAGTGTAACCTTTAAGTTCAACAATTTTTTCGGCACATCTATGAAATTTTGAGGTGATGAAATGAAACCACGAGGAAAGGATTGATAAGGTGGAACAATCCATGGCTGAGATTAAGAAAAATCTCAAGAACTTGGTCGACATTAGTAGAGAAGCCATGAACAACAACATTGAGGGGCTTGAAAAGATTAATGCCATGGTTGCTGATTATAGATCCTATCATGGTGATCCAGTGAAAGATCTTGGAGGAGATGATATGGCTACTGGAGACAGCAAAACCACTGGACCCAGTTCGAGAACTAGGAGTAGAAGCAACAACAAGGGTACCTCCAGATTCATCATGGAGGAGCTTGAGGAAATGAATAGGATTTCCATCCAAAAGAACAAGGATCTGGTGCTCTCGCTTAACTAAGAGTTTTTTCTTTTGCTTTGGCTTGTTTGTCTGCGTTTCCTTTGTTTTTGTTTCTCATCTGGGTTGCTCCCCTATTTTGTTGTTGTTTCTTGCCAGTTTGGTTGTTGTCTGACCGTTGTAAAACTTTAGGTTTCGGGTCCTTGTAAAACCCGTTTATCTTTATCAAAAACTTTAAAACAAATTAATATACAATTATTTAGTGAAATGTTAATTATCCTAATGCAACCATCATTATTCTACTAGTTATCACTCATTTATTTGTTCATGTTTAACATGTGTTTCCTATTTCCCATTGTTTATGCAATCATCCTTAGGAATACATAACAATAACATAACGGAAAAATAAATTAAAACCTAGCAACAATTTAAGATTTGTGGTTGCATGACTCATCAAAGATATTTTAAATCTATCAAGTTGAGATAAATTCAAATCTAAATGTTAGGACTCTCTTTCTTGATGTGGCATTCTTTTAGGGGATTATTTGAAAGATCATAAATAGTTGCAAATTTTAAGAAATGATGATACTTTAGTTGATGGTTTGTTGTTTGTGAGACAATATGTAAGGAAAGTTTCATGAAGATGGTTCCACATTCAATTGAGAATGCTTTATTATGTTCAATTATGAATGTTAATATATAAATTGGTCATTTCATGTAGATAGGTAAAAGTATAATAGTGTCTTATCTTTTTTTTTTTTAATCAAAGTAGGACACCAAAACAAGCATTTAATAAGCATAAATAATATATGAATTCTTTTATGTAATTTTAGTAACTTATTTTTTTATAGTTTACAATATTGTAAAGTAGTCTTACTTTGATAAAGCATAAATTTATTTGTAGAAAGGATAAAATTATAAAATTTCAAATATAAGTTTGCAACACCTATATCTAGTGCACAAATATTCTTAAATACGGGTGAAATTCAAATGACAAGCAATGCCATATAGACCAATCACATGTAATGCTTTATGAAAAACTTACTAAATTGCTTTGTAAAATCTATCCACCTTATTTATAAGATATAAAATTAGATATATTAACAATAATTTTAAACATAATAAATAAGAAAATTCCTCACATATTGCATCACACATACAATTATACATAACATGTACATGACAAAAATTATTATAGATACATCATGCATGAACTACTCATGGATTGCATTATACATACAACTATACTTAAGGGCAACATAAGAGAAAATCATTGTACATGCAAGATACATGAAATGCTAGTAACTTACAACATAAAATGTTTGATTAATAATTTAAAGAAAAGAAAGTTGGTTATGATAAAGATGAATACTATCAAAGTTTAGAATATTTCTACTAAGCAATTGAATTTCTATTTTTACTTCATATAAGGAAATCATAACATGTAGATAGACATTAACAAGTGATTAAAGTTCTATATTCCAACAAATAAAAATTTGTACTTTTCTTGGTTAAATATAGTTTACAATGTCTACTGCATACGACTTACTAAACTCTTAATTGTTTAAAATATAAATTTAATTTTGTTGCTCAAATTAATAAATAAAAATGAACGCAAATTACAATTATAGAAAAAGGTTTAACAATTTAAGATTTTTGTTATCAACAAAGCCATTTCTAGGGTCTTATCAACAAACCCATTCTATGGAATGCATTCTATTGGATGCCCGTGACCTGTTTCAAGGCTCCATATTTGAAGCAGACTTAAAAATTGCCAGCAAACGTTGGTGAGATTTCAGTCATTTTGGTTCTGCTTTAACCAAAGAATTTTCAAGGGAAGCATATGGTAAACTAAAGCATTTGTTTCTACCTTAACCCTAACAAATTTTCTGTGTAATTGTCATATGATATGCTAAATTTCAAATATTAATGAACATTCAAATGTTGTGGTTTTCCTGCCAGCTTGTGCAAACTGCCCTGATAAAATAACAAAATCATAAGTAGTTGAGCAAAATGAAAACAACAATCACAAAAGAAAAGCCAAAATTAGTCATGCTTTCCATTTCATATTTTATGAGGACTTCATTTCTCAGCTCAGTGTAATGTGATTCATAAATCAAATCTGTTTGGATAGTATCCTTAATACCATAATTGAACATATATCTACTCTCTCCCTCTTTCATCCTTTTTCCCATAATTGAGTTCTTCTCTCTGTTCTGGCTTTATTTTTGATACATTTTCTATGGTGTATTATTTGTATTTCCAAGTACTAAATAAGTATGTGCTCACACTTTGCCTTAAAAAAACAAAAACATTATCTCGATGAGTTTCCCTCATAGCTTGCAATTTTCCCTCTGGAATGATATGATTGTTGTAGTTGTGTCTATACAATTACATGCATATTCAACTTTTCCTTTACAGTGAGCTCCTTTGACACCAACTGATACCTTGATGCTCTTTCAAATACTTTCTCACATCATCCTGGATGCCTTGACATCAATGACAACCTCTCCTTTGGCACCAACTGATACCTTGATGCTCTTTCAAATACTTTCTCACATCATCCTGGATGCCTTAACATCAATGACAACCCTTTCCCATCACACTTATGCAAACTTGACCAAACAAGATCCATACAAAGACTTCTCAAATTGATTATATATTATGAACATAATAAGTCCAAAATGCATAATTGAACGTGACGAAAGCACCATTTGTACACAACCAAATTAAGCAGCAACACCTCTATACAATACTTATGCTCCATCTCCCTCCTCTCTCCCCCTCACTCTTTGCCTCTTTGCATTTGACAAAACTGGTCCATCGTTTATGCTGAAAGGATGTTCATAGCATGATTGAAGGCTATTTTGAAGGTGGTTGTATTCAGTTTTACAACTACGAATTGCATTTTCTGGAAACTTTACTTTTTAACCTTTTCAATATATCAGTTTTGTTCATATCCTACAATCTTCTGAAATAGGAAGACATTTCTTTTTGAGGGATCTCATTCCACTTTATTATGCCTCTTAAATGCTTCCATATTTCACATATCAGTTTGCTAGAGAAAACAGATTTAATATGTGGATAATAACCACCTGCAGATCATCCACATTTAAATGTGTGACTTTTCAACAAGACAAGGATCGAAACATGTATCAAGTTAAAATTTGATAGATTAGAAATCCAACAAACTGTGTAATTATACAAAAAGGTTTCCTATATTTGATGATGTACCATGCTGCATCTAATGTATAATGTTTTCTATTTTTGTAATTAAAAATAAAAACCTTCTTAACCAACGTTCACACCAGTAAAATATTATAGTTGAGTAGAATTAAACTCAAAGAAAGGGAAATGAAAAATGACAACGGAGATCTTGATTTTCCAAGAGGGGGAGTTCCAATATAGAAGGGAAGAGTTATATACTCACCCAACACATGCTCAGCTGATAGTATGAATGTCTAATTTGGTTTTATATCACATGGGTATACACAAAGCTCACAGACAAATGTTTTGAATTCAAAATCATATTTCAGCATATCTAAATTAAATGACAATTTAAGTAACTTAGTAACAACTGAAAAATTAAAAAAAATAAAGCCTCAATGACTACCATGTTTGATTGGATTTCAATTTACTGAAATCAATTTAAGGTATTAATTACTTCATAAGCATGCCAATGTATAAGATAAAATAACATAAACTTCAAAAGCACAACATGTTTGAAAAAAAAATAACAGTATAACCAATTAAAATTAAAGAATGTAAACAGCAGAAAGTCCAAAGGAAATACATTGGCCATTTTCCATAGCGAATGTCTTTCCTTGTCTTTTTACCATCTGGGCATATCTCCCCTTTCATGTAAATTATTCATTATGTTTGATCAAACAAAACACAGTTTTAGAAACATAAAAACAAAGAATTGTTTCACAAATTAACTACAATGTGTTACAATTCAACTTACTCCCCTTTCATGTAAATTATTCGTTATGTTTAATTAAAAAAAACACTGTTTTAGAAACATAAAAACAAAGAATTGTTTCACAAATTAGCTACAATGTGTCACAATTCAACATACTCTGATGGCTGACCCATATCCTCGGGTACTTTTGCCTGGGACTCGCTACCAATGCACACATCTTTGTGCTCTGCAGGCGTATTAGCAGAAAAGCAATAGTCACAAGTTTTTATTTCATTCTGACATGTTGGACAATACCAACCATCAATGTCCTTTGGTTTCACCTTTTGTTTCAAAAATATTCTTAAATCATAGCTGAAGCTGAATCTCAATGACAAGGATACCAGTATAAGATACGGGAGAAGACATTATAGAATAAAACGTAATCTAGTTAATTGAAATATACCCACTTTAAAAGGTGGCAAGCATGTCAATACAGTTGAACTGTTGGAACAAGCATGCCAATACAATTGGAGTGTTGGAAGAGTCCTTGTCCAGCTGAGCAACTTGTTACAGCTTCAATTGGAGATGCCTTCATAACAGAATACCTTTTTAAACTATTTCCTCCAGCTTGGAGATGGTGATGAACAAAGATTTTGAATGAGGATGATAAGATGGTGAATTAAATTCTAGCACCTAATCAACAAAGATTTTGAGTAGAGTGTTTTGTAAGATTCCTTTCAGTTAAGTTGCCATTTATTAATTTAATTAGCTAAACCTTATTGTTATTATTATAGTGCAATCAGCTCATACAGGTTTATATACAGCAATATACATTGTACTTGGTTGAGTTTCTTTCCAATTCTGATTAGTTAAGTTACTGTTGCAAAATTGAATCTCCAATTCTCACCCATTAACTTTCTCTTGTAAATTTGATTCAGCTGATTTTACTACTATTATAATAGTGAAATTAGCTTCTGCTTGTTATATTTTGCTTGATATATTGTGCTTTCTGCAAAATTCTATACAGAATAATATTTTGTTTTAGTGCACTGAAAGTCAGTGGTGGTTATTGATTCCAAACGACAGCTATGAGAACAATTTTTACATTTGATGAAGAAAGAGGTTTTAGAGCCTGTCACGGATAAATACCAGAGTTTATGAAGGATTTTTCAAGATATTTATAAAAGAAGATGTTGGACTTTTGAAAGTTTTATAAAAGAGGTTGTACGAACATGGTTTCATTTTAATCAGTGGAGTGGTTCATTATGTTTATTTTTATTTAGAATGTTAATGTATATAGCATATTTAAGAAATTTTATAGTAGCCCCCTCCAAAGATTTATAATCTTAGTAGATTCCTTTCGGTTCTAATTACTCTTATAAAAAAGTAGAGAATAAAAGAGAAAATAATATGAACAACTTATAAACATAGCATCTAAGCTATGGACTCTTAAAATAGTGTTTTATTATTTAAATTATGAATTAAGATTGAAGATATTAAAATTTATTAATTATGTTGATGGAAATACTAATAAAAAGATAATTATGAAAGGATAACTATATTTGAAGTAATAGATACAAGTTGTCATAGATTCATTCATAGGTTTTGTGATTGTACATTATTCGATAGTGTATAGCCAAAGAATATTCATGTAATTTTTCCCCTTATTTCTAGAAGGGGTAATTTATGCATCCACTTTATATATGGATGAGGTGTGGGATAGTTTGCGGCTGAAGTAGCTAATCTCCATGCTCTGCATCCCACTGTTGTTAAACTACAAAAAATCCTCCCCCAAAAAGCAGTGTTTTACAGATTTAAAAGGTTTTTTGGAATGCCATTATCTGTGGAGAATGGCTTGTAGAGTTTGCAGATCTATGGTTGAACAAAATGTATGTGCATAGTTTTATTTAATTCGTCTTTAATTTAAAATGTGCATAATTTTATTCAGTTCACATTTAATTTAAAACTAAGTATTATTTTAGAATATATTTTGGAAGTTTTTTTTAAAAATAAAAGCTCACAAAGTCAACGATATATTAATAATATAGGGAACTTACATAAAAGCCACCCTTCAAAGTACGAAGCTTATATGCAACATAAGCTGGCATGATAACAAAAGTTTACAATGAGTCTGCAATAAGAATTGATGCCATACATCAAAAAAAGGACAGTCCAAAATATGGAAAGACAATAAGTCTGATGAGATGAAAAGAAGAAGCACTTATATAATTTTTCCCCTTATTTTTCATTTATATAATTTTTCCTCTTATTTTTAGAAGGGGTATTTAATGCATCCACTTCAAATATGAATGGGGTACGGGATTGTTTGTGGCTGAAGTGCCTAAACTCCACACAAAAGGGCATTCTGTACAATTTCTAAAATTTGAAAAAAATTAACAGATTTTTGTGAAATTTTTCAGAAGTTAAAACACAAAAAATCCCCCCAAAAAAGTGTTTTACAGATCTGAGAGGTTTTTTGAAATTCCATTATCTGTTGAGATTACCCTATACAGTTTGCAGCTCTATGGTTGGACAAAATGTATGTGCATAATTTTATTTAATTCACCTTGAATTTAAAACTAAGTATTAGTTTAGAATATAGTTTGGAAAGATTTTTTTAAATAAAAGCTGACAAAATCAACGATATATTAATAATATAAGAAAACTTACATAAAGGCCAACCTTCAAAGTAGAAAGCTTATATGCAACATAGGCTGGCATGATAACCCAAAAATATTATGTTGTAACCAGAAATGGTTTTATACCAGTAATAAACCATCGAACAACAACAAAACTTTACAATGAGTCTGTGATAGGAATTGATGCCATACATCAAAAAAAAAAGGACAGTCCAAAAAGTCTGATGAGATGAAAAGAAAGAAGCACTATACCCAGTGCTTGGAGAGAAGTGACATTACCAGTGGCATACCCACTAGAACTTGGAAGATCAGCACTAGTGTTTGAAGCATCACCAATAGAATTAGGAGGATTCTCCAAAGCATGCTCCCTATGGGTTGTTCGAAAACCTTAAAAGCCTTCACCAAATCCTTGAATGTATCACATACAAGCCCAGAACACATTTCACAGAGGAGGTCCTTGCACGCAGAGTTGGTTGCTAATTCTGTCTTGTCAAGGAAGCCTGTATGATTGCAGGCTACTCTCCAAGTCGGACGCATTGAAGAGACAAGGCTGCAAATAACTTTTCGCTAAAGTTGTAACCAATCCAACGTCTTCAAGTAAGTCCATAGAGTTGGAAAGAAATAGTGATGCGACCTCAGAGAAGAGAGCATGGGGGTTGGCAAGAAGCCACTGGTGGCCAACAACATATCGAAGAGCAAACTCCACATCGTCAGATGGCATTACAAAGACTTGTGCCAGTTTTTCTCTGTCGTATTTTGCTGGATCACGTCTCTCCCAGAACCATTTTGGAAGTGATATTCTCCATTCAAAAGCCATATGAAAATCTACACTTCATATAAAACTAGGATTTAGACGTAAAAATGTGATCTAACAACAAGTTCATAACCATTGTAAATATTATAATGCAATGTTTGAATAAAAATATAGCAATCATATTTGTCTTTTAACAATTTAGTCAAGCATACATCTAAGATAAAAATCTACTTACAAAAGATTGTTTGCTTATGATAATAATAACAAACAAATTAGGAAACTGAAAATGTTTGAATACCCTTTTGTCAATATCACAATTCTGGTCCAAAACTGTCAGTGAGTGACTTAGAGACAATATCTAGAAATTCCCTCCCGCCTTGATAAGGTAGTTGAATCCAATACAGCTAGTTTTATAATAGATAAGAACCTTATGCAAAATTTGGCTCTTGGTTAAAGAATCTCCCTATACAAAACACAATCCTCTATATAATTTTTTTTTTGAAGAATCTGCTAAACTATCATCTTTTAACGGTTGTTAGTTTTCAAAAAGAGATTATTATAAAATCGGGCTTGCAATGAAAATGTAATTAAGATCTCAATCACACATGCATTAGAGATAACTTGGTTTCAAACCCTACTAATTATTAATCTCTTTGACCAATACAGTGTCATTAATCTGATAAAAAAGTATGTAAATTATCCTTCACCACCTAACTAGTGATCTGATATTTGCAACAATAGTTGAAATATATAGCTAACGCTCTATAGATATACGGTCCTATAACAAATTTATGAACATGCATTACAGTTCTTAGTCATCAAAAGGAAGTTATTATAAAATCGACTTGAGAGTGAAGAGCTTAGGGTAATGAGATTGGTCTGTTTCGGGGTTTGAATGAACATATAAGATCTCAATCACACATGCATTAGACCTCAATTCGTTTCAAACCCAAAGGCCAAAACAATCGCTTATCAGGGTAACGAGATTGGTGTGTTTAGAGCTTGGAATGAAAAAATAAGATTCAATCACACCTGCATTATAATCTGCTCACTTTGTTTCAAAGGCAATGGCCAAAATAATGGAACTGTGATTGAAGATTTACCTGAAAATAGAAGAACCGTGCTCTTCTTCGAAACCGCCTTACAACTTGATGCTCTGGTTGTGAGTTGAGTCGTAGGAAACAAGTAAGTTTTGTTGGTAATAAATATATTTCTAAGGCATGAGTTCCCATCAAAATTTAGCGAAGGTCGTGCGTTTTGTTGTTATTGTCAACTACAAATCAACCAATCATGGGACATTGGATATACGCTTTGTTTTATGGGAACTTGTTTACACCGTTTGCTCAGCTGGGTAAATTTTAATTTTTTGTTTTTTCTAGATGGCATTCAATAATTTTTAACTACTTTTTTTTTGAACTTCTAACTTATTTCTAATGTTTAATATTTTTTTAATAGAGTGTGTGGATAAAAAATTGTAATTCATTGTAATTTTTTATTCATAATAATCAATTTACAGGAGGTATGACTATGTGTAAGATTGACTTGTGAAATTATGTATATCAGTTTGTTCTAATCCCTAACATAACTAGCTCTCAAATTTGCATTCCTAATCCATAACATGATCAAGGTTGATTCTATATTTATGGATCTAAAAGTTCACTATTAGAACTCAAACTTGAAATTTATTTGTTGCCAACTATTTTACTAGTCATAATGCTTTGACTTAGCACTTGTGAATTAATGTGATTGGTTATTGTATTTAAGGATAATTCTATTCTCATTTGATATCATATAGGGATCTTCTAGGACATCATAGAGAAATATATTTGAGAAAAACAATAGTTTCATATTGAAGCATAAAAAGAATCAATACCATTTACATTAGAGCACCTCATCCTATGACCATTGCATGTTTACTTGTTATCCTCAATAATTTTTATCAAAGCTATAAAGCTATTTTGTTAGGGCATGACCAAGGACAACATGACCCTTGTAATTTGCTATATTCCTTAAAGGTGTTTATGAAAATTTCTTATCCTTAAAATAATTAAATACCACAAATTAAGGTTAGTGAATTGCATTATCCTATTTCTTGCTAGTTTAGATATGTGTCCATCAATTCAAATCCAGGCTACTATCAAATCCATGATAATGGACGTGTGCTAGTTCAAATAATATATAATTTGCAAAAAATGGAGATCTTTATTTGAGTTAACCCCAAAATCCACATATTTGGTAAATTGGATCTTAACATTTGACAAATCATGTCTCCATCAAATCTTTAGCTGAGTACATAATATTTAATTTAAATTTCATTTTATTACCAGAAGAGCACCCATAACCCTTTCGTTTTCCCTTCCAAGGGACAAAAATATATGTGTGACCAAGTCTAAGGAGGTAGAAGCGATATGAAAATGACTAATGTTATTTTTAAATGATGGATTTAGCATGCCAAACAATGAATTTAGGTGATGGGAAAACTAGTTCACTACAAAGTCAAATTAGGTGCTAAGATGTTTGTAAAATTAGATCTCGACTACATTTCTAAAGATCTATTTTTCTCCATTTTAGTCAAGGAGTACCTTCATGAGAATGAGTTGGTTTTTGGAGCATCAAGTTCTTGTATGTAGGGTTGTTAATGAATTATCATTATATGAAGCATCACAACAAAGAAGGTAGACTTTGTGTGCAAGCTTGAGAACTTTGTATTTTGCTAATTTTAGTAAGTTTATAGATATACATAAGTAGTGGGGTAAAATCCTTAGAAAAATAATAGAATTCCACATAAAATAATCATTTCCCCATTTTAGTTCATTAAGGGTAGTGAATTCTTTTTGGAAACAACCAAAGGAACTTGAAAAAATAAATACTCTCCACAAACCAACAAGATCCTAAAATAGAAATATCATAAGCAATTGCCACTCATGTACAAATAGGTGTCTTGCATATAAAGGCAACCAAGAATAGGTGAGAAGGTAGGAGTCAAACTCTAACTACCCCTCCAAGTATGCAATAAGTGCCGGACTCAAGAACCAGTGTTGGGACACTTGGTAAAGCTACATGAGTCAAGACAAAAGTCTCTCTAACCTCCCATAAGCTGAGGAGATAATTTCTCAATCCTCTAAGTGAGCACTTAGTTGAATGAGACTTAATTAAGTAGGCTAAAAGAAAATTAGTTAAATGATACACCTTTTCACATTAACATGCTCCCTAAAGCAAAAATCAGGAAGTAAGATAATCACATTAAAGATGAGTCCCAACAACATGGCTTGATAAGGTACTCATGTACAAATAAAGATATCTATCTCATACAAATAGAAAGTGAAAAAACCTTGTGGGAACATAACTTCCCTATAAAAGAGAGAATGAGAAGGATACAACCTCCTATAAAGATGTCCATGCGGAGAGGAACATGATTATGAAGAACTTCTAAAGCATGTCAAGAAATATAAACTATGTTCAAAGATGAACTAGTGTATGCTAGATTTAACGAACGTTGAAAAGATGTAGATCATGGGATAAAACTATGATCCAAGAACAAAAATAGAAAAGCATGAGTATCACATAGTACACTACTTAGAACCATTTGATATTCAATATGGATGATTAAAGAACACAAGTAACGAAGCACAAGTGACATGTACTATACTACTTAGAATTATCTGGTGTTCATGAATCTCACAAAATGATCGATTGCTAGAAACCCATATGAGAGATTTAAATGAGTCTAGGTCTTTATGACCCCCTTGCGAATGTGTGAAGTCAATAAGGCTCCATGAGGTTCCTCCACTACTCCACTAAAAATAGAAAGAATCAACAACACAAATGTCATCACTCCCCCCTTAAAGTAGACGAGGAAGTGATGATGGCTCCATAACAAAATACCTAATTCAACTATTCCTCCAAGTTGCAGATAGTGATGAGCAATAATTTTTAAAGGCAATGATAAGATGGTTAAAATTCTGGCACCTAATGATAGTGCTTATATTATCAAAGTTCTATTTTAATTTCTTTGTTTTGACATTGTTTGGTTCTCAAACTTCCCAAGCATATTGTATCTAGTTGAGAATGAAAGATATCATATATTTTCTTTCATGATGAAATACAACCATAAGGAACGGTAATATGATACTTTATATTAAGAGAGTAGAATATTTTTTAAGCTTCCTTCTTATTATTATTATTTTTTTGATAGGTAATAGGCTGAAGCCGCAATATTTTGAATTATTATTATTATGTTTGATTAGATTGACCCATGACCTTTCCCATTATGGAATGCCAAGAGTCATAGCTTAGAATTCCACTTTAGATGTCCCTATTGGGAATTGAACATGGGTCTCCACAGTGAGAACCCAGTGTTTTAACTAGTTAAGCTCAACCCCTTGGACTCCTTCTTATTATTATTGGTTAAGTTGCTATTTATTAATTTAATTAGCTAAAATTTATTACAGTTATTACAACACAATCAACTCATATAGGATTTTATATACAATCTATATTGTACTTTTGAGATTTGTCTATTGCGATTTTTCCTTAGGTGCTTTTATTAGGTTTATGAATCACATTGCACCTCAATCCTCAATCAATGAATTATTCTATATGGGTTCTAGTTTTTTCCCAATTCATCGGGCTTCACTTGTTGGTCCGTCACCTTAATAATATTTAAATACAACCATTGCAAAACAAGAAATTCTTTTTGTCACCTCTTAACCACTAAAATTTTCCCTCAAATTTATCTTTCAATAAAGAATGTCAGGTTTAAGTCATCGAGAATTTACTTTGAGGATTACAATTATGTCATTGAGTCCTAATAATTGATCACCAAAATATTCCTTTGTAGAAAATCTAAAGCTTGATTGCTTTCAATCTTCAAAGTTTCACTTTATGAAGTTTTCTTTGTTCACAAAGAGAGAAAGGTGAATTTTTTATCCCTAATCCTTGACTCTCATTATGTATGTTCAATCCTTAGTAAGTAGTCTTGGTTCCCATTGACTAGCTATCCAAACATAAACCATGTATTCAATCTTCAAAGTTTCACTTTATGAAGTTTTCTTTGTTCACAAAGAGAAAAAAGGTGAATTTCTGATCCCAAATCCTTGACTCTCATTATGTATATTCAATCCTTAGTAAGTAGTGTTGGTTCCCATTGACTAGCTATCCAGACATAAACCATGTATGATATTTTTACTGACAGATGATCCCTGAAATGTTCGATTTTGTGTATCCAACATTGTCCTTTTGGATATTTGATTGCAAAATCTCATAGAAGTCAATACTCATTCTTCCCAGAACCTCACCCCTGATAACCTTGTTCTTGGTTATTCTTTAGACCTTGTTGTTTGAAATTTTCACCTAATAAGTAACTGATGCCTTTAGAATATGGTATGGAGAATCACTTAGATACAATCATCAAAATCATGAAAAAATGATCAATTATAAAGTCTTAGGATTATTACATGTTGATTGATATGAGTTAGAGGCTAAACCCAAATCTTGATAGGTGAGTGAATGGATTATTTAAATATTTTGATTGTGCCTAATATATGTCTTGTGGTGTTTTTAGGTACAATGCAAGAAGATAAAGGAAATATGAAGTACCAATACAATGAATATCACCCCTCGTCTAAGATGTACTCATTGTAGAATGATATTGGAGACATAGACTTGGGAAATGTCAACTTAGATAAATTTTTGGAAAGACTTCACAAAGAGGAAGGGAAACAATGAATTCCTCACTTATTAAATAAAGAGTAGTATGAAAGTAGCCACTTTTCCAATTTCAGTGCAATATTCTAAATTGGTTCTTACTTGGGCACAACACTACAAGCTAAGGAGAAAGAAAATAATTGTCTGGCCTTTTGGAGAGGTAGTTCTGAACATTAATCCAAAGATGATTGAAAAGGGTTTTGATATCCATATTCACTCCAAATATGCAAAAATTTACCTAAAAGAAGGCTTAAATTACTACAAGGAAAAGAAAAGGATTGCCCTCAATTTCATTAACAAGAACCTTATCCACACCCCTAAGAAGGTGGTGATGAAAATGGCTAAGGTATCACAAAACAATAAATTTTTGATAAATTTTAGGGACCAAATTATCGTATTCAATATAGTATATAGTAAGCAGCATGTAAGGTACATTAATCCTTTGATGTACTTCTACATATTGAACATCACTAAGAACAAGAAAAATATTGATTAGGGAACCAACATTAGTGATGACCTACATGATCAATTTATTGATGTGTTAAAGAGTTCTATATTTTATGACTTCCGACTTGGTCTACTTGATAGCTTATTAATTTTGTTTTCTTGGACTTAGAAGAGCTGGTTCTTTGCTCAATCTATAAGTGTCAAGGTTTTCCATCACTATTCCCAACTAATCTTGGCAAAGAGCTATATGTACTATTGTTTGGTAGATGATGTTTTGGCCTATTCCATCATTAGATAGTTAGAGAATTATTTGTATAAAATATTCTTCATGGAAGCTACTAGAAAGTCAAGGTACTGGTAGAAATTGCATATCAAATTCAAAACCTTCTCCTCATTAGATTCATAGGTTACTTCAAAGTACTTTATAAGCTACCAAGGTACCCAAATTATAGGTTGGTTTTATTTGAGCTATGTTCAAAGGTAACAAAAGTACATAAAATAGTGGTAAGAAAGAATAGGACTATCTTTCCATTTCTCATCAAAATTGGTGACTATTCCTATGCCAACATGCAAAATATAAAAATAATGGAGATATAGATGATACCTCTATCAATAGATTTATATGGGGACACCAAGATAAAATTTGATACCATTGGCAAGATTAGCCTAGTTGTAAGGGCTTTATACAAACATGAGTTAGAATTGGAGTACCATTGGACAAATTGTGTAAATGAGTACTTGTATGGAATACTACATTTTGAAGGTTGATCTCATTGAATCATTAAAAATTATGAAGTCTCCAAGGTTTCAAAATATGCAAAGAGGTCACATCTAACATAGATGACTCTCGAGGATTGTTCAATTTCCCTATTTATAATGTTGATTACTTTATCCTTGAGGACCTAACCCTAGAAGCTAGATAAAATCAAGAGATAACATAATCCAAAATATGGATATCATCTCCCTTCAATATAGTAGAATTTCCAAAGCCAAAGGTCCAAGAGACAGAAAATTAAATGGTCCAAAAATATTCAAAACATAAAACAAGATAATCCTCAAATACAATTGTGACTAAGGCTAAAAAAAAAAAATTCCAGATGCAATAGAGGCCTAAAAAGAGAGAGAGAGAGAGAATTACTAAAATCTCATAAGAATAATAAGTCCTACTTAGAAGAATAATTATAACTTAATCACAAGATATAACTAATCCTTCACCATCTCCTCATAATAGATCCGCATCTTCTTCTCTTGCTTAGGAATCGCCTTTTCCATTTCCATCTATATCCCTAAAATACATCTTCGACCTTCTCCACCATAGTTCTCTACTGCAATACCTTCACCTCCTCATTCTCCACCTCCTCCTTCAAACCCTCCACCACATGCTCCAACTCCTCCACCTTCTCCACCACCTACTTATCCACCTAAGGAATATAGTTTTCCTTCTCCTCCCAAATAATATAAAGTAGTAGCTATTGATTAGGGTCCTCCAAAGATAAAAATAGATGCTATGACAGAAGAGAAAGTAGAATGATGAATAAGTGTTGTGAAAATAGGAGGAGAAACATCTTGAGCATTCTCAAGAAAACATAAAGGGAAAGAAGGCACCTCCCTCACATCATTATCCCTCATAGAAACAATAAGAACAACAACATTATACTCTAGAGAATTAAAAAACAAATCCTCTCTCTCCTTCCAAAGCATGAACACATGAAACTTTTAGCATGTCATTTCCCCACAACCACACTATACAATAATGAAAGAGGACATATCCAAGCTAAGGAGGGGGATTTTAGAATTTTTATTGAGGAATTTAGGATCCTAATGCAAGAAGGAAGAGAGGAATAAGACTATCAACTATGATAGTAGACCAAAGAGGAAACAATTTGCATGATTGACAATCCTTCCTATCAATGGGCTATAGGTCGATAGCTAGGGGATTACCAAATTAAAAATATATATTTGGGAATCCAAATGAGAGAAAAAGATATAATATCCTTGCAACAATATGTAATACTTATTTTGATCAACATGAAAAAAAAGATGATAAATAAAGGAAGAGATTCAAAAAATAATTCACTTAATAGATTAATTATTTAGTTGGACCAATTGATTGTGTTCCTCCATATTCAGTTTTACAAGAAACTCTAAATAAGGATGATCAGCCTCCAAATCAAAGGGCCTCATCTCATCCACAAAAGAATGGAGGGAGAGCCTACAAGATTAAGGATGTAATGTAATTAAAAACAAATAAATTATTATCACTTAAGTAGTGATGAAGAAAGTTTAACTAATAAAAATAGAAATAGAGATTGATGAATACTTGATGACATGGGAGGGTTAGATCCTCATTTGCATAAGATGAAGTCTACTATTTTTGATGAGTTGATGAAAATAGTAGTGTTCAATGATGAGGATTAAGATAAGAAAAAAGAGTTGCAAATATAAAATTGAAGAAGTGTAAGAATACGCTGAGTAAAATAGGAGCTTAGCTAATAAAGCATTCATTATCTCTCAAGAAATTTGTTCAAGATATTTCTTGCACATTTTGGAAGATGCCTTATTTGGTTAGTTTCTTGATTAAAATAAATTTATAATTCATAGATCATTTACATTTACTAGTCACAAAATAATTCATAGATGAGATTATGGAAAACAAATAAAAGATTGAAGCCTTTCAAGATGAGTTGAATTATTTTGAAGAGCTAGAGGAACATTTGGAAAATTCAACATTTTCAAAAGGTGTTAAATTGAAGTATCATAAAGGCCTTGATATAAACTATCTTATGCATGTGGTAAAATATTTCACTCACATGTTCCCTTATTGCAAGGAAGAATGGGTGTTCAATGTCCAAAATTCTAACTTGAAATAAATCAAGTTAGCATTGATATTTTGTGAGGTCAAGTGGAATTCTTAATCATTTCTAGTTTCCTTTTTTATCATCCTAATTTAATTTAGTTTAATAATTTCCTACCCATAATTTATGGGATCAAAAACCCTATTTATTTTTCTTCCAATGATTAGTTAAAGGGTAATAAATCATTTTGTTGTAATAGACAAGCAATTTTTTTATAATCTTTAGCGTAAATTTTTCTACTAGACATTGTACAAGTTGAAAAATAATTGATACAAGGATTAAGTGTATATCTATAAATTATGTTTTGATCATAGTAATGATATTCTATTTTTATATTTCTATGTCAAATAAATGGGTGAAAGTTGTATGATTTGATGTGATTACATAGGTTTTTCTTTAAATTTTTGCATGTTTAATGGTGATTTGATTTGATGAACTTCAAATATCTGATATTTATTTCTCCCTTGATGATTGCATCAATGCTATGTTTAGTTGTGTAAATGCTAATCAATGTGGTTTTCTAGTATGAGATTTCCCATAATCATTCAGATGCGATTAATATGTTGGAATTGTCATTGACCATTTAATTTATGTTATTTTTCTTTCCTCTTAACCTATTTATTTTTTATTTTTTAAGCTCTTAACAATAAAATGCTTTAAAGATTTACTAAAAGAAAAATTAACACATTTAGATCTACCTAAGTTTTATAATATGAATGGATTAATTTAAGTGAGTTTATCTATATCTTTCATGATTTTATAATTGTGGGAGTTGAAATTGATTGTATCAAAATATATCCAAGCTTACATGAAGTTGATAACCAACAAAGGCCCCTTGTATAACAAATAATGTAGAACAATTAATTATCTAACTTGGTCAATACCTAAATCAAAAGGAGCCTTGGAGTGAGATCTATCACTTTTCAAGAGGAGTGCATGATCTTTGTTCACTCAAACATGGTAGTGCTAATCCCACCATCAACATACAACTTATTTTGAAATTTTTGCAACTTTTGGTAACACCAAAAATCAATGATTCATATGTTTTCTTAGCTCAACTTTATCAATTATAGTAGTTAGTTTAAGTTATCCCACCTCCCTATTTCAATAATATGTGAAAGATTAATCCAAGTCTTTCAATCATTTCTTGTGAAAATTAGAACTAATTTCTTGATAAAATATACTTGAGAAGTACTTGACTTATATGTTACCATAAATAAGTGTAGTCAATTTAAATTATAAAAAATATATCTATTGCCATGATAAATATGATTTATAAAAGGTTGAAGAATTATACTAGTGTTAAGTCCAATTAAAGAGCCTCAAAGATGAAGAAGAAAGTTGAAACCCTAAACCAATCCAGTCCAATTTATAGTGAGGAAGCCTAAGTACCTCCTAAACAAGTGATAGATGTTAACTGATGGAAAATTATTCATGGAGATTATAGTTAAAAATCAACTATCGTTACTAAAAACCTTAACTAGAGTTATTGGTAGATGAAGATATACTAGCTTTGAGGGTTTATCATTATGATATTTATAGAAAAAATGTTTCATTTTTCAGTGTCTAGAATTGTCCTTCAACCCTTGTTTGTAGGAGCACTTATTTTCCAACTTCACAAAGCTATGTGAAAAAAGTTATTTCTTCATTAAGATAAGATCATCAGGGTTGTCGAAAAAGGAACTCCAATACTTTCTTCATTAAGATAATATCATCAGGGTCGTCGAAAAAGGAACTCCAATGCATCACATGTCAAAGCAACACTATTTATAGCAAGTCTACAACCCTTTTATTTTAAGAAAGATGAATGACCGTATCACATGGTGGCCCTGCGTGGTACTCTAAAAACCGTAGACCTTAGCATTACGATCACATTCTTAATGGAAATAAAACATAGTAGATTGTGCCAGATTTGCCTCTCCTCAAGTTTTATCTTTGTTTATTGTTTCACTTTGATGATCTATGTTATTTGAAGTTGGGTATATCTATTGATAAATATGAGTCTTGTATTTTATAATATCTAGTGTAATTTTTTGGACTATGGGCCATGTCAATTACTCTTCTATTTTTTGCAATGGTATATGGCTAGGATTCATATTATGTCATTTGGTGAGCAAAATTCATAAGTGGTTATTGTTAGGAGAAATAATAGAAATATCCAAAATATAGTGGGCCTTAGTACATGATTATTAAGGGAAGATTTGAATGCTATTCTTTGTGTCTATTTGACCTTATGCATCTTGTTTGCTTTCCAACAATGAAAATTTTGTGATATTTTGTGCTCTACTTCTAAAGTGTCTTGTTTCCTATTATTTCTCTTTAAGAGGATTTAAAGTGTTATTAAAGATTTGAATTTGTACTTCACCTTAGTGTTATTGTGTAATGCTTAACTCTCTTCTCTTTCCATTTCCCTATGATTTTTGAAGAGCCAATTTTTAAAATACCAGAGGTTGTTTGAACATAAATCACAATTAGGTCTCACATCTGTGAAACTTCTAGATTTCTCTCTTTAAGCATAACCTTTAGAGTAACATTTTTGTCGACACACTCAGTGCGACTTAAGATTTTCATCAGTGGCGATTTGGTATGTTCTTCAACATATTCACACTTAAGGATAAAGAGACCACAAAAACTTGAAAACTCTTTAAGATCAAATCATTTGAGTGACTCCAATAGTATGTACCTTATTCTCAATCCCGAGTAGACCTTTTTCTCTTGTTTAAGACCTCATTTTCTTACCTTTCACTTTCCTTATGCTTCAACATGGAAAGATATTATGAACATTATAGTATTTTCCCTCATCCTTTCCAATAAAATACTTGGTTTATACCTTCCTACCATAAATATCAGGCTGGTAATAATGTTGAATTTGCTCCATATCCCTCTACTAAACAAGCAATGAGTAATTTATAAATGTTTTCTTCTTACCTACCCTTGTGCAGCCTTTTTGGTAGCCTTCTTATGCTTACCAATGAACCCATTAATCTTATTTTATCCCCTATTAGTATTCATCATCTCACCTAGCATCAAAATTTGATAAATTCTAGAAGTGTCAGCACTAGAGAGATGATGTTAAACTTCCAAGAAAAGTTGTGGTCTCTTAAGGAAGAACAAGATTATCAATATCAACTTACTTATTGGTATCAACTTCAACAACAACAAGTAAAGTCTCAAAGAAAACAACAAGAGAAATTTCTTGTAATGTAATCTACTACTAGGATAGAAGAGAACCTCATGTGAAAGGATAAATTAGCCCCTAAAACCCTTAAGCTTGAAATCCTAAGCTTCAAATAGGGAATTCCTTCTAATGAATTGCCTAGGTTTGACATACCAAGATTCAAAGGCTCCTACCCTGATGCTCCATAAAAACATCCCTCTCAAGGGACTATTTCAGCTTAGGAAAATTAGATTCCTCAGTCTTATTTGTAAAAAATATTTCTCCATCAGTTTCCTTGACTTATACTATATCACTCTTTAAAAGTGAACTTGTTGATTGGAAGTTTCATTGGTCACATGAACATAAAGATGAAGAGGAGTATCCTATGGGTTGTGAGTTACCATATGCTCATAAGGATGAAGAGTTTCTCCTTTTGCAATAGAAAAATGAATATGATCAATTGCAACATCAAGATGAAAGTCATGTTAAAGGAAAAAGAAAATAAAATGATTCATGTCTTTTAATTGATGACCTTCCATTCTTCTTTGAGAATAGGGAAAAGAATATGCCTATGCCCACTTCATCGAGAGTCTTTAAGTAGTGGGATGATGTTGTGGAGATTGGTGAGAAACATATACATGAGGTTGGCCTTAAGGTTGAAGATGAGAATTTTTGCATGCATGAGGTTGCTTCCTAGCCCATGCATCATATTGCAAGACAAACTACATCCCAAAAGGAGAAGCGTGAAATTTCTCTACATTGTCATAAAGATTGTTATGAAGTAAAGATAATTCATGAGAAGGAAGAAAGCAAAGAGGAGTTGATGAGGCCCAATTCTAGGATGAGTTAGAAGCCTTCTACTTATCAATTGACGTCAAACCATCATTTGCTAAGATGGGGGTTCCCATACCATCAAAAGAGTCATGAAATCTAGTCCCTATTGTTCAACAAACCATAACGAAAGTCAAGCATAGTTATGAGTTGGCTACTAATTGGTAGCACTTTCAAGAGGATTCCTCATCAAGCATCTATCTCAATAGGAGATTTGGTCGCCCCTAGCCATGCTTATTCATAAGCATCAAAAGATGCACAAAGAGAAGTAAGATTGTCATTAATTACATAATTCATCAGTAAATGCATAATTCCAATGGAGAGAAACTAACATTTCAAATTATGGAAGATAGTTTCATTGCTCAAAATTTCAAATTGGGTTGGCCCAATTTTTTCATAAATTCTTAATAGATGGAGGATGATTCTTAGAGAAGAGGAGGTCGAGGTGATTTGGTGCATTACTAAAATAGGTATTTACTCGAGCTAGTTGGGATATAAAAATGCAAAGAAAAGAAGAGGGGAGGATTTACAAGCCTACAAGATTGTGTTGGCCAAAATGTGTTTATCTAAGAGCGGGTGCTTTTCTTTGGACTGTTATGCATGGTAGGATCCTCACAAGTGAAAGGCTCAGGAAGTACAACATTATTGGACCAATTGCCTGCATACTTTGTCACTCAGACGAGGAATTGGCAAGATTTATTCCTCCATTATTCCTTTGACTCCGAAGTTTGGGATTGACTCCTGTCTTCTTTAGGTTGGTCCATGAAAAAGAATGATACACTGCTAGGTTTCATGAAAGGTTGGCCTACTTTAGGGAGAAGTTCATTGTGGGTTTATATTTGGACAATTTCTCCTTCTATGACCATATGGCAAGTCTAAAAGGAAAGAAATGCATGAATTTCTGCAATAGTTCATTTACAGTGGACAAGATTATAGCCAAAATAGAGGGTAGTGTCTCTTAAATTGCAAATATGAAGGCTCATGGTAGAAGGGTAGATTATATTAAGAGATATGATGAGGATATACTGAAGATTTGGATTGGTTTAAGGCTCCCTTCATGAATTAGTGTGGGTGGTCATTCAAATCAACAAGAGGCGCGTTGAGCTAAACTAGTAGAAGGAAGATGGAAAATTACGAT
Source organism: Cryptomeria japonica (assembly GCF_030272615.1). Classification (NCBI taxonomy): domain Eukaryota; kingdom Viridiplantae; phylum Streptophyta; class Pinopsida; order Cupressales; family Cupressaceae; genus Cryptomeria; species Cryptomeria japonica. The sequence goes on along the minus strand of NC_081414.1, from coordinate 572,029,480 downwards.
TGAGTAGGTAATGGCAATCTTGGTGTTGTAGGTATTGGGTGTATCATTCAAAATTATGAGGGAAAGTGTACTGGGGCTCTCATTCGGTCAATAGGAACAACAAAAAAATAATGAGGTTGAGTTGGAGCCCCTAGTGAGGCGATTACAACTTTGCATCAATAAGAAGATCCTAGATATGAATATTGAAGGGGATTCTCAGATTGCTATAAATGGAGTCACAAATGGCTCTTCTTTCAACAGGAAACTGAATAAATAGATTACTATAATCAACCAATGTTTGTTAAATTTCAATGATTATAAAAGCTCCTATATATACCAAGAGAAAATAAGGTAGCCAATTATTTAGCTAATTTAGGTGTGTTGGCCGATGAAAAAGGTTTAGTTTTGGATTTCATAATGGGAAGGCCAAAGTTAGAAAAAATGTTATTTGATGATTGGTCTTTTCCGATTCAGGCTGAAGGTTTGGAATTAGATAAGAGATGTTTGAAATTTCTTTTCTTGGTAGCATGATTTATGAGGCTTTTGAGAGTTGATGTGGATGTAAAGATTATGAACAATACAAATGTCTTATTGTGAAGTATTTTTCTTTCTATCATCAATGGCTTAGGGAAGAAAGAATGGTAAGTCCTCACATGGTACCATAGAAAGTCATTGATTTTGTAATATTGAATATCATTATTGTGGTTAGCATTTGCTATCGATGGTGGTATCCTTCTGATCGAATAAGCAATTCGGTCTTGATAATGTACGAAACTACTAGAATTGACAAGAATAAAAAAGATAAGATGGAAATTTTATGAGTTAATCCTCATTTGCAGTCAAAGGTACAGGGAACTAGGTTAGGTTATATCGGATGGTAGGATGAATGGTGGGAATTATCCTATCATTCAAAATGTGTGTGGTTTGTCTAGGTAGGCTTCAATAGACAAAAATCTACTTGGCATTTGCACACATACAAGAATATAAGGAAATCACATGCATCTGAATGACTATTAGTTCCAAAATAATTTCTAACAAAAGAGGTTTTTGGGGATAAATATTTGGAAACAAACCTCGATGTTTGATATTAGGATTGATTAAATTATTTTTGAGATTTTTTTCTGCTGAAAGGAAACTTTGGAGGCTATATAACAATGACTTTTTGCAACATTTTTGTGAAAAAAGATCATGGAATCTTTCAGTATCAAACGCTTATGTGCCAGTATGGATAATCTCAGGTAGACCTCACAGAAGCATATTTATCGACTTCTTGTCAAAGGGAGTGAGGCAGAGAAAATGACAGTGATAAAAATATTAGGGACTTACTTTTGGGCAAGCGGGCATGTTTATGATGATATTATTTATCATAAATTATTTCCCCCTATTGTGAACATCTTGGGCTACGCTATTAACACCAATGGGATAATGCATCATATAGTAAAAGAGAAGAGTGTTGTGGGTGTCAAAAAGGTATTGGAAATTCTGGAGATTGTGCCCCACACAAAGATTATGCTAGGTTTCTTCGATCTAAATGCACAAGGTACAAAGATCAAGATGGCCAAAGATTGGAAACTTTTCAAAGTTGGGGTAGGCCAAAAATACAACTTGGAAGATTTTGAGGCCTTCATAAATGAGAACAATGTTTTTTTCCTAGAGAAAATTGTAGATAGACCAAAAGTGCTTGGGGAAGGGATTGGGTATCTGTATCATTGATTCCCCTCTCTATTTTAACTATGTACTTATTTTCTGGTTTTTAATGTAATGGGAATTGCCCCCTTATGACAATACTTATCTAAAAGGAATTTTAAAAATAAAGGACATCAACAATTTACAAATTATGTTAACATTGATCGATGGGTTTATAAAGATATTCCTACATTCGTTCCATGTGGTAAAAGGGAAAATGATTAAGTTGGCACTTAAACCTCAACCATTAATGTTTTGTACTATAATGTATTTTAATATTTATATGAGTATTTTTGCATGTTTCCATTTTTAGAACATATTTTTTAATGCAATTGTGTTAAATCCATGTTTTCTAGGTGTACATTTAGATTATCTTTGATTGAGACAAAAATTTCAATACAATAATTTTAAGGGTGAAGAAATCTAAAAAGGAACCACTACCATATAATCAAAATATAATCGTATCAGAAGAGCAAACAGGATTTGTCCAGGAGTGCTCCATCTTAGACAGGGTGATTATTGCTCAAGAGGCCATACATACTTTACAAAATACAAAGAGAGAAGTTATGCTATTGAAATTGGACATTTCTAAGGTTTATGACATTGTGGAATGGCACTTTCTATGTAAGATTATGCAAGCATTTGGCTTCAATGTCCAGTAGATTAATTGGATTTTTGAATGTATCTCAAGACTGAGATTTTCAGTCCTTATCAATGGGAGGTCAGAAGGCTTTTTCTCTATATCTAGGGGGATCAAACAAGGAGATCCACTCTCTCCCTTTCTATTCATTATAATGGAAAAGGCCTTTGGTAGAGCTATCAAGAACTTACACACTCATAAGACTATAGAAGACATCAAGATCACAACTAATTTTGTGGTTACCCACTAACAATTTGCAGATGATAGTCTCTTGTTTGGAGAAGCAAAACTAAGTGAAGCAACACATTTTAAAGCTCTGATTATTTCCTATGGTAAAGCTTTAGGAGAAATTATCAATAAGGATAAATTTAAAATCCTTTTCTTCTCCACCCCCCAATCTATAGAAAAAAAGATTTTACAGATTCTAGACTGTAAGAAGGGTAACCTTCCTTGCATCTACTTGGGAATCCCAATAGATAGAGGTCTAAGGAATTCTAAACTAAGGGATCCACTCAAGTTAAAAATGGATCAGATTATTAACTCATGGAAAGGAAAATGGATGTCATGGGTAGGACAATTGGTCATGCTTCAAGCGGTCATCTCTGCTCTTCCAATTTATCTCTTGTCTTTACTGACTTTGAATGCAAGGATGAACTCCTTATTCAGAAAATGAGAAACTTCCTTTATCAGAACATGGAGGAAAAGAAGAAAATAACCTTAATATCTTGGGAAATAATATGTAAGCATAAGTCTTTAGGAGGTTTGGGCATCCGGGATCAACAACTTCAAAATCAGGCTTTGGGAGCTAAACTAGCATGGAAAATTTTAAAGGACCCTAAAGCTAGATGGGTTAGACTAATGCAGTCTAAGTACATTGGGGAGGAAGGTTCCACGAATTTCATGAGAATTAGAAATCTACTAAAAGGATAAAGGATATGAAATTTTATCCTTAGGTGCATACACTTAGTGGCAGACTTTGTCTCCTGGTATGTCCATGATGGCTCAAAATATTTATTCTGGGAAGATTCCTGGGGTGGTTATCCTAGTATTGATAATCAAATATCTATTCAGACAATAAAAGCATGGATAAAACAAAATTGGGGTATCCACATTAAGGATTATATTGAAATCTCCAAGGAGGATCCAACACTTTGATGGGGCTGGAAGAAACTAGATAATCTCCCTTTCCCTCCAAATGAACTTGACCAACTCCAACTAATCTTAAAGGATAGACAATTGGTAATTAGAAATTGAAATGACTCAATAGTGTGGACCCCTTCCAAATTGGATGAATATAAAGTAAATGAAGGCTATAATCTTCTTGCTAATCAAATCCCTATCTACGAAGACATAATTCCTCAAAATTTTTTCTGGAGTAATAAAGTCATCCCAAAAGAAGGCATTTTCGCATGGCTAGCAACCAAAAAAAAAATTCTAATAGAAGAGAAATTCAGGTAAATGGGATTTGAAGGTCCCTCTAGGTGCATCTTATGCAAAGCAGAGGAGGATTCAGTGGATCATCTTCTTATAATATGCCCCTTCTCAATGAAATGTTGGAGATGGTTGTGTGCAAAACTTGGGTGGATCACGACCCTTCCTAATGATATTGTTTCTCTTTTCCAAAGCTCACCAATTAGACCAAAAGATGGTCTCCTGAGCCCATTATGGGAAATCTCTCCTTCTTGCCTCATATGGGAAATCTAGAAAGAATGTAACAAGAGACTCTTTGAAAATAACGCAAGGAATATAGAGTCAGTCCTCAATTCCATTGAAAGCTCGATTGTGGAAAACATTAATTGCGAACTAGCTCTTACTCCCAATTCTAGAAAAGAGTTTATGGATTGGGATGGCAGAATTAGGTTCAGGTGGAATGGTCTGAAAATTCCCCCTTTTATAGGAAAAAAGAATTATGATAGAGTAAATACCGTGTGGTCCCCTCCGAAAGCAGGTTGGCTTAAAATAAATTTTGACAGTTCATCAAAAGGTAATCCAGGTGCTTCTAGAATTGGATGCATAATAAGAGACCACAAAGAGATACCAAAGGAAAACTATCCATCCCCATACCCTCGGATACAAATAACATAGAAAAATTTAAAGCCCTCCTAATGGGTCTTGAGGAAAGTTTAAGAAGAGGAATTAAAAATTTGGAAATACAAGGGTACTCTGTGATCCTTATCAATTATATTAGGTAAACAAGTACCCCCAATTAGAGCCTACAAGCATTGCTAGAGAAAATCTTGACAACATTGGCACTATTTGATAATTATACCTGTAGACACATTTACAGGGTAGCAAACACTGAAGTAGATGCCCTATCCAAAGCAGTGGCGGAAGAACTAGCTCAAAATTTGTGGGTGGATGATCTAAGGATTATAAAGAAGTTTTGAAAGTTTCAGAATGACAGGGAGTAGTTGATGAAGGCAGTGCTCTATTTCAGAAAGAAATCAACAACAATTTCAAGGGAATTAGTGGGAACATAAGATCTGGTAAAAATGGGCTTCTTGATATTCATTACATTGTCAATGTAGTAAAAAGGGCAATCAGAGTTGTGGGATCATGGATGAAGGATGAATTCAAATTGAACAAAGCAGAGATTGTGTGGCCAATTGAATCCTCAATACCACCTACTAGTTTCAGAAAGTTTATAGTGGGAGTACCATCAAATGTCGTGTTTACTACTTTTATAAATATTTCAAAGTCAAACAAACATCAAAATTTGAGGGATCCAACTTAGATATATTTAAGAGAGCTGTGGAAAATCTCCATTATCATTTTGACTATCAATTTCAGATTTCTGACAACAACAAAGAAAATATAGACTATAGTGACCTCATTGACTTGGTTCCAAATAAGACATTCGATGCAGTTATGTCTGATGTCATAATACTCTTAAGCTGCAGTGCGATGGTAGATTTCACATAGCCATATACTGATACATGACTTGTGACCATGGTGCCTATTAAGAAGATAAATTCTTCTCATTGGGCCTTTATGAAACCGTTACATTATCCATGTGGTTGACTGCAGAGACATTTGGTTTTCTTACTGCTTTTCTTATTCAGCTATCGGAGTAGGACAAGAAGATGCTTTCATAGGAGAGCCTACCAAGCAAATAGAGATGTATCACTATTTATTACGGAATGGCAAAGTTCTTTTACTTGATATCAAACACAAGTCTTGAAAACCTCCACAAGTATTGGAGAGGAAGCTGAATCCTTCAGAACAAGAGGATAGGGAGCATTCTGTCTTATCCGATCTGGCATTTTCCAGTGGGGACAAATTCAGGGCGATATGGACTGGCACCTTGATGCATGAGTAAGGATTTGACAGGCAAATATGTCTGCCTAGTCAGATTTAGTTAAAATACGAGATTGCATGATTCCTGGGATGATTAAGCCCCAAGCTAGACCAAAGGTTTTCTTGTCCCTTCTTTCCTACCGATGCCCGCACGAATGGTCTCATGTAAATTCTATTTTATAAATAATATTTTTTTTGACTTTGGCCATTTATCGACCAAAAAAAAAAGAATCTTTCTTGTATTAAGAATGCATATTTTTAGATATTATAAGAATAACATATTAATTTTAAAATAAACTAATATACAAGAATATACAATTATTCAGTGAAATGTTAATTATCCTAATGCAACCATCATTATTCTACTAGTTATCACTCATTTATTTGTTTACATTTAACACGTGTTTCCTATTTCTCATTGTTTATGCAATCATCCTTAGGCATACATAACAATAAAATGACCGAAAAATAAATCAAAACCTAGCAACAATTTAAGGTTTATGGTTGCATTACTCGTCAAAGATATTTTAAACTATCAAGTTTGTGATGGAGATAAATTCAAACCTAAATGTCAGGACTCTCTTTCTTGATGTGGTATTCTTTTAGGGGATTATTTGAAACATCATAAATAGTTACAAATTTTATGAAATACAGATACGTTAGTTTATGGTTTGTTGTTTGTGAGAAAAGATTAAGGAAAGTTTCATGAGGATGGTTTTACATTCAATTGAGAATTCTTTATTATGTTCACTTATGAATGTTAATATATAAATTGATCATTTCATACACCATGCATGAACTACTCATGGATTGTATTATACATACAACTATACTTAATGGCAACATAAGATAAAATCATTGTAGATGCAAGATGCATGAAATGCTAGTAACTTACAAAAGGTATTTCATGTCACAAACTTACAACATAAAATGCTTGATTAATTATTTATAGAAAAGAAAGTTGGTTATGACAAAGATGAATACTATCAAAGTTTAGAATATTTTTACTAAGAAACATATGATATGTCATTATTTATTTTACAAAACCTACTGCATAAAACTTGCTAAATTCTTAATTGTTTAAAATGTATATTTAATTTAGTTACCTTCAAATTAATAAATAAAAAATGAACGCAAATTACAATTATAGAAAAGGTTTAACAATTTAAGGTTTTTGTTATCAACAAAGCCATTTCTAGGGTCTTATCAACAAACCCATTCTAAAGAATGCATTCCATTGGATGCCCGTGACCTGTTTCAACGTTCCATATTTGAAGAAGACTTAAAAATTGCCAGCAAAAGTTGGTGAGATTTTAGTCATTTTGTTTCTGCTTTAACCAAAGAATTCTCAAGGGAAGCATATGATCAACTGAAGCATTTGTTTCTACTTCAACCATAACAAATTTTATGTGTAATTTCCATATGATATACTAAATTTCAAATATTAATGAACTTTCAAATATTGTGGTTGTCCTGCCAGCTTGTGCAAACTACCCTGATAAAATTTGGCGGAAAATAGGTTGTCATGCAGCTCTTGTTTGTTTTCTCATGTGTTATATTTACTTTCAACGTAATAGTTACCTAAGTAATTGAGGTCAATTGGGTCGCTTCTTTAGGAACACTTAAATAAATTGGACACCAGGTTTTTCCAATTCAAAATGTCGATAACTACCCGTTAGACCACTACACAAAACCCAAATGGACTAAGCCAAACAATAGTTACAAAATCATAAGTAGTTGAGCAAAATAAAAATAACAATCACAAAAGGAAAGCCAAAATTAGCTAAAACTTATCTCCACAGTAAGAACAAACAATAGCAAGGGAAATTATGGATGTGCCGCATCATCCTTCTCATCTTTGAAATATTTTGAATCTCTTCTTTTGGAAGAGTTTGAATTGGAGAATTTCAATAGATTACTATTATAAAAAAAATATTCTTTTGACTTGCAAAAGGAAGTCAGGGTGTTCTCTCCGATCCTCCTCTGCAATTGTTCATTTGCCCTTTTCCCAGCCCCTTGAAGGCTTAGTAGTCCTCCTCCACTAAAAATCATCATTGATCTTTGAATCATTCCTACCAGATCCTATAAAACTTGTACATAAATCATTGAAAAATAAATAAAGTTAAGGGAATAAAAATCTTACTGATCTTGTACTCTTTTTTCATCACTAATGGGATTCTCTTATTATTCTTTTACTTGTTTTCGACAAATTTAAATCTTTTTTACATATGAAGCTCCCAAAGATCTCTATCTCTATCCTTTTCATTGCAGTCTTCCAACTCTTCTCTTCTTGCATTGTAATCTTTAATGCCTTCCCCTTCTCTAGAGTAACACAACTCAACAACTCCATCAAAGTCATCTATCTCTTTATCTCCATCCCATTCATCTATATGTGCTCTCTATATCTTTTGGAGGACCATTAATATTTTTTCCAGCACTACAATAGATTTAATGTTTCCTTGTTCTAACAATTCCACCCCTTTGATACTTCTTAACTAAATCGCTTTCCTCTCTGAAAATGGCTTTTTCAAGGTGAGTACCATTCTTTTTGCTTTCTCATATGTCTTCAACAACTTTGTTGTCAAATTATTTTTCCTTGATTTCTTATTGTTCCATAACTCGCATTTCTTTAATAGGCACCATATCTTTTCCAACTCAATCTCTAATTTTTGCAAATATTTTTATTAGCTCTTTATTAACTTCTGTGTTTGTCTTTATCTTATATAACTAGAACTATAGAACATAACAAAACATAGGATGGGAAAAAACATTCTAACACAACCATTCCTTTTTTTTTTATCACTAAAGGCAGAGCCAAATTTATATATTCATTTTTAGAAAAGTTATAGCATAAAGATCCAGAGTTGCAAAAAATCCAAGAGCCTAAGATAGATATTTCGAACCAATCCCTGAATATATAGTGAGGGAATCTAGCTTCATTGCTCACATTTTCTGGGTTGAGGATGAAAGCAAGTTTATCTTGAAATGTATTAAACCCTATACAGTTTCTTCATCAATTCAAAAAACCTTTAGAGTTTATAGAAACGATATTCAAAATCTTCACATACCATAGAGAACATCTATATTATTTTAAAGAAAAAACTTAAAAACCAATAGCCAACTAGAAGCTTAGCAACATCTTCAGAGGAAACCCCTAGCAAACGAAACATATCTATTTAAAGATCTTCTTATGGCTTAGCAATGGGAATTGGGGTTCTGCCTCTACCATGTCCTTTGCTCGGAGGCCATCCTCGGCCCCGACCGGAACCATGACCAAAGCCTCTCCTGCCCCATTTAGCATGGGGTGTCTCTTCTTCTTCTTATTCTTCTTTTTCTTTTGGAGTCAAAACTCCATTCAACCTAGCAAATTCAAGGAGTTCTTCCTCCCTACCCAAATCTTCTAGATTCTCTCCAAGGAAGCGCAATTTGAGAAATCTGAGCCCCATTCTTGTTAATGATCTATGTTTGTCTAGGTCCTTGCCTTTAAGGTCGAGTGGAAAGGGATAGTATTTGATGAGTTCCCCGAGAAAATTGAACAATATTCTTTCACTCGGTCGAGGAGCTCCTGAATCATGACGCACCTTGTTAAGGATCTCTTGCAATTCCAACAGGATTTCATTTGGGAATAGCCTCTTTGTGAGGATCCAGACAACTTGCCTAGCTAACTTCAAGTCCAAAAGGGAGGCAACAAATCTAGATGAAATGCTTGTATTGTCATGAGGGTATTCCTCCCTGCAAAAAAACTAGATGAAATTCCCTATATTATCACAAGGGTAGTCCAAAAGGGAGGCAACAAATCTAGATAAACTTTACTGCCAGAATGATTGTTGGTTCTGGATATAGCAGTAGCCGCTTCAATCTTAAATCTATAATTTTTTGAATGAAACTTGTTAGGTGGAAGCCGAAAGAGAGATGAGATTGTCTGCACCAAAGCATGAAATTGGCCTTGGATAAATGCTCATTATGAACCCATACGGCTCCTCACCAGACATGGCTACCGGATTCTTTGATGCCTTGGTGATTGTTGAGGATCTAGAGAAGGGTATGAAGAAGATTAATCTTTATTGAGAGCACTTGCAAATAAAGAAAAGTTGATAGCTTGCGTAGAAAGTGTAGCAAAGGCTAGGCGACACTTTTTTTAATGCGCATTAATGGGAAATTCCTTGCATTAAATTAGCCTACAAAGGTGGCGAAGGATATTTGTTCCTAATCATGCCAAATCTCCTTGTAGCTGAAATGATGTCTTATCTTGTGGATAACGCATGCCTCGGGCTTGAAATGGTGGCTACCACTGGCTAGCTTTTTGAGAGCAAATAAGTTAATGCTATTTTAACAAGTGAAAGTTAAATAATGTCACTGCTAGCATGTCTACTCATCTCTTGGAGATGGAGAAAAGTTTAAATTCAAAAAATAGTCATTCCCCAAACTTAAGCGCCATGGATTAGGTTTGAAATTATAGAAAGGAAAGGATCTGTTGGACCTTTTAGATTGATTTGAGAACCATACCATGCACAAATCTAACTAGAAGGAATTATTGTTGCATAATTAAACCCTGCAATAGTTAGCCTTGCTGGTTAGCACCCTATTTCCACGAGTGAATAGAAATGCCTTCTGCTGCAACTTTTGAGAGGGCATCTACCTCTATGTTCGCTTCTTTGAAAATATGCTTAGCCTCAAATTTCTCTAGCTTCACCAGGTTTTCTAATATGCTATCAAGAATTGCTTGTAGCCGCCAGTTTGGAGTTTTTTGCATTTTGATTGCATTGATAGCTATCTCTAAATCTCGTGGCATCAGGCTTAGCCATTTTCCTAATTATTGACCCTAAGTGGTCTCTGATCACATATCCTATGCCTGAAGGGACTGGGTTGCCTTTGGAAGCTCCATCAAAATTCAATTTTAACCATTCGTGCTTAGGAGGGGTCCAAATAGCTTCCTTTTTAGACTTATATTTTTTCCCAAAAGAGGAAGAAATCTTAATTCCCTACCAGTTTTTTGTTATACTTTCATCCCAAGAAGAGAAAATTTTGGACGAGTCTATTGAGAAAGCTAATTTACAGTTTACTGTCTCAACAATTGACAATTCAATTGAGTTTAGGACTAATTCAAACCTTCTAGCTTTATTATCAAAGAGCCTTAGATTCCTTTCTTTCCAAATTTCCCAGACAAGGCAAAATGGGGAAACTTCCATAATCTGGCTCAAAGTGCTTTCCTTCAAAGGAAGAGGCCAGCATTGGAAAAGATAAATTATGTCATTAGGTAGAGCTGAAATCCACCCCAGCTTTGCACAAATCCATCGCCAACATTTTGAGGAAAAGGATCAATTCAAAAGAAGGTGATCGACTGTCTCTGCATAGGCTTTGCAGATGATGCATCTAGAGGGCCCTTCGTAGCCCATTTTAGTAAGCTTTTCTGTCGTTAGAATTATTGTTTGGAAAGATAGCCATGCAAAAATCCCCGCTTTTGGAATAATCTTACTACTCCAAAAAATCCTAACTAGAATGTCATGTTCATCTTGATTTGAGGCGCTGACTAAAACTCTATATAACCATCTTTAGTATTATATTGACTTGTTTTGGAGGAAACCCAAATTAGAGTATCTTTCCCTCTTTTAGGGTTAATGTTTCTTACTTTTATCAGATCTAAAAGTTGTTCTAGTTCATCTACTGGAATAGGCAATTCATCCTTAGACTTCCAACTCCATCCTTGCATATTAGAGGTCCTTTCCAACGCTATATAGTCACTGACTCGAGATCCCCAATGTTTCTTAAGCTATTACTCTGTTGTTGGGATGTTGAGAGAATTTGCAATGCTAGGATATCCTCCCCATGAGTCATCCCAAAAGAGGCTAGAGGTTCCATCATGAATATCCAAAGACAAGGAATCTAAAACCAAATTTCTACAAGAGACAATGAAGTTCCAAGTTCTAGATCCCTTCAAATGAATGTTTCCTCTAAGGAGATTTTGGGTGTCTTGGTCTAAGAGATATTTTTTTGCCAACATCCTAACCTATGTTGCGTTAGGATTTTTTTTAAAACTTCCAAGCTAGTTTAGCCCCAAGGGCTTTGTTTTGCAATTTAAGATCTTTAATTCATAAACCTCCCATTGATTTAGGTTTGATAATTTTATCCCATGCAATTAAGGCAATTTTATGCTTTTCTTCAATGTTTTGCCAGAAAAAATTTCTCATCTTCTTGATGTTGTAGGAATTTGCACTAGTTGTTAAAGACAAAATGGATAATAAGTAAATAGGTAGGGCCAAAATCACTGCTTGGAGCATAACTAGTCTACCTACCCATGAAAGCCACTTCCTCTTCCAAGAGTTTGTGCTCTGATCCATCTTTAGCTTTAAAGGATCCCAAAGTTTATTGTTCCTTAGTCCTCTATCAATTAGAATACCCAGATGTATACATGGAAGTGTTCTTTTTCTACAGTTGATGATTCTTAGGATCTTAGCTTGTATGAGATTAGGAGTGGAAGAAAAGAAAACTTTTGATTTTTCTTTATTAGTTATTTTCCTAAGGCCTTTCCAAAGGATTCTAGTAGCAATTTTAATTGGGTTGCTTCCTTGACTTTTGTTGCACCCAACATAATATTGTCATCATCAAATTGCTGGTGTGTGACAACAAAGTTTGTGGTTACTTTGACTCCTTCTACAAGGTTGTTAGGTTGTCTTGATTTAATTGCCCTCCCTAAAGCTTCCCCCATAATGTAGAGAAATGGAGATATGGGATCTCCTTGCCTTATGCCCCTTGAAGAAGAAAAGAAACCTGCTGGCTTTCCATTTCTCAAAATAGAAAATTTGGGTGTAGAAATACATTCATAGACCCACTTGCTCCATTGTTTGGCAAAACTAAAAGCTTGCATAATTTTGCAAAGGAATCGCCAATCTACATTATCATAAGCTTTTGAGATATCCAACTTAATTATCATACTTGGTCTATTTGTGCTTTGAAGAGTGTGGATGGCTTGTTGTGCCACAATGACCCCATCAAGAATTGAATGGCCAGGAACAAATCTAGTCTGCTCATTTGATATAATGTAGTCCATGAGAGGCTTCATTTTGTTTGTCATGACTTTTGAAAGGATTTTGTAAATTGTAGTGCATAGAGAGATAGGTCTGAAATCCCCTAGGTTAGATGCTTTATCCTATTTTGGAATGAGAACAATAAACATGTTATTGATTTCTCTGAGAAATTTACCCAATCTTCTTGCACATTCTAAGGCTTTTGTAAGTTCTTGACCTAATATGTGCCAACATTTCTTTAAAAAGTTAGTAAGAAAGCCATCTGGACCAGGAGCCTTTCCATAGGGAAGCTGGTTGAGAGCTTGAGATACTTCTTCCAGAGAGAATTTCTCATTTAATTTTTTATTTTGTTCATCTGTTATGATCTTTGGGATCAAAATCAAGAACTTTTCCTATTCTATCAGGTGAGAGCCTTCAACATTGTTTAGAAGATTAGAGTAATATGTTATGATTTCTCTCTTAATCTCTTTAGGATCCTCTATAGTTTGATTCTGATTTGACTCCAATTTAGAAATCCAGCTCATACTCCTACGAATCTTTGTCATGTTGTGGAAGAACTTTCTATTTTTATCTCCCATTCTGAGCCAATTCTTTCTGGACTTCTGCTTCCAAAAGATTTCTTCTTTGGAAAGGATATCCTCATATTCCATGAGCAGGTTCTTTTCTTGTTCAAAAGATTCTTGATCGATTCCCTCAGAGATGATCTTATTATTTAAAATTGCCAGCTCCTCTTCTAAGGATTTTTTGGATGAAAAAATATTTTTAAAATGCTGAACATTCCATTGTAACAGTTTTTGTTTTACTAGTTTTAACTTTGAAATGAAGCAATAGAGTTTTGATCCTTCAAATCATTCTTCCTTCCACTTGTCTTCTATCATAGTTAACAAATTTGGATCTTTCATCCGCATATTCTCAAATCTAAAGGGAGATCTAGGGGAATCAAGGGTTCCTTGGAGTGACAACATAATGCGAAAGTGGTCTGAACCTGAGCAAGCTAGAACTAAATAGTCGAAGACAAAAGGAAAGGATTTGAGATCGCCCTACCAAAAGAATCTATCAATTTTTTATGAAATATTGCTAAAGCCTTTTCTCCTATTTGTCCATGTGAAGGAATCTCCTAAGTCAATTTCTAATAACCCATTCCTACCTATCCAATCATTGAAATCTTGTTGAGATCTACCTAATCGGATGATGCCTCCTCTTTTGTCTAAAGCATACCTGATAGCATTGAAATCGCCTCCTATAATGAGTTGTTTATCAGCCAATTGCAATATGATCCCATCTAGGGATAGCCAAAGAAGTCGCCTTTTATGAGGAGACGTTGGTCCATAAGTATTAATGACAAAGAAAGATGAGTTTGATTGGAGGTGAGTGATTTTGACTAGCAACCAATTTCTGTTAGAAGCAATACCCTCCACATGAACTTGAGAAGGCTTCCAGATTATCATTAGACCCCCAACGGGCCCTTTTGAGGCAACTATCGCTTGAAGAGATGAATGAAACAAAGAGATAATTCCAATACCAAAAGAAACAAGTTGCTAACAATCTAATTTGGTTTCTTAAAGGAGGGTGACATCTGCACTGACCAAAAGAATCCTTCTTTTTATCACCCTATGTTTGTTACTGGCATTGAGACCCCTAAAATTTTAGGATAGGATTTTCATTGTTGTTCGGGAAGGGGTTTCCCTTCCTTACTTTCCAAAGGTCTGTAGTTTTGGATTGGTTTTCCGCTGCCCCATCTTGAGATCTATCTTCAATCAAATATTTGCGACCTTTCTTAAGAGGGGAGGAACCAAAATCAGGTTTCTCCTTTCCCTCTTGATTTCCTTTTTTCCTTGATTTGAGAATACATTACTGGTAGGGGAGAATCCAGAACTAAATCTAAATCTTCATCATCTGTCATGTATTTCGGAAAGAGTTTCTAGGAGTTTTGATCCATCGTCATATCGAGACATTGTGGAATCAATGGAGGAGACAACAAGAGCGGATAAGGGATCTCCGCCGAAAGATTGAAGTGATGCTTTGAAGATAAAGGCTCTATAGGAGGGGAAATCTCTCCTTCAGAGAGACAAGGGTTATCTTCCACCTCCATGTTTGCTTTAATATCATTGACTATAATATCCTCCTCCTGTAAGATATTAGCTAGATGCATAGGTTTACCTTTTCTTGACTCTATAAGTGCTGGAGCACCCCTAAATCACTTAAGCCTGAGTTTATTCTTTCTTTTTAAGGCCTTTATGGGATTTTGAGAGAAAATATTGAAGGCACCTCTACTTAGAGAAGGGTTTTTCTTTTGACCAAACAGGCTCCTTGCAGTTTTCTTAGGTTGAATTTCAACAATCAGAGACAAGATGAGAGTGGGACAACTTGAAGGAAGGAGGGAGGAAGACAGAGATCTCGTACCTGAAAGAGACTGAATCAGATTTCCTAACTTGTCATCTGAGCACTGAGAGGATCTTGGAGTATGAGGATGGTGGGAGACTACAGGGACAGGAGAGAGAGTTGGAGAAGCCAAGCCCTTGTTATCCATTGCAGAGTAGTATCCTTAGTTGCAAGAGCAACATCTAAAACAGGTGGATCTGTTAGATTCACCAATCTTTTGTCCTCCCTAAGTTGATCGAAGCCATCATTACTTGAATCTGTTTTTGCTAGGAGTGGATTTAATGCTCCTCTTATTGCTGCCAACGAACAGTTTTTAACGATTTGGTTTCGAAGAATGCATTTCCTAGGAATTTCCTTTCCCAGTCTCCGCACTTCTGCTTCCATCTACCCATTTATGATATTATCTCTATTTCACTATAAAAACCTAGTTTTAGTTCGATCTCAACATAGATGTTGGCCACATCCCCTTTGAGACCATTTAGGAATTCCTCCTTGATTTCCACTAAAGATCCTAATGCATCACCTATCTTCAAAAGAACCTTCGAACACCAAAACTCTAATGGAAGACCAACTAGAGAAAGCCATACTGGAGATTTCTGAAATCTGTGATTCACCGCATCAAAGCCTGGTTTCCAGTCCAGGAAATGAAAAGTCGAGCCTTGAAAGAATAGTGGGTTACCATTGACGATTGCATTTTTCAACGTAAAGTCCGCACACTCTAAGAAGAAAAAGCCATTCTACAAAGGTCTGACTGAGATCATTCTTGGAAAAGAAGAAGTCCATCAGGACATGATCTCTTTGATATTCCCTCTGCAGCCACACCATTGCGCAAAAAAAACATTTTCCTTAAAGCGAGCAATTGTAGGATTTAGGGAATCCGAAGGTAGCAAAAAAATCTTACTCCCCATGCTTTTTCTATTCCATCTTTGAGGATTATGATCAAAGGGAGGGATTTGTCAAGGGGGACAGGGATTTTTGACGCCCAAAGCCCTCTGATCTTTGTAGCTAGACAAAGCTCTCGAAGCCAAAAAGTGGGTTTGGAAAGTCTGAGGGTGACTCTGTTTTTGAAATAAGGAAGCCTGATTAGATGGAGCAAAGCTTGATTTCCTTGAATGAAGAGGGATGCTATTAGGACCTGTTGCTACTTTCCTAGCCCAAGAATCTAAGCTAGGGAACTTGGAAAGCGCAATATTCATGTGATTATTATTACAGGCTCGCCGGGAGACATCAGAGCAATGATGAGAGAATGAACTTGGTCATTATAGTCGCGGAGAAGAGCCAGCCCAGAAATGACTCTGATTACTCTGATTGCTTTGCAGCCCCTGGACTATTTGCGGCCTCTAGAAGCGCACGTTTCTTTGGGTTTTCGGAAATCTCTGACAACTTCTAAAGTTTCTTTGATAAATCGGATTACTCTAGATCCACTGGTTTGAACGTTGAAAGGCATCTAGACGCACTCCATTCCCAACCATTTTTTCAGGTGGATTACTACCTTTTGCATGTTTTTCCACACAGTAATTCTTTTTAAATCAGATTTTATTTTGTTTAATTCAGAATTTATTTATACGTATTTTAATAATGCTTCCACAGTCTAGGCTCCCTAAGCTATTTGCAATTATCCATGCTTCCTCATTTAATCAAAGAAACATAATGGAACTTTAGCAAGCCAAAACGGCCAACGTTCTCACCTGTGAATATATTTGCTCTGATATCGAAACTGATGCAGCCTAAACCAAGGCGTGCTATAGATTAATCTATAGCAATCAAAACGAATAAGCTAGAACAGAAATGACTAGAGCACAATCAGATGTTGGAATTCTTGAACAAGTAAATATAATTTTATTATTTCTTTAAACCATTGAGAAAAAATACAGCACAAAAATGAGAGAAAAACATCTCCAGAATCATCCTAATCTCAGTCTTTGGTTCCATGCCTCCAATCTTCTCACCACCTTCCCCTATTCCCAAAAACTTCTCCTAAAAGTAGCTCACCAGTCATGTCGATAACTACCCGTCAGACCACTACACAAAACCAAAATGGACCAGGCCAAAACTAAGGTTACCAAATCATAAGTAGCTGAGAAAAACGAAAACAACAACCACAAAGGAAAGCCAAAATTAGCTGAACCTTATCTGCACGGTCAGAACCCAAAATAGCAAGGGAAATTATGGATGCTCTATCATTTGGGTAATCATACTTGGGCCATCAATATATCCCATTTGGGTAATCATACTTGGGCCATCAATATATCCCTTTATCAATAGAACTTGGGTGTTACACCTATCGCTGTCTACAAGTTTGATTTTATCTAAATTTCTGTAGGATTTGTAAGGAACTACTTATTAGATATCTCCCAATTAGAATTCAAAAATGTATGACATACCCACATACATGCCAAAATGATAATCAACCAGCCACACACTATAGATAATAGAATCCTTTTACTTACGATTTCAAAGCAAAAAATATGTTGTCATGGATTCATATGGCAAATTACAAATTTGTATTCTAGTAAATTAACTTGTTATATCAGTTAGCAATGCATACCTACACGAGTCATAGGCTGATTTCTGAGATGTCTCAGTGGAATGTATTCAAAGTAGACTCTGAACAAATGTCAGGTTAATATTGAAATCTATGAGAAAAATAAAAGAGATTAGAAGTGATGGCTGATGCAGATATTTCTCTGACTCTAATCTGCAAATTTGTAAACTCAACCTTTGAATAAGAACAAGCACACTAGACTGAAAAAGAATTCAGTCAGATGAAATATACAACTCTTAATAAATATCCATTGAAAACCAAAACAGCTACAACAGATCTCCTTTAAAATATAAAAACATAATGTTATATATTCTAACTCAAAATACTCTATTGCTCAAAATATTTTAGTTTGGTTAGCTAGAGTTATCTTCTCCCATCGTAGAGTTCTACTCATAGTGTAATGTTTTAACTGAGGCTGCAACCTCTATAAGAACTGCCTAACTGTAATGTTTAATATAGCCTGCAAGATGTAAGTTTTTATTGTGTTTGTATCAAAAGATCTCTTATTTTATGTTTATTCTCTGCTGTAGCAACATTATCTGTTTTAAAAATTTACAGAACTATCATATTTCGCTGTGAAAAGTTTAAAAATCACGATAGCCAAAAACTCAGAATATATTCAATTTTCATTAATGTATGGGCATGCAATTACACATACAGCCTCCAACAGACAATATAACAGCAATCAGTAGGACTAATGAAATAATTGCAAATATTTTCCTAGGATATTTGTCAATCTAGAAAAAATATTTTGGTGGAAATGCAGCTAATCTTCTATAGTTGGAGGATATTTATAAGAGTGGGTCTTGATTCATGGGAGATAGTGATCTCTACGTCAATAAATAGTCTTAGAGCTTCAATGCTTTGATACAATCACATGTAGCAGCAGTATAGGCCATTTATAACATTTTACTTTGTTTGTAGAATTAAATAATTCATTACTGAAAGTGTAATATCCGTCCCTTAATTATTATATATTTTATTGTTTAACAGAAAGTACTAATTTAATTGGTCAAGTGTCTTTCATATAATTTAGAATTGTCAACTTCATCATTTTTTCAACTCTATGCTACCATTTTAATACTCACATTATAATATGGTGAGTTCCTAGAGTTGAGGTAACCCCTATAGCTAGACCTAATCCTAATCCTTAAGTTTGTATTTTTTATGAATGTACCTACCTATCCTGTTTGGAAATCTAAAGATCTATAGTTCATACCCAACAATATAGTTCATACCCCAACAATCCTCCAACTTTATATGAAATTTTATTCCCACTCACAACTATTTAGAAAGTTTTTGTTTTCAATTTATCCAATTATAATAGAATGATAGCAAACATGTTGCAATCAAATATTAGTTTTATGCCAATTATTAATGCACAACACACACAAAACCCCCATAGGAGCTATATCATTTCATCTATGTTGATACAGTGATTGGCTTAAGAATCATCTTTACACAATGCAGCTAGCTCCCACCTTTGTTGCATTGATGCAATCCACAGTTGGGTACGTTTAGCAAGCAGTCTATCAACGTAGCCTTGCCCATAGATGTAGTCCACATATAGACAACAAGCCCAAGAGAAATTGATAACATTTAATTTAGAAAACACCAAACTGTTGCTTCAAGCTAGAGTGAGCAAATACAAAAACATTCTTCATCTATCCAAATCATTATTACAAAACAAAGAATTTGTACATATTTAACAACAACAAAAAAATATATATTACTGACTTCAATTTTGAAACTAGATAACACTCCAAATTTCTTATGCATTACTAGTAAGCCATAGCCTACCTATCAGCTTAACATTACTAAATCATATGCTACAAAAATAGAAAATTAACTACAACTACTCCATCACTCACCACTCTGTTGTGACGTTTTCACACATCGCCCCATTGCAAATGGGGACCCCCTCTTTTTGCTTTTGTTTTGCCTGTTCTTCTCTCTGCTTTTAGGGTTTTGAATGAGTGAGTTGTTTGTCTGGGCTAGGGCTAAGCCTTAAGGGTTTCTTTTGGATATTTTTCAAGTTGAGTCCAGTCAAATTTTGAAAGTTATTAAGCGTCCTCCCGAGGATTGAGATTGAGTCGATAAGGTGAGTCTGTCAAGAAGTCAGATATGTCCCAGGTTAGGTCTAGATTCGGGAATTTTTTGGGGTAAAATTCAAATTTTGTCTAAGTGTTAGCATTTTGAAGATGAAATTGTATATTCTTGCCTAGGTAAATTTTGATCAATTTTCGGAGGCAAGATGATGCCTGAAACAGAGAAAGTGCTCCTGTCCTTCACTGGAGGCCCAGGGCGAATTTCATTCTAAGTGCAATTTCTTGTTTTGCGAGGGCTTGCTAACTGATTCCTGGCCTTGAAGATGACCTAACTCTGCCTTGTGAAATGATTGGAGACCTAAATTTTGAATATTTTAGCCAGAAAGGACAAATGTGCTCCCGTCCCTCACCAAGGGACCAAAGCACAAATGTTATTTTATGCATATTTGTCACTAACTTTTCTATTTTGTTTAGTGCAGGGTCTTCCAGAATGATAATTGGACATGACTTGATACTTTTGAAGATTTTGAAGGCACAAAAATGGTGAATTTTGAAGGTTAACAGAAAAAGTGGTCCCGCCCCTCTCCAAGGGACCAAGGCAAAGTGCTCCCGTCCCTCACTGAAGGACAAAGGCGAAATGGCTTATTTGAGCCATTCCTGGCCTTGTTTGGTTAAATTGAGACATCAAAGGCATGGTGAAGGATGAAATGAACATGATAGAGCATCCAGACTTGATTGAAAACAATGAAATGATGAAGTTTTTGCCTAGAAGGTCAAAAGTGCTCTCGTCCCTCACTGAAGGACCAGAGCACTTTTCTTTATATGCACAATTTTAGACCTCTTTTGGACATTAACTTTTATTCATAGCATAAAGTAAGATGAAATCTTCTCTAGCAAAGGAATTTCGAGGTGAAAAGTGAGACAAATTTGGCTTAGAGGGCAAAAAGTGCTCCCGTCCCTCACTGAAGGACCAGAGCACTGAATTTCAAATTTGCACTATCTTTGCAAGGTTAAGGTGATTTTATGATTTGAAGAGGTTAAGGGAGGCATGTTTTGTCCATTGAATATAATTTAAGCGGTTCACAAAGGAGTAAATCAACCCAAATGACAAAAAGTGCTCCCGTCCCTCACTGAAGGACCGTGCCACTTTTTCAAGTTTCTCTTCTTTGTTTGATATTTTATGGCAAAACTTGACTTGGATGGGAAGGACGAATGATGTTCTATGCCTTGGACGTGATTGAAGGTTTAAAAAGACAAAGAAATACACCAAGATATGAAAAAGAGCTCCCGTCCCTCTCCAAGGGACCAAAGCGATTTTACAAAAAGTGCTCCCGTCCCTCTCCAAGGGACCAGAGCGATTTTCCAAAAGGTGTGAATTTCCTGCAAGGCCAAGGCAAGTTTGTGATTGAAATGAATGGAAGAGGACATGATTAGCCCATTGAAGATAATTTGGGAAGCTAGCAAAGGACGGATAAGCTTGAAATTGAAAAAGTGCTCCCGTCCCTCAACAAGGGACCAAGGCGAAGTGCTCCTGTCCCTCACTGAAGGACCAAAGCACTTAACATGTTATCTCGCCTTTTTCACCAATTTTGGACAAATTGAGGCCAAGGCGCAAGTTTGAAAAAGTGTTTAAAATGCCTTGAAGTGGAATTGAGATGCGAGAGTTGCAAATTTTGACGACAACTTGCAAAAGTGCTCCCATCCCTCACCAAGGGACCAGAGCGCTTTTTTCAAACATGATCATTTACCTTGCATTTTGAAAGGATATTTTTATTACCAAGGCTCAAGATGGAGTGAAATATGATATTCTACGCCTTGAGGGTAAATTGAAGATTAATGTGATCAAGAATTCATGCAATGGACTCAAAAGTGCTCCCGTCCCTCACTGAAGGACCAGAGTACTTTTTATGAAAACAACAAATTCCCTCCAAGATTATGCTAAGGCAAAGTTGTGTGAGATGGTAAGGATCCTTTAAAGCATGGTGAATGAAGGTTTGACTTCAAAAAATTGAGAATCCTAGCCTAAAAATGAAAAAGTGCTCCTGTCCCTCTCCAAGGGACCAAAGCAAAGTCATTAGCATTCTTTATTTTTTGCCAAATCCCAACGTTGATGTCCTCCAAATCGCATGAAATACCAAAATCACCAATTTTAAAATATTTGAAAAAATTTAAATTAAATTGGCATTTAATAAAGGCGCATGGCATTTAATAAATTTATTTTGAGCCTCAAGAAATTGATTTTTTATTATTGAGGCATTTAAAATTAATTTTTATTAAATTAAGATTGAAAATGGGGCGCTTGAGGTATCATGTTTTATTATTTTATTAGGTCGGCCTCTTGTTTTTGCAAATTTATTTATTTTTTGGCCTTTTTTGCCAAGTCGGCCTATGGAGAGATGAAGTGGTGAGCACCCTATATAGTAGGGGTGTTTTGAGCAATTTTAATCATTCATTCATTATTTCAAGTGCGATTTGAGGAGCAAGGAAGGAGGTGCGAAAGCTAGCCTATTTGGAGCGAATTATCTTAAGTGTTGAAGACTAAAGGTGGTGGAATTGATGCTTGAGAAGATTAAAGGAGGCACATTTTGCTAAAGGAAGGACTTTGATCTATATTTTGCCTAGCCAAAATTCACCCTATTTTTGCATCATTTTTTAGAATTAATTCTCAAGTGGAGGTATGGCGAGATCATCCTAGTCCCAATGTTGAGATTTTGAATTTTGAACTTCAATTTTTTGAAAATTACATGGTTAATTAGGAAATGATAACTCAAGATTTATCATGAAGTTTCCTAATTAAAATATTAAATCTTCCTTTTGAATCCTAATTTCTACACTTCAAGACATATTATTAATTGTGAAATGTTGTGTAGGTATCAAGATGGTGACTCCCAAGCTCGAAAGATCTACAAGTCAGAAGGCTCTCCCCAAGGAAAATCAAGCCAAATCAAGGACGGTCTCCTCCAAGAAGATCAAGCAAGGATAAGGGCGACCTCCTCCAGTCTAGCATCGACAAGGATGGCTTTCTTCGATCAAACATCAACAAGGGTGACCTCTTCCAATCCAGCATTCCAAGGTGAGGTACATCAATCATCTTGCAAATCAAGGACAAAAGGAGTTAGAACAAGGGTTCATTGAAGAAGCAGATAATTTCAGAAGAGTTAATTAAAGATATCTTCTCAACAACATCAAATTGAATATCAACCAAGCTACAAGTGTCAGACGAGGTGGCATCCTAGTCATCACTCCTCCAGTCGGATTGGTCCACCTCAACAATGTCTAGATTCAATGTATCTAACTCATAGAAGGTAGCAGAAACTTCAATGTACCTACCCCAGCTATCCATTGGTCGAATTTTCTAGAGAGGACATGTGTCCAAGCAATACAATTATTTCATTGGTCAAGCATTAAATGTTATGTAATGGTTGTAACAAACCCTAATTAGGGTTTTCATTATTGAATCTTGGCCATTGATCTCAAATTGATCTTAGCCATCGAATTGTATTGTGGGCACTATATAAGCCCCGACTCTTCATTTTGTAAAGGATAGATAAAAAGCAGTTAGAAAGGAGTTAGTGAATAGAGAGTAGTTAGAAGGTGATTAGCTAGTTGATAGAATAGCAATTAGAATAGAGTAGAGAGAGAAGGCAAAGATTGTTGCCAAGATGTTGTTGTAAGAGACTTGCAACTTCATTGAAGAAATGGTGAAATTTATGGGTCGATTCGACAATTTGCATGGTCTTTATACTTCTTATATTTGATTTCATGTTATTAGAGGAATGGAAGAAATGTGCTTGATCGATGGTGGAATTCATATATCCATACTACTAGCAGTTTATTGATTGTAGACTTGCCCTGTGTAGTCAACTGGAATCATTCAGCTTAAGCTTAACTTCAGTTGTCGCTTCTTCATTGATATGCATCAACCTGATGGTGTCTATGCCAGCAGTGATGATTTGAACATCATAAAGCTTTCCTTCAAAGATCGCACTAACCTTGTGGAGATGGTCCTGGGATGTCAAAACAAGACTTAGTTAGAATTTCATCAAAGATCATTCATTGCTCCTACATTCTTAGTATTAGGATTAGATCCTCTCCTCGTCCTCGTCTTTTTTCTTTTTTTTTTAAAGCTAATAAGAGCCTGTGTTCCAGCAATATTCAAAGCAGATCAGACGTTAAATCATCAAATGTAAGTCCCCTTGTGATTCTAGCAAATCACATCATACCACAGAGAGCTTATCCACACGTAGAGACCCTATATCGAAGAACCTTGGAGTCATCCTGATTGATCCTTTTTCGCGACATCTTCAGCAATCAGAGACTTTATTCAAGAGAGGATAAGGTACCTTGGGTATTTTATTCTGTGTTTGATAGTGTACAAAATACACGTCAACACACTCCTAGTTTTATTTTAACCCTCCTATAGACTAACCATCATTGCCTTTCATAATTTCCTCATGACAGCTCTCTCCTCTAATTTCATATGCTCTATCTCAATTTATATTGTATTTGACCAGCTATCTTTTCTTATCTAGTACTATTAAGGTAGGAGTAATTTCCACGGACAAACAAGATGGATTCACCTTTGTAACCTCAATTTATATTGTATTTGACCAGCTATCTTTTCTTATCTAGTACTATTAAGGTAAGAGTAATTTCCACGGACAAAAAAGATGGATTCACCTTTGTAACAACCCATATTAAAAATTGATATATATCAAAGGAAAAGTAAATACTAGGACTTGAACAAACTTTCACATCCTCAAGCTCATTCACTATCCTTATTGCTCTTATCTTTATGGTAGAGTTAATTACTTCTATAACTACCAAATGGAGATCTTTGTAACTATCGAATGTTCTTGCATCAAATTCATAGGGTAGGAAGTTTGTAAGCAAGCTCCAAATTATTCAATCAATTGTTTCAAAAGATTTTCTCATTAACGAGGGTGCAAACTTTAACATTATATTTAGAAAGAATGGTGCCTCTATCCAAACAATGAGACTTAATGAGGGTGCACCCTTCAAGTGTACTCTCAATCACAATTAAGAGAAATGCAATTGGGAACAAATCTGAACATATAAACTATGGTAGAGGGATTTGAGGCTTTGATTTAGTTAGAACCTCCATCTACTCCATTGAATTCCCCTATTACAGAAATTAATAGAAAAGTGTAACAACTGGGTCATTATTTATCTCTCTATTTCAGCATTGATAGAGAGGATGCTGACAAAGGTAGTAGTAGTGTCCAATTTTACGCCTGTAAGTTCACAACCCTTTTCAATTGTTGGTGTAAATAATGATAGTTGACCTCTTTCTAAGATGACCTATTCACATTAGCTTAAGTTTACTTAGATGTGATTTAGAAATTTGGGTCACTCCATCTGATTGAAACATCTGTACCCACTTAATAAAACACCTCTTCCATACACCTGTGACACTTGCACCCTATATAATTGCCAACATGCTTCATAAGTGTCACATACATTTAGGGGTAATTAGTAATCATTCTCTACATTCTAATTTCTCTTTCTTTTTTATATAAACAAGCCTACATTGTACATTTTATTCACACTTTATTCAATCACTTTTGTATTGTATTGTTATTTTTAGTTTCATAAATTGAGTGTATATTTGCTTGACTTATGTGACTTATTGATGCTAATATTCAAATTTGAGATCTTGGCCAAACTAACATGATATCATAGCCAATCTAATTTTGATTACTGGTTCAGTATTTACAAGTTCAATTTTTGAAATTTATAGATGCATACAATTTTGTTTGGTTATTGTGCCATATTGGCTGAGCACAATCTGTGATGTGTACTCTGGTGTAATATCTATCTCTGTTTAGAGATGATTTCTGTTAAAAAAGAAGCAGAAGGTCATCTTCCATTGCCATTGCTTCTGGTGGCATTGATATTCCAGCACCCTGTGTGATCTCATAGCACCCAGCATCTTATTACTAATTACAATACCTCCACTCAACATAGCATTGCAATCTACCATTCATCCTTGGCACCACGTTAACTCTTTTTCTCTGTTTTGTTGCTTGAGTATTGGATAAGTTCTTTCCCGTTTGGAAATCTGTGCAGACCCTTCATACATATTTGCATTTGCTTGGCACTTTTTACATTTGCCGAAAGCCACACTCCAGCCGCCTCCCAGCAGCAACAATCTTGGCAACAGTTGATATTTTTTTGAATACAAATCTGCATTGCCCCATTGGCAGTAGTTGATGGTCTTTTTGAAGCAAGGCATTTGGCTTGAGAAAAGAGGCCACAATTCCTGACAACCAGCTCACGTCTCCTCAAAGACTAGCAGAAACTTCACCATTTAATACGCATAAGGCTCTTTCCTTCCACATGGCTCCCAATAGCAATTTGAAACAGTGTCAGAAACTTCTTCATTTAATGTTGAATCAATCCCTATTGTGGAGAAGCGTTTGAAGTGGTGGATGCTAGTCAAACTTCAGCGATTACAGTTATATCATCAATTAATCTTTGTGGAAAGTTGTTGTTAGGATGAAGAAACGAATTTAAAACAGCAGATAAATAGAATTAAATACACACACAACACAGACAAATTAAACAGACAGATTTATCGTGGTTCAGCAATTGCCTACATCCACATTGAAGCAGGGGAATCATAGATTAATCACCAATCTGATATACACATATACACAACTGGAAGCAGCTCCAGAATTAACCTCTAAAAATGAATTACAATCAGCTCTCAAAGAGCTTGCAAGGAGAATATGAATAGCCAAGAGTTTTGGCGGCAAAGATGAAGGAGTCTGTTGGACTTCACTTCCAACAATCTCCCACTGAAGGCCAATGAACTGCTGCAACAAGTAGATTCCCCCACTCAGTCCTACTATCAATTATTGGAAAGGCCGAGAGAAACTCAGCAGAAATCGAACTTCTCCCACTTAACCACTTTACTGAGCACATCAACTGGATTCATGTCGGTATGAATTTTATCTACATGAAATTTGCCTTCTTCGACCATATGGCGAACATAATGACTGCGAACATCAACATGTTTTGACCGTGGCTGAGATGTCTTATGTTTAGTCATAAGAATGGCATTGTTATTATCACAAAACAAAGAAAAATCTGATTGCTTCAAACCCAACTCGCTCAATAAGAGTTGCAACCATACCATCTCTTTTGCTCCCTTAGAAAGAGCTATGTATTCAGCTTCCGCGGTTGATTGAGCAATTGTATGCTGCAATTTTGAAGCCCAACTAATCTCTGCCCCGACAAATGTGAAAGCATAACCAGAAGTAGACTTTCTTTTGTCTAAGTCACTGGCAAAATCAGAATCGGTAAACCCTTGCAAAACCGCCTTGTCCTTTCCAAACCATAAACAAAAATCAGAAGTACCTTTGAGATACCTCAAGATATACTTAACCACCTCCGAATGCGATTTGCCCAGATTAGCCATAAATTTTCTCACCAAACCCATGGCATGAGCAATATCCGGTCGAGTAGACACCATTGCATACATGAGACTTCCAACTGCAGATTTGTATGGAATTTTATCTATAAACTCCTTATCTTCTTGTGTTTTTGGACACAATTGAGAAGACAACTAAAAATGAGAGGCTAAGGGTATGCAAACAGACTTAGTATCCGCCATACCAAATTTGTCCAAAACTTTTTTAATGTAGTCTTGCCGAGATAGTTTGAGTTCTCTCTTTTTGCTATCCTGAAAAATAGTCATTCCTAGAATCTTCTTTGCTGCCCCTAAATCTTTCATGGCAAATTCCTTTGCTAGATGAGTTTTAAGTTCACTCACAATGCTCATGCTTGTGCCGGCCACTAACATATCATCCACATAAAGGAGAAGAATCACAAATTCGTCATTAGGAAGCTTCTTGTAATAGATACAAGGATCAAACTTGCTGCGAGTAAACTTGCGATCAATCATGAACTTGTCAAATTTAAGATACCACTATCGAGGGGCTTGCTTAAGCCCATACAAATTGCATTTCAATCTGCAATAAAGGTGTTCCTGCCCCTTTTTAATGAACCCTTCCGGCTGATGCATAAATAGTTCCTCATCAAGATTGTCATGGAGAAATGTTGTCTTCACAACATCCAGTTGTTCAAGTTCAAGATCCCAGGCTACAACTAAGCCCAATACTGCTTGGATTGTAGTCATTTTAACTACTGGCGAGAAAATTTCTTTGAAGTCGAGATCTTGCTGCTAAGCATATCCCTTTACAACTAGTCTTGCTCAAAATCTTTTGTGACCATCAACTTCATCTTTTAGTTTATACACCTATTTATTTCTTAATGCCTTTCTGTCAGGCGGAAGTGGCACCAAATCCCATGTTTGATTTCTCACTAGTGCGTCTATTTCTTCGCACATTGCAGTGTGCTAGTTATCACGATCTGCAATTTGACAAGCTTCTTTGTATGTTGCAAGCTCTGTTTGATCATAAATGAGCAAAGAAGGTTTGGCTTCTTCACAAAATAGTAAATCATAATCGGAGAACTTTGCAGGAGGTCGCCTCTGTCTGGTTGATTTCCTCAATTGACTCTCTGTTTTAGTAGTAGAGTTATTCAATTTTTGTTATCCCTATTGATACAAACTCATATCTCTCCCATTTTTAATTGGCCTGGTAGTTTTATTGACCTGTGGACTTTTGTCCACATTGGATGCAGA
Source organism: Cryptomeria japonica (assembly GCF_030272615.1). Taxonomy (NCBI): domain Eukaryota; kingdom Viridiplantae; phylum Streptophyta; class Pinopsida; order Cupressales; family Cupressaceae; genus Cryptomeria; species Cryptomeria japonica. The sequence continues at coordinate 572,001,207 of NC_081414.1, read as the reverse complement.
CAAATCGCGGGAAAGTGGACCTATAGAAGCATCGTTCTCTTCCTGCAATGACTGTTTGTGCAGAGAGCTAGGTCTACGGGAGGGGGCTGCCACATCACCATCGACAGTTTGGATGCGCGATGGTGGCAGAGAGCCCGTAACTGCAGGTGAGTGCAGGGGATGGGGCAGTGGAGAGGCCGTGGCATGAGAGTAGGCGGGGAGCTCATGGGAGAGAGCCTACGAAAAGGGGAAGGAAGTTGTGGGTAGGTCGAGGGAAGCCTGCAGTGTTGGCAGGTCATGTGAGGAGTGAGGGGAGCCATGTGCTTGGGGAGGCTTCCGTGGAGGTGGGTGTGCAGACTACTCAGCATGTTGTGAGGGAATAAAGACAGAGTTTGCAAAATACGGTGGATTTGTAGACCATCGTGGAGTGTGCCCAGCCAAATGAGAATAGTGTGAGCCAAAATGCTCACCGTAAGAATGCTCTTCCGAGTTTCTTGCAACATGAGTGCTATTTAGGGGAGGATATACTCTGTTTGACAGACTCCCACTTTCAGAATTGAGGTAGACATCATAGGAGCTCCCACTGAATGAGAGATCGAAGGCAAAGCGCTGGTAGTCGAATTCTAAAACAAAGACATAGGGACAAATACTGTCTCTCATTTATTTGAAACTTGTAGTGCGGGAAAGGAGGCATCCCTACTGCGAACAATCTTTTTGTGAAATTGATCCCACAATCTGAAACCAAATTGCTCTTCTCCATACCCCACAAAAATACATTTTAGCGACTTTGGATCCAATTGCATTCACTTTTCCTTGGGTATATGCGAGAAGTCTTCGCATCCAAACATATGAAGATGCGAGTATGAAATCCTTTTCCCTTGCCATTCCTCTTCTAAAATACCAAAATCCAATTTAGATGATGGACTTCGGTTGATTAAACACACTGTTGTGTTACATGCTTCTGCCCAAAATTCTTTGCCTAAACCTGCATTAGACAACATACATCGTGCCTTTTCAAGAATTGTTCTATTCATCCTCTCGGCTGCACCGTTTTCTTGAGGAGTGAAAGGAACAACCTTGATTCTTCTAATCCAATTATGAGCACAAAAATCATCAAATTCATTTGAACAAAATTCCCCACCGTTATTGGTTTGTAAGCATTTAATCATTTGAACAAAATTCCCCACCGTTATTGGTTTGTAAGCATTTAATCTTATGCCCAATTTGATTTTCAACTAAAGCCTTGAAAATTTTAAATTTTGAAAATACTTCAGATTTCCTAGAAAGCATGTAAATCCATACTTTTCTTGTACAATCATCAAGAAAGGTTACAAAATAGTTAGCTCCTCCAACGGAGGTTACCTCAGTAGGCCCAAAAACATCCGAGTATACAAGCTCCAACGATGTTGTCTTTGTGTCACGTCCACCTTTCAAAAAACTGACTCTCTTTTGTTTGCCATAAAGGCAATGTTCACAAAAGGCTAAGTCAACAAGCTTGAAGCCTAGTAGTTGATTTCTTGTATGCATAACATGGAGTCCTTTCTTGCAAATATGGCCAAGTCTTTGATGCCAAAGATCCGCTTTGTTGTCCTCAATTACCATTGCAGCTCCCACTTCACTATGAGTCTAAAATATGTATAGACTTCCCACTTTATTACCATTTGCAATCAGCATGCTACCATGTGTTAATTTCCATGTATCCAGGAGAAAATTAACATTAAGACCTTGACCAAAGAGTTGTCCAACGGATATCAAATTCCGCTTCAATTTTGGGACATGGCGAACATCTTTGAGAAGCCATGTTTTACCACCTTCTAATGGCAGCAATACATCCCCTTTGCCTATAATTTCACAAGCTTTGTTATCTCCTAAGAAAACATTGCCAAAATGACCTTCATGGTAGTTAATGAACGCTTCAAGACATGAGGTAGCATGATAGGAGGCACCGAAATCAAGCACCCATGAATCTGAAGTAGTGTCAGTTGTTGAAAGGATTAATACACTATCATCTTTATCATAAACTGTATTTGCTTCGCTGTCCCGCACCCTCTCTTGTTCCCTTTTGAATTTTCTACAATCCTTCTTCACATGACCAGCTTTGCCACAAAACCAACATTCACCATTTATGTTTCTAGACTTCGATCTCTTTGCTGATTTTGAACGTCTATGGTAATTATTTCTGCCTCTTTAATGACTTCTACCTCTATTATCATTGCTGACTACCGTTAAGGCTTCACCGGATGAAGGTTCATCATTCTTTCTTCTCAAATCCTCGCTGAGAAGAGTAGCTACTACATCATTAAAAACCAGCTTATTTTTAACAGATATAGATGTGCTAACTACTGTTACAACACCATCCCAGCTGCTTGGTAAAGAACATAATAACCGAACAGCCTTGCTTTCATCATTGATGTGGTTTGCCATAGCACAACCTTCCTTCATTTTTGAGTTTGTACAAGCACTTCATAATAAAAATTTTATTTGCAGTCGATGCCATTTCATACATGGTTGTGAGTCTATCCCATACATCTTTTGTTTTTGCATCACCCATGACATTGAAGAGAACATTATTGGACAACAAGAGAAAAATTATCGGTCTCGCCTTTTTGTCCAATTTTTCCCATTCTTCATCAACCATCCTAGCTGGTTTCTTTGCTTTCCCTTCAAGCGCAAGTGAAAGGTCTTGCTTTATCAGCAAAGACTCCATCTGTACCTTCCATAACCCGAAGCTATGACCAGAGAACTTCTCTATCTTCGATTCTTCCATGATTCTGGAATTTTAAACACCAAAATCTAAACAGTGATCTAACCTCTCTCTAATACCAATTGTTAGGATGAAGAAACGAATTTAAAACAGCAGATAAACAAAATTAAATACACACACAACACAAACAAATTAAACACACAGATTTATCGTGGTTCAGCAATTGCCTACATCCACATTGAAGCAGGGAAATCATAGATTAATCACCAATCCGGTATACACATATACACAGCTGGAAGCAACTCTAGAATTAACCTCTACAAATGAAATACAATCAACTCTTAAAGAGCTTGCAAGGAGAATATGAATAGCCAAGAGTTTTGGCTACAAAAAGGAAGGAGTCCGTTGGACTTCACTTCCAACAGTTGTAACACATGTTACATATTCAAATTTTATTTTTTTCATGTAAATGCTAAAATTTGTTTCAACTTTAGATTTTGCAACATTTTAAGTTGATCATTAATGGTTTATTTGCAAATACTAAAAGGGGAAGATCTTCATTTTGTCATAATTTTCATCTGCGAAGGCAACATTTGACAAACTTAAGAGTGTCATTGTCAAGCTTATTCGGAGACAATTCCAAGGAGTGGTTGCAAGCATAGTTTGGATCTCACCTTAGAACATTTTAAAATCATTTAGTGCAAATGCATTTAAGAAGAAGAGGTCATTTAGTGAGAAATTGGTTGTAAATAACTTTTAAATAGTAGCTTGAAATTGAGCATAGCAAAAGTTCATATTTTGACATTTCCTATGCAATGGACCTTAATGCACTGTAAAAATCATTAAGTTATGAAGTGTCAAAATCTAGGGGGTCACCAAATATTGTATAAAGGGGCCCGAGTGTCTTGAGTTGTGCCATTATGCACTTTTGTGAGTTCTATTATTGAAAACTTTCATATTTTTCTTTCAGCACATTGATTTTGCAAAAAATCCCACTAAGCATAGAGCTCAACAAAACCATTAAGCCTTTAACACCCTTCAACTATAATGAATTGAAATTGGTCATTTGTCTTATCTTGAAGAATCAAGGATTATAGATGGTAACTATGGATACAGAAAAAGAGCCCAAAGCAGCAAAAGTTAAATGAAAAGATTTAATAAATATGATCAAGCCTTTGACTTACTATGTCTAAATCTATCTTTTAAATTTCTATTGCATGTAGAAGCCTTGAAAACATCCAATGAAGTTTTGCTAGCCCTTGAACAAATTTTTGGGAATGTTGATGAATTAAGAAGTCATGGGTTAGAAAATGCACTCTTAACTTTAAGTCCAAGAGACTTTGACACTTTGGAGGACTATTTCATAAAATTCAAATCATTAAGGTTGCAACTTAAATAATGTGGCATATAAAAGAAATATATAGGATCAACTCATCCTTTCTAAATATAAAAGAAATATGATCAACCCATCCTTTCTATATTTTTTCAAGACTAAGTCTTGACAATTTTGTTTTTATATCCACTTTTTATTCCACTAAGAAATCTCTTGGAGCCACATGGAAAATACCAACTTAGGATAATTTCATTGTAGACTTAATAAGGGAACAACATAAATGAATCATAATAGGCACTTTGAAGAGTACAAAACTTCAAGCCCTCATTGCCAGAAAAGAGAAAGATAAGGATTTAAACAAAAGGTAGAAACAAAAATATCAATAGACTAAGGAAAGTAAGGAAGACAAGACATCGTCCAAAAAAATTGACACTTTTCCAAACCAAGGGAAAATTAAGAAAAAAAAGTTAAATGTGCCTTTTTCAAAAAACTAGGACAAAATGAGAACATTTGTATGCACAAAAGAATTCATCACCTAGCACATCTTCTTGAGAAACATGAGACATCAAAATCTAACCATCAAGTTTAGAATCTTCAAAGGTATTGGATAAAAAGAGTCATTCACTTTGAGCTTTCATTATGGATTGTTCATCTCCATTACCATCTGTTGCATCAAAATTGAGAGACATTCACCAAGAGAATCCACAAATTCTTCACAACAAAGAAGACCATGGAGAATTTGAGCATCATCTTATGGGGGACTACATAGTCTCCCTTTTATCTCTCCTATGGGTGTATCATTTCATGCATATTTTATATCATCTCTTTTTTTTAGGGTAATCTTTTTCCATGGGTTTTTCTACCTTTCTCCACTTTATGGGAAAACTTGCATTGTACATAGGTACCTAGCATGGCTAGTAGCTAAGAACCATCATCATCACCTATGTATACATTACACACTAAGTTGCACTTAAGGGTGGTGTTGGTTTAAATAGCACTTCATTTCATAAGTAGTTAATAGTTCACCACTTCCTAGGATGACCTATTCACATTAGATTAAGTTTACTTAGTGGTTATTTAGAGATTTATCTCACCTCATGTGGTTGAGACATGTGTACTCATTTAGCGAGACACTCTTGCATACACCTATGAGACTCACCTATACATGTTAAGGTTTTTTGTAAGTGTTGCACATATTTATAGGTGGTTAGTAATCATTCTCTACCTTCTCATTCTCTTTCTTTAAGAAATCCTACATTGTACATTTTACCCACATATCAATTCAGTCATTTTTGTAATGCATTGATAGTTTTAGCTTCATAGATTGAGTGTAAATTTTTTTTACTTATGTGACTCATTAATGCTAGTATTCAAATCATGCATCTTGGAAAAACTAACATCAATATCCTACAATCTTGGTATTCCCCCTTTCAAGAATATTCTTTTCTCATATACTTTATAGATGTCTATACTCTTAACTTTCCTCCCTCCTACAATGCCAAGTGGCATTCTCACCTCCTCCTACAACAAGGGATGTGACTCATAGCTAGCTATCTCAGGGTCTCAATTTATAGCTTTTATATATCTATTTCTTAGGGTCTAATTCATTTTTTCAAAACCTTTTATTACTACTTGTCAAGTGGTTTCTTTTAATCAAATTTTATAAGTTTGGAAATTTTGTGTAAGGTTTAAAGGTTTCATATTAAATGTATACCATCAATATGGATTTTTACTTAATGCACTCCTTTATTTTTCTATTTGAAAGTTGATTTTTTTAAATATAGGTCAATATTTATACTATTTGGTACACATTTATTTATTATTCCTTGCAATGTACAAAATTATAATGCATAAGAGGTTAACCTTCACAATGAAGTGTACTTCATATATTCAGATCACTTTAATCAATCTCTACCTAAAATCAATGGACACAATCAAGTGACTCTCTACATGAGTATACAACACATATCACCAATGTCTTGCGAAATAAATATAAAATAAAAATCCAATTAAAATGAATTATTTAAACATCAAGTTATACAAATACAAGCCTCTAAGTTCTTGTTAAGCTAATATTTACATGGATTCATGTGATATCCCAATTACAATGCAAGCTCATTTCCAAACTCATTGCTTGCTAATTTAAAAGAGCCATGCATAACAATCTTCTCTACCATTTTCTCCTTCAATATGTACAAATCCATAAATTTAGGTATTTGAATCTAACTTACTTTAAATCACTATCAACAATCTCTTGTTCTAAATGCAGATTTACATGGTGGAGATATACATCAAATAGCTTTTCGATCTTCTAGATATATTATCAATTATTGAGGTCATTCCAACCTACTCATTCGAGTATATTTCCAACTCAATTTTTAGGACATACTAACCTATTCTAACCTACATCCCCAACTTCTTTTTATTTTAAACACATATTAATTCATGCTTATACCATGATAAGGATTCTTGGTAATTTTAAACAATGAAAGTCACCACATGGCAAGATGTAAACACAAATCCAACAAATTACGTAATGGGAAAGAGTAATAACTAGATATTTCAATTTTCTATTATGCACTTTGATTTTCCTTTACAATTAATCCTAGGCCATACTATGGGTCCCATCATTTTCTCCAATCCACTACCACCTATGATAAATAGAAATCATCTTATAGTATTTGTTGCATCTCTGACAAGGGAGAAATTATTAAAAAAACACAATACTTGTGACCATTTTACATAAGTACACAATAATTGACTCACACGTGCATAGTGTTCATCTGGAAACAAGAAGTAAATGCAACACCATTCAATGTGCCTTCCAATACCTAATTTACTCACTTACCCTTTTGGTGCATATCAACTAGAAAACAATGTTGATATATCCCATGCTACATTGTGGGTGACATCCTTTTCCTTGATTCTTTGTACTAGCTATGATGATGAGAAAGATTTCCATACTACTTTTCATCATTATTAGATAAGGTGTTAGCATAACAACACACATAACCTAAGGATAGTTATATTATTTTCAATGCCCATCAATAATATAAGTCACAATACAACCATGTAAGTTACAAAATCACAATCTATTTTATAGTCTAATTATAGACCTAAGACTACTTCTTCTAATATCGAAAATTGAAATAACAATCAAAACTATGAAACCATACCTCAAGAAATATCACACATGAGACACATTTGTTTTGATACACCAATTCCAATACTAAATTATTATACTGGTAGACTTTGCTATCCATCACCTAAATGCTACTAATGAAAGCCTATCTAAGCCTTATAAAATTAGCTAGCTCTTAGCATCTATCACCTATGTACTACTTGTGAAATTTAACTAACCATTTGATATCGTTGAATACTTCTTATTAAAAATTACACTACCTTACTCCTATCATGTTGTCGCAATAAAAATATTATATGTAAGAAAGTTGTAGGTTTAAATTATGGTAATCATCTTAGGATGAGTGGGACAAGATATGTTAATAGGAAATTGTCTTCTACATAATCCTTCCTAGATTTGTTTTCTCATCCCTAGTTGTCATACATAGAAGTTAGCTCCTATATTGAGCTCAATTTACGATTGTGACAATAGACAATATAATATTTATCTAAAATGTGCCATCAAAAGGGTTTACAACCTTAGGCTAGTAAATCTAGTCATATCACTGCAAGAGATACATTAAACAATACAATGGTCTTATAGATATTGGTATCAAAACCCAATCTTTACCTAACACATTGAGAACCCATGAGTGACTTGTAATATCCTTGACTAGGAATGTTTAAAATTTAAATTTGATGCTCCATTCAAGAGAAATGATTATATACTATTACAAATCAAGTCTATCCTAATAGGTAATAAGATTAATAGAATATGCAAAAAATGAATTGTGAACCCTAAAAAATGAATAGAAATTTGCAATAACTATTTATTCCCCTCATCATCGTGAAATATCACACTTACATTCAATTCATTTGCCAAAAATAATAAGAATGTTATTATTATCAAATGTAACAAAATGGTGCTATATAAGCCATCACTAAATGATAATCCCTAGGTGCTAGGGGAGAGCTACCTAAATCAAACAAATAGGCAATTACAAGATCTTCTTAAACAACAAACCAATGATGCTCTTACACAATCCCTGTGTGGAATTTTTTAATATTGGATATGTTTTCATCCACTATCTTTGTTTGGGGATCAAGGGGATTTTTTCCTCTAATATCTAGTAGAAAATGAACAAGATTTGTGTCATAGGGATTAATGTTATAAAAATTGATAAGATGTCATTGATATTAGACTTAGGTTTAAATAAGAAATTGAGTTTCTAGTGTATTTTTTTTTTCTGGATTCGATTGTGTGTATATTTTTTCATCAACGTTTCGAATCACACTCCGTGATTCATCATCAGGATGAATCACGGAGTGTGATTCATCCCCGCCCCCCTCCTTGACTTCTCCCCCTCTTTCTTCTTCATTTGTGCGTCTCCCTCTCCCCCTTTGGTCTATTTTCCTTTTTGTTTATTTTCTAGTTTGTATTTGCTTTCAGTCCTCATCGTGTGTTTATTTTTATATGCTCTTGTCTTTTGGAATTGTAAATTTCTCTTTTCTTATCTGTTTCTAGTTTTTTGTCTTTTGGTTTATGCCTTTGCGTATATTCTGTTATGTATTTGTATTCATTTATTTATTCTTTTAATTTTTAATTTTTGTCCCATATTCTTTTCTTCTTTTGTGTTTTTTAGTGGTTTTGATTGTGATGCTGGGCTTTCCTTTTTTCTTTTCTGTGGGTGGTTTATTCCTTGGAGTTTTTTTAGGTCTCCCACCCTTCAGGTGGTCTTTTCCTTTTCTCTTTCCTCTCTCCTTGTTTCTCGTGCCTTCCCCCACCCCTCTCCTCTTTATATTCTGCCTCAAATCTGCATCTCAACATCTTTCATGTCTTTGGAATTCTCTTCATCCTGATGATGAATCACGGAGTGTGATTCGAAACGTTGATGAAAAAATATACACACAATCGAATCCAGAAAAAAAAATACACTAGAAATGCAAAATAGATTGTGGAAATCTCATAGCTTTAAGAAATTGAGTGCTCACTTTCCCTCCAAAATATAAATGTAAATATTATTTTTTCTCTTCAAGAAGCTCCACACATACATTCATGGCCAAAAGAACTTAAAGAAATAAATATTAATTATATAATACCCAAAGGTCCTTAGAAATGAACACATACTATAGGACAACAAATTATTACAAAGTCGTTTCTTTAATTTTTTTCTCAAACTTATGAGAAATGGGAAATAGGCTTAAGAAACATCCAATAACATTGCATGGAAAAAGATGACATGAAAATCCTACATCCTTGATATTGCTTTCCCTCAAAAAATTCAAATTTGGATTTTTCTAGATATTGAATAGTTGTCTGATGTTTAGTCATAAAAATTGCACTGTTGTTATCACAAAACAAAGCAAAATCTGATTGCTTCAAACCCAACTCGCTGAACAAGAGTTGCAAGCATACTATCTCTTTTGCTCCCTCAGAAAGAGCTATGTATTTTGCTTCTGCAGTTGATTGAGCAACTGTATGTTGCAATTTTGAGGCCCAACTAATCGCCGCCCCGGCAAATGTGAAAGCATAACCAGAAGTAGACTTTCTTTTGTCTAAGTCACTGGCAAAATCAGAATCGGTAAACCCTTGCAAAACTACCTTGTCCTTTCCAAACCATAAACAAAAATCAAAAGTACCTTTGAGATACCTCAAGATATACTTAACTGCCTCCCAATGTGATTTTCCTGGATTAGCCATAAATCTGCTCACCAATCCCACGGCATGAGCAATGTCCAGTCGAGTAGACACCATAGCATACATGAGGCTTCCAACTGCAGATTTGTATGGAATTTTATCCATAAACTCCTTATCTTCTTGTGTTTTAGGACACAATTGAGAAGACAATTGAAAATGAGTGGATAAAGGTACACAAACCGACTTAACATTCGCCATACCAAATCTATCCAAGACTTTTTTAATGTAGTCTTGCTGAGATAGTTTGAGTTCTCTCTTCTATCCCGAAAAATAGTCATTCCTAGGATCTTCTTTGCTGCCCCTAAATCTTTCATGGCAAATTACTTTGCTAAATGAGTCTTAAGTTCACTCACAATCCTCATGCTTGTGCCGGCCACTAGCATATCATTCACATAATGGAGAAGAATGACAAATTCGCCACTAGGAAGCTTCTTGTAATAGATACAAAGATCAGACTTGCAGAGACTATACTTGTGATCAATCATGAACTTGTCAAATTCAGGATACCACTGTCAGGGGGCTTGCTTAAGCTAATACAAACTGTGTTTCAATCTGCAATAAAGGTATTCCTGCCCCTTTTTAATGAACCCTTCCGGCTAATGCATAAATAGTTCCTCATCAAGATCACCATGGACAAAAGTCGTCTTCACATCGAGCTATTCAAGTTCAAGATCCCAAGCTGAAACTAAGCCCAATACTGCTCGGATGGTAGTTATTTTAACTACTGGCGAGAAAATTTCTTTGAAGTTGAGGTCTTGCTACTGAGTGCTATTGAGCATATCCCTTTACAACCAGTCTTGCTCGAAATCTTTTGTGACCATTGGCTTCATCTTTTAGTTTATAGACGCATTTATTTCTTAATTTCTTTTTGTCAGGCGGAAGTGGCACCAAATCCCATGTCTGATTTCTCACTACTGCATCCATTTCTTTGCACATTGCAACATGTCAGTTATCATGGTCTGCATTTTTACAAGCCTCTTTGTATGTTGCAGGCTCTATTTGATTAGAGATGAGCAAAGAAGGTTCAGCGTCTTCACAAAACAGTAAGTCATAATCAGAAAATTTTGTAGGAGGTCGCCTCTGTTTGGTTGATTTCCTCAATTGACTCTCTGCTGGAGTAGTAGAGTCATTCAACTTTTGAGATCCCTATTTATGCAAACTCATATCTCTCCCATTGTCTTTGTTTATGTTCCTTGAATTGACTTTGTTTTTGAGTCTGGTAATGTCTCTATCTACGGGATAATCAAAAACTTGTGGATTTTTATCCATGTGAGTTGCACATAGATCACAGGAGGATGTACCCGCAGAATTAATTGCCACGACCTGCCTTTGGCGAGTGTGTAGAGGACGGGGTGCCAAGGCGACATCTCCTACGACCTGGGATTGTTGGGAGTGTAGGGAGTGGGGAGACGTGTTGGCATCCTCCACAGTCTACGCTGGAGGAAGACTCCATGGTGGGACTGCGGAGGTGGATTCTGTGGGGACCCCATGGAGTGGACTGCAGGGAGCCCGCGGGAGTGGGGAGAAGACTGCGGGAGACTCACAGGGAAGACCGCACAGGGTGTGTGTGGAGGTTGCGGGTAGCTCACGGGAGAGGGAACAAGGAGCCTGCGGAGGAGTGGAGGAAGCTGCGGGCAGGTCACGTGAGGAGTGAGGGTAGGCACAAGCTTGCGGAGGCTGCCGTGAGGAGTATAGATCACAATGTGCAGAGTGCGGTGGAGGTGCAGAGCACTGTGGAAGTTTCCCAACCAAATAATGTGAGCCAACATCACCATGGTAATGATTTTCCAAGTTTCCTCCAACATCAGTGGTATTTTGGGGAGGATATGCTCTGTTTTGCAGACCCCCAAATTCTGAATTAAATGAAGACCAAAAATTTTCAACACTCACTTCATCATTCTCAGACTGAGAATTGTATTCAATAGATGTAGATGTCATAGGAGCTCCCATTAAATGAGAGTCTGGAGGCAAAGCGCTGGTAGTCGAATTCTGAAATAGAGACATAGGGACAAATTTTGTTTCTGATTTATTTGAATCTTGTAGTGCGGGAAAGGAGGTTTCATGGAAAACTACATCCCTCCTGCGAACAATTTTTTTGTGAACTAAATCCCACAATCTGAAACCAAACTGCTCTTCTCCATACCCCACAAAGAAACATTTCAGTGACTTTGGATCCAATTTCGTTCGCTTTTCCTTGGGTATATGCGAGAAGGCTTCGCATCCAAACACATGAAGATGCGAATATGAAATCTTCTTCCCTTGCCATTCCTCTTCCGGAATACCAAAATCCAATTTAGATGATGGACTTTGGTTAATTAAATACACTGTTGTGTTACATGCTACCCAAAATTCTTTGCCTAAACCTGCATTAGACAACATACATTGTGCCTTTTCAAGAATTGTTCTATTCGTCCTCTCGGCTGCACCGTTTTCTTGAGGAGTGAAAGGAACAATCTTGATTCTTCTCATCCAATTATCAGCACAAAAATCATCAAATTCATATGAACAAAATTCCCCACCATTATCAGTTTGTAAGCATTTAATCCTATGCCCAATCTGATTTTCAACTAAAGCCTTGAAAATTTTAAATTTTGAAAATACTTCAGATTTTCTAGAAAGCATATATATCCATACTTTTCTTGTACAATCATCAAGAAATGTTACAAAATAGTTAGCTCCTCCAATGGAGGTTACCTCGGTCGGTCCAAAAACATCCGAGTATACAAGCTCCAATGGTGTTGTCTTTGTTTCGTGCCCACCTTTCAAAAAACTGACTCTCTTTTGTTTGCCATATAGGCAATGTTCACAAAAGGCTAAGTCAACAAGCTTGAGGCCCAGTAGCTGATTTATTGTATGCATAACATGGAGACCTTTCTTGCTAATGTGCCCAAGTCTTTGATGCCAAAGATCCACTTTGTTGTCCTCAATCACCATTGCAGCTCCCACTTCACCATGAGTCTTAAATATGTATAGACTTCCCACTTTATTACCATTTGCAATCAGCAGGGTACCATGTGTTACTTTCCATGTATCTGGGAGAAAATTAACATTAACATCCCCTTTGCCTGTAATTTCACAAACTTTGTTGTCTCCTAAGAAAACATTGCCAAAATGACCTTCATGGTAGTTAATGAACTCTTCAAGACATGAGGTAGCATTATAGGAGGCAGCGGAATCAAGCACCCATGAATCCGGAGTAGTCTCAGTTGTTGAAAGGATTAAAACACTATTATCTTTATCATAAACTGTATTTGCTTCGCTGTCCCGCACTCTCTCTTATGCTCTTTTGAAATTTCTGCAATCCTTTTTCACATGACCAGCTTTGCCACAAAACCAACATTAACCATTTTTTTTTCTAGAATTCGATCTCTTTGCTGATTTTGAACGTCTATGGTAATTATTTCTGCCTCTATTATGACTTCTACCTCTATTATCGGTGCTGTCCACCGTTAAGGCTTCACCGGATGAAGGTTCATCATTCTTTCTTCTCAAATCCTCGCTGAGAAGAGTAGCTTCTATATCATTAAAAACCAACTTATTTTTACTGGATATAGATGTGCTGACTGCTATTACAACACCATCCCAGCTGCTTGGTAAAGAACATAATAATAAAACAGCCTTGATTTCATCATCTTGTGTCATCCCCACCGAAGTCGCTTGACTAATCAATGTATTGAATTCATTGATGTGGTTTTCCATAGCTCAACCTTATTTCATTTTTAGTTTGTACAAGCGCTTCATAATAAAAACTTTATTTGCAGTCAATGCCATTTCATACATGGCTGAGAGTCTATCCTATACTTCTTTTGTTGTTGCATCACCCGTGGCATTGAAGAGAACATTATTGGACAGCAAGAGAAAAATTGTCACTCTCGCCTTCTTTTCCAATTTTTCTCAATCTTCATCAGCCATCCCAGCTGGTTTCTTTGCTTTCCCTTCAAGCGCGAGTGAAAAGTCTTCCTTTATCAACAAAGACTCCATCTGCACTTTCCATAACCCGAAGCTCTGACCGGAGAACTTCTCTATCTTCTATTCTTCCATGATTCTGGAAATTCAAACACCAAAATCTAAACAGCGATCTAACCTCGCTCTGATACCGATTGTTAGGATGAAGAAATCAAATTGAAAAACAGCAGATGAGAAGAATTAAATACACACACAACACAGACAAATTAAACACACAGATTTATCATGGTTCAGTAATTGCGTACATCCACATTGAAGCAGGAGAATCATAGACTAATCACCAATCTGGTTTACATATACACAGCTGCAATCAGCTCCAGCAATTAACCTTCAGAATTGAATTACAATCAGCTCTTAAAGAGCTTGCAAAGAGAATATGAATAACCAAGAGTTTTGGCCGCAAACAAGAAAGGAGTCCGTTGGACTTCAACTTCCAACAATAGATGCTATCATAAAACTTTAAATTAGGCTTTATCCCATTTACTTAGGCTTTTGTTTTAGTTAGGGCTGACAGAAAGAAAGTGGTAAAACTCATGTCTGAGCCACTTGAAAAAGAAGTATTGTGGCCGCAAAAATATAATATGTGGGTACAGTGCAGATCATCCACATTCAAATTTGAGTGGCTTTCCAACAAGAAAAGGATCAGAACACGCATGAAGTAAAATTTGATGGATTACAAACCCAACAAACTATCAATACAAAAAGGTTTTCTATGTTTGATCGTGGCCTAGGCTACCTCTAATGTATAATGTTTCCTATTTTCCTAATAAATCAAAAACTTTCTTAACCAATGGACACACTGATGCATGGTTTTTAACATATTTTAATCAACTCAAGGTTTTAATCATTCTCTAAACACAAACATTTTTCCAGTCTTGTTAAGAAAAAAATTACAGAAACAGATTTTAAATTTATTCCATTTACAATTCAGTTTGAATAGCCTCTTTGTATCTGCCAATTAGATCTGCAATATTGTCCATTAAAGCAACTCCAAAACTTCCATAATACTGCAACATACTTTATTCATAAGTCATATTTATGGATCTTACTTGGGGTTGATTACAATCTGCACGACGTGGATCCCATAGTACAGCACTTGAGCAAGCAAATATATCTGTCTGATCTTTCCACAATGGTGCTCTGTAGGATACAAAATGTATAAGATTAAAACAACATAAATCAATTGAAATTAAGGAATACTGAAGAAGTTTTTTCTAGATTGTGATCAAAGAATATAAATAGTAGAAAGTCCAAAGGAAATACCTTCTCCATTTTCCACAGTGAATGTCTTTCCTTGTCTTTTTACCATCTGGGCATATCTCCCCTTTCATATAAATTATTCGTTTACATTGAAGCCAATTTTTTTCCTCATTTTGTGGGACAAAATCGGCAGGTTGCCAGTTTGTGTCCATCCATCCATCCTGAAATACCCAGTCTTTGAAGTGACTTGAAACTATAAGTATTAAAACCTAAAATAAAAGTGACATTAAACTAGAAAACAAGGAGCATTATAGAATGAAATGATTACATTATTTATGTTTGATTTTGAAAAAGATTCTTCTATTACCTCTCGTAACTTATCAAATTCTTTTATTACCTCTGAAGACCTGGGATCAAATAAAACATTGTTTTAAAAACACAAAAACAAAGAATTGTTTCATGATCATGTTAGCAAATTAACTACAATGTGTCACAATTCAACTTACTCTGGAGGCTGACCCATATCCTCAGGTACTTCTGCTTGATACTCGAAAAAAAATACTCACAAGTTTTTATGTCATTCTGACATGTTGGACAATACCAATCGTCAATGTACTTTGGATTCAGCTTTTGTTTCAAACAAGTAAAATGAAATGACTCTTCACACATGTCACATATCAAAGTGTTTATATCTACCAAAAAAAATTACATAGTTTATATTTTTCTTTCATTGTGCCATCACCAACAAACCCTGGATTTTTTTGAGAGCAACTTTTTCTCTTTTGAGGAAAACGCATGCCCTCTATATTATCAATCGGTGCTATATTAGAGTCCTCCGGCTCAAGATGTTTGTTAGAACTGCAGCTGGGATCCATATTCCCTAAAAGAGAATATGGAAACAGAACAAGCCTTTGAGAAGATATAAATTAGATTGCCTTGCTCAAGAGTGTGACTGTCAAACAATGGAAACAAGTTAGTATATGCCATAACAAAATTGAAAGATGATAAAAACAAAACCATTGCCTTGCTGAATAGTGTAACTGTGAAAAAATGGAAACAAGTTAGTGTATGCATAACAAAAATGAAAGATGATGTTAAAGTTATATATATATGCAGAGGCATGTGTCTTTGCAGAAACCACATCAGGGACCTCTGCATTGAGTTGCATGGGAAACATGCAGCCACGCCCGCATGTCAAGGTGGTTACAGAAAAATCACGTCTGTGGTAAAGAGTTAATATGCCTCTCAATATGTTTCAGTCTTACAGTGCTCATACAAAATAAATCTTCAAAAGTATGAAAGTTAGCATTAGTATGCCTCTTCTTACAGTGCTCATACAAAATAAATCATTAGATGTATGAAAGTTAGGGTTAATATGATCTCAATATTTTAGTCTTACAGTGCCCATACAAAAAAAATCCATACTTCATTAATGCGTGTTTAGAAGATATTATAATTTATATAAGTTATCTTATGTCTTACACTTCAAATATATATATAATTAATGTTCCTGAAACTCAATGACAAGGATGCCAGTATAAGATACAGGAGAAGACATAATAGAATAAAACTCAATCTAAATATGACAACACAGAAATTTTTTTACTAGTTAATTGAAAAGGTACCCATTTTAAAAGGTGGCAAGAATGGCAATAGGGTTGAACTGTTGGAACAAGCATACCAATACAATTGAACTGTTGGAAGAGTCCTTGTCCAGCTGAGCAACTTGTTACAGCTTCCATAATACAATACCTTTTCCAACTGTTTCCTCCAAGCTGCTGATAGTGATGAACAAAGATTTTCAATGGGGAAGAGGATGGTTCAAAATTTTGGCACCTAATGACAGTGCTCTCTATCTTCTTCCTTTTGGATTGTATTAAAGTCACAGTTCTGTCTTGTTTCGACATTGCTTGGTTCTTGGAGTTTTCAAGCATATTATATCTAGTAGATCACAATTCTATGTTGTCTGAACTTATATATCCTTTACATTGGTTTTTTTTTGTTTAGATATTGCATATTGTACCTAGTGTCAATGAGAGATGGGTTCTTGTGAGCCACTACTAATGAAACATGGGTCAATGAGTTTGATTCAAAAACTACACAGTTGAACCTTGATAGCAATATCATAGAAATTATATATTTTTGATAGATTGCAAACCTTAGATTTGATAACACAGAAAATAGAGTTTTTTGTACAATTCCTTCTAATTATGACTAGTTAAATTGCTATATATTAGTTTAATTAGCTAAACTTTATTATTATTACAGTGCAATCAGCTCATAAAGGCTTGTATACAGCAATATATATTGTACTTATTTGAGTTTCTTTCCAATTCTGATCGGTTAAGCTACTATTGCAAAATTGAATTTCCAATTCTCACCCATTAACTTGCTGTTGCAAATTTGAATCCGCTGAGTTTAGTTCTGTTATAATGGTGCAATTAGCTCCTGCTTGTTATATTGTGCTTGCTGCAAAATTCTTGTTTTGATTTAGTGCACTGAAAGGTATGAGAGCAACTTTCTTAGGCTCCAGGGCAGAGACATAACAATTTTTATATTTTGTGGAGAAAGAGGTTTTAGCGTGAATATCAGAGCTTATGAGAAACGTATTATGATTAATTTCGGAGCATATGGGACACTACAATCATCAGATTTAGGGTTTGTAAAGATGTTTCATATTTTTTTCTCTTTCTAGAAATTTGAATATGGTTAAAAATGGGGTTTTATGGAAAGGTTGTTTTTTTATTTTTATTTTTATTGTTAAAAGCTTCCTATTTTCACTAAATATTGTATCCTGAATTAAAAGCCTCCTATTTTCACCAAATATTGTATTTTTTCATAGCCGAAATTAAAAACCCCCGTGGTAAAAATATTATAGAAAACACTAGTTATGAAACTTAATTATAATGGAAAAACTATCTTTTGATTTTTCTCTAAGTGATACAAGTTCCCTATATATTTTTTCTTTTTTCTCAAAGTTGAGAATTGTTTCTTGGGCATCTTTCAATTTGTTTGATCATTTGAATATATGTAATGTCCCCTTTATGAAATAAGATTTATTAATAAAATATAATAATAAATTAAAATAGGGGGTTCATCTTGTAGTGTGATGGTTCAGTGGTTGCATTGTTAATTTTGCAAACAAGGTTCAAATCCCCACCTGGCTTATAGCAACATCTAGGATAGTAAACAAATTTCATACTGGTTGAACATTCCTGCCTCTTGTGCAATTCTGATATTAGATATTGATCCATCGATTCCCCCTTCTCAATTGAATTAATCTCTTCTTTATATCTTCATTTGTGGGAATTCACACCTCTTCATAATAAATGAATCATCACTCTTCATTGCTGCCCTTTGAGAATAATAAATTATTCTTCAAATTGATCTCCCTTGGATGTCCTCCTCAAATGAGACTTTCTACTTTTATATCCTCCAATTTTAGAGAGAGGTCACACCTCTTCATCATGCATGCCCCTTTGGCGAGAGACACACCCTTTCCACTATTAGCACCCTTTGAAATAGCACAACTCTTCATTATTTCTTCCCTTTGAAAGGAACGCAACATTTCACATTCAGATCTACACTTCAGATTCCCCAAATTATCCCCTCAAATGAGGTTCTCTTATCCCTTTTATATTTCATGTTTGAGAAAGTTACAACTATTCATTTCATGTATTTGACCACTCATTAACTTAATTAAAATTTGATTATATCTAATTGTATTCTTTAATGTTTTTATATTAATTTTATTATTATCATTTATCATTAAATTGTATTTCAAAGTGGGGACATTACAAACAATGATTACCCCAAGTGATGAATTTCGTACTGGTTAGACATTCCTACCTCTTGTGGAATAAGTTATGATTTATTTACCACAAGAAATGGATCTAGTCCTAGTTGGATGTTCTTGCCTCTTGTGGGCTAAGTGATGAATTGATTACCCCAAGAGATGGATTTGGTCTTGGTTGGACGTTCTTGCCTCTTGTGGGCTAAGTGATGAATTGATTACCTTAAGAGATGGATCTAGTCTTGGTTGCATGTTCCAGCCTCTTATGGGCTAACTGATTAATTGACTAACCTAAGATAGTGATTTGGTCCTAGTTATATGTTCCTATCTCTTGTGGGATAAGTGATGAATTGATTACCCCAAGAGATGGATCTAGTGTTGGTTGGACATTCTTTCCTCTTGTGGGCTAAGTGATAAATTGATTACCCAAGAGATGGATTTGCACCTAGTTAGACATTTCTAACTCTTTGTGAGCTAAGTGATGAATTGATTACCCCAAGAGATGGATCTAGTCTTGATTGGACATTCTTTCCCCTTGTGGACTAAGTGATGAATTGATTACCCCAAGAGATGGATCTAGTCCTAGTTAGAAAATATTATCTCTTGCGGGCTAAGTGATGAATTGATTGCCGCAAGGGATGGATCTAGTCTTGGTTGGACATTCCTGCTACTTGTGAGATGTAATATAAATGGCCATGACTTGGATATTATTTCCTCTTAGGCTTAGTTG
The DNA here is from genome assembly GCF_030272615.1 of Cryptomeria japonica. Classification (NCBI taxonomy): domain Eukaryota; kingdom Viridiplantae; phylum Streptophyta; class Pinopsida; order Cupressales; family Cupressaceae; genus Cryptomeria; species Cryptomeria japonica. Next base: position 571,981,684 of record NC_081414.1, on the reverse strand, counting down.
GGTTGGGTAGTTTACTAGCGCCCTTTCAATTTCCTATCAAATTAAGCAATGATTAGTTAGAGGTTAATTAGTTAGTCATAATATTTTTTTAAATATTCCTATTCACTATGTCTACATATATTCATGTGTATTATTCAATTTTTTATGTGCATGCTTTCTATTTAGTTCATGCCTAATGTGTTCCCATTATGTCTATTCATGAATCTCTATGATTATTTCCTTGGATTGGTGTAGAATATGAGAATAATAAGGGCAAACCAAAAGGATATGAATTTATTTAGGGTAATAGATATGTTCCATGCTTCTAAACCCCATCTTAATATATGTTAAGATTACCCATGCTTTAACACAAAGACATATCCATGATATTGTGCAAACACTGGGTCAACTAAATTAAATAAGGAATACAAATCTCCAAGGATTAATTTGGGAACTTCATGATTCAGTTCATAGAAACATACATTGCTTGAGGTTAAGAAAACTAGGGAATGGTGGACTCTAATGTCACCTTATTTAAATAGGGTATATTAATAAACAACAATAATAAATTTAAATATAAAAGAACCAAAAAATATATATATAATTAAAATTTAGTTAAGTTTAATGAATGGTCGAAAGGCAGAAAATAAAAAGTTGTGTCTCCTTGAAGAATGAGATATAAAAGGGAGAGAATATAACTTCATTTGGGATGAAAAGAGATCAAGAATAAATAAGGGAATAAACAAATTAAGGAAGAATTAATGAGGGGAATATAATAAAGTGACTCTTCCAAAGGGTCAACAATAATGAGGGGTTGGGACCCTTTTCAAGGGTGTTAAATGAGAAAGGTTGTGACCATTATGAAGAGGTGTGACTCTCCCTCATATTAAAGGATATAAAGGAGAGAAGTTTTCATTTTAGGAGGAGATAAAAAGAGGAGATCAATTTGAGGAATAATATATTATTCTCAAGGGAAACATTAATGGAAAGTAGTGAATCAATTCTTATAAAAGGTGGTGACCCTTCCACCAATAAAGTATAAAGGGGAATTCATTATGAGCATTGAAGGGGACTCATCAATCAATGTGTTTCCACCCTAAATTTTTTATTTTGATCAATTGCTCTCCATCCAGTTTTTTCTCAGCTTCCAGGCTCAGGCAGAGGGACCCCATTTCACCATTTCTGTCATAATTATGGCAGAAGCTCTCAGTAAGATTATTCATAGAGAGGTCCAAAATGGTAGGCTCAAAGGTCTCTGACCCTATTCATAATTTCAAATTTTCTCGCATCAACAATTTGTTGGTGATTCTTTGTTGATGGGGGAACTCTTTGTGTCCCCCCAAGAGCTCCATCTTCTTCTTTTCATTCCAAGCATTGAAGGGGACTCATCAATCAATGTGTTTCCACCCCTAAATTTTTGATGTTGATCAATGGCTCTCCGTCTGGTTTTTTCTCGGCTTCCAGAGGCCTTAGGTAGGGGGACCCCATTTCATTATTTCTATTCATAATTATGGCAGGAGCTCTTAGTAAGATTTTTCATAGAGAGGTCCGAAATGGTAGGCTCAAAGGTCTCTGACCCTCTTTAGATTTTCAAATTTGCTCACATCAACAATTTGTCGAGGATACTTTCCGGATGGGGGAAAGCTTGGTGGGAAGATTAAAATTGCTAAAACTTTGGGGTGTAAGTTGGCATCCCTACCGAATACTTATTTGGGGCTTCCCCTCAGTTCAGGTCCTGCTCCGGACTCTTCCCGGTCCAGTCTGATTGATTGATTCTAAAAGAAAGTCACTAGATGGAAAGTTACTCTTTTGAGCCAAGATGGTAAGCTCCGGTTGATTAAAGCTTCCTTGCAAAATATATCGATTTATGCTATGACCCTTTTTAAAATTATTGCAAAATTTTTTGATCAGATGGATAAGATCGAAAAGAATTTTTTGTGGACAATCTTATTGCCTGGGATCAAGTTTGTCTTCCAAATAACCTTGGAGGTCTCACCATTAGACATATTGAGACTTTAATATTATTCTTGATAGGTGAGTGAATGGATTCATTAAATATTTTGATTGTGCTTAATGTATGTCTTGTGGTGTTTTTAGGTACAGTGCAAGAAGATCAAGGAAAGATGAAGTACCAATGCAATGAATTCCACTCTTCCTAAGATGTAATCATTTTTAGAATGATATTAGAGACATAGACTTGGGAAAATTCAACTTAGATGAATTTTTGGAAAGACTTCACAAAGAGGAAGGGAAATAGTGAATTCCTCACTTACAAAATAAATATTAGTGGAAGTAGCTACTTTTCCAATTTCAATGTAATCCTCTAAATTGATTCTTACTTGTGCACAACAATACAAGCTAAGGAGAAATAAAATAATTGCCCAGCCTTTTGGAGAGGTAGTTCTAAACATTAATCCAAAGATGATTTAAAAGGTTTTTGGTATCCCTATTCACTCCAAATATGCCAAAATTGACCTAAAAGAAGGCTTAACTTACTACAAGGAAAATAAAAGAATTGCCCTCAATTTCATTAACAAGAACCTTATCCACACCCCTAAGAAGATGGTGATGAAAATGGCTAAGGTATCGCAAAACAATGATTGTTTTTATAAAGGTTAGGGACCAGATTATCTTATTCAATATAGTATATAGTAAGCCTCATGTAAGGGACTTTCATCCTTTGATGTACTTCTACATATTGAACATCACTAAGAACAAGAACAAGATTGATTGGGGAACCATCATTAGTGATGACCTACATGAACAATTTATTGATGTATTAAAGAGTTCTAAATTTTATGACTTCCTACTTGGTCTACTTGGTAACTTATCAATTTTATTTTCCTGGACTTAGAAGAGTTCGTTCTTTGCTATATCTTGAAGTGTCAAGGTTTGCCATCACTATTGACAACTAATCTTGGCAAAGATATATATGTACTATTTCTTGGTAGATGATGTTTTCACCTATTCTATCATTAAATAGTTAGAGAATTATTTGTATAAAATATTCTCCATGGAAGCTACTACAAAGTCAAGGAACTGGTAAAAATTGTATATCAAATTCAAAACCTTCTCCTCATTAGGGTCATAGGTTACTACAAAGTAGCTTATAAGCTACAAAGGTACCCAAATTATAGATTGGTTTTATTTGAGCTATGTACAAAGGTTAAAAAAAGTGCATAAAATAGTGGTAGGAAAACATATCTTGACTATCTTTCCATTTCCCATCAAAATTGGTGACTATTCCTATGCCAACATGCAAAGTGCAAAAATAATAGAGATATATATGATACCTCTATCAATGGATTTATATGGGGACACCAAGAGAAAATTTGATCCCATTGGCAAGATTAGCCTAGTTGTAAGAGCTTTCTACAAACATGAGCTAGAATTGGAGTACCATTGGACAAATTGTGTGAATGAGTAATTGTATGGTTTACTACATTTTGAAGGTTGATCTTATAAAATCATTGAAAATTATGAAGTCCCCAAGGATTCAAAAGATGCAAAGAGGTCACATATAACCTATAACTCTCAAGGATTGTTCAATGTCCCTATTTATAATATTGATTACTTGATCCTTGAGGACCTAACCCTAGAAGCTAGATAAAATCAAGAGATAACATACTCCAAAATATGGATATCATCTCCCTTCAATATGCTAGACTTTCCAAATCCAAAGGTCCAAGAGCCACAAAATTCAAAGGTTCAAAAATATTTAAAACATAAAACAAGATAATCCTTGAATGCAATTGTGACTAAGGCTAAAAGAAAAATAATTCCAAATGAATTAGAGGCCGAGAGAGAGAGAGAGAGAGAGAGAGAGAGAGAGAGAGAGAGAGAGAGAGAGAGAGAGAGAGAGAGGGTAAAAGCACAAAATTGTGTCACGTTTTAGGCTAACTTATCAACACAAGTGAATTTAGGTAATTCTAACTAAGAATTAATTTTCGTCAAACATATGGTCTATATACTTTTCCAATTGGAAGTGTCTACTAAATGTATATTTTATACTACTTTTGATCTAATTACAAAATAAAATAAAATTCGATGTTTCAACAACTCCTACTCTTATAAAAATTTTTTTTTGAAATGTAAAAATACCCTTTTATAGATCTATAAATGAATTTTCCAAAATATATATCTTTTAATATTTTAATTATCTTTAAATTTAATATTTTATTTTTATTGAAAGTAGGTCATCAGCACTAAAATTTAAGGTTGATTATCTTGTCAAGGAAAAATAGTAAAATTTATTAAAATTTTTGAAAAGAATCTATGTTAAGATGATATAAATATTTTCTAATTTGGATAAATAATTAAAAGAAAATGTGGTGGGAATTGGAAAGAGTTATATTTCAGCACACACAACTTTTCAAATTTATTGAAAAATCTATATTTATAAAAAATAGGAAATAATATATCCATGCACTAAAGTTTAAAGTTATCAATATACAAAAAAAATTCAAGAAAAAGGTAAAATCAACTAAATAAAGTGTGGTGGCTTGTGTAACTTCAATTTTAGAATTTTTTTAGCAACTAAATTATAGTGTTTACTTTATTAAAAATTGCATTCAAATAATTTTTTAAGTTTTTGTTAACATTAAAAACATAAAATAGACATAAGAATATAAATTTTATTAGTTTACATCATTTCAAAATTCAAAACATATATTTCACTTTCTATTAATTTAATTTAAAAAGTTGAATAAACATTGACCATTTCCTTTATAAAAGTGTGACACAACTTTGTACTTTTACGAGAGCAAGAGAGAGAGAGAGAGAGAGAGAGAGAGAGAGAGAGAGAGAGTCTTCCACCTTCTCCACCATAGTTCTCTATTGCAATACCTTCACCTCTTAATTCTCAACCTCATCCTTCAAACCCTCCACCACATGTTCCAACTCCTCCACCTTCTCCACCCCCTACTTATCCAAGTAAGGAATCTAATTTCCTTTCTCCTCCCAAAGGATATGAAGTAGTAGCTATTGAATAGGCTCCTCCAAATATGAAAATAAATCCTATGAGAGAAGAGAAAGTAGAAGGGTAAATAAGTGTTGCAAAAATAGGAGGGGAAACATCTTGAGGGTTCTCAAGAAAACATAAAGGTAAAGAAGGTGCATCCCTCACACTAGTCTCCCTCATAGAAACAAAAAGAAAAACAACATTATACTCTAGAGAATTCAAAAAAATTCCTCTCTCTCCATCCAAAGCATGAACACATGAAACTTTTAGCATGCCATTTCCCCTCAACCACACTATACAAGAATCAAACAGGACATATCCAAGCTAAGGAGGAGGATTTTACAATTTTTATTGAGGCATTTAGTATCTTAATGCAAGAAGGAAAAGATAAATAAGACTATCAACTATGATAGTAGACCAAAGAGGAAATAATTTCCACAATTGACAATACTTACTATCAATGTGCTATAGGTAGATATGTAGCCAGGGGATTACCAAATTCAAAAAGTACATTTGGGATTCCAAATGAGAGATAAAGAGAAAATATCATTGCAACAATATGTAATAATTATTTTGATCAACATGCAAAAAGATGAGAAAATAAAGGAAGAGATTTAAAAAAATAACTCACTTAATAGATTAATTATTTAGTTGGACGAATTGATTATGTTCCTCCATATTCAATTTTACAAGCAACTCTAAATAAGGATGTTGAACCTCCAAAATCAAAGGGCCTCCTCTCATCCACAAAGGAATGGAGGGAGAGCCTACAAGAATAAGGAGGTCATGTAATTAAAAGTAAATAAATTATTATAAAATGAGTGATGAAGAAATTTTAACTAATAAAATAGAAATAGATATTGATGAATACTTGATGACATGGGAGGGTTAGATCCTAGTTTGCAAAAGATGACTTGTCTCGTAGTTTTGATGAATTGCTGAAAATAGTAGTGTTCAATGATGAGGATTAAGATCAACCAAAAGAGTTGCAAATCAAAACTTTGAATAAGTCTAAGAATACGTTGAGAAAAATAGGAGCTTAGATGATAAAGAATTTATTCTTTCTCAAGAAATTTGTTCAAGATATTTCTTGCACTTTTTGGGAAATGCCTTATTTGGTTAGTTTCTTGATTAAAATAAATCAATAATTCATAAGATTATTTACATTTACTAGTCACAAAAGAATTCATATATGAGATGATGGAAAACAAATAAAATATTCAAGCCTTTCAAGATGAGGAATTATTTTGAAAATCTATAGGAGTAGTTGGAAAATTCAACATTTTCAAAAGGTGTTAAATTGAAGTATCATTAAGACCTTGATATCAACTATCTCATGCATGTGGTAAAATATTCCACTCACATATTCCCTTATTACAAGGAAGACTAGGTGTTCAATGTCCAAAATTATAACTTGAAATAAATCATTGATATTTTGTGAGGTCAAGTGGAACTGTTAATCATTTCTAGTTTCCTTCTTTTATCATCCTAATTTAATATAGTTTAATAGTTTCATACCCACAATTTAAGGGATCAAAAGCTCTATTTATTTTGATTCAAATGATTAGTTAAAGGGTTATAAATCATTTTGTTGTAATAGACAAGCATTTTTTTTGAAATCTTTAGCGTGGATTTTTCTACTAGACATTGTACAACTTGAAAAATAATTAATACAAGGATTAAGTGTATCTCTAAATTATATTTTGATCATGGTAATGATATATTCTATTTTTATATTTCTATGTCAAACAAATGGGTGAAATTTGTATGATCTGATGTGATTACATAGGATTTTGTTTAAATTTGTGCATGTTTAATGGTGATTTGGTTTGATGAACTTCAAATATCTGATATTTATTTCTCATTTGATGATTACATCAATGCTATGTTTAGTTGTGTACATGCTAATCAATGTGATTTTCTAGTATACGAGATTTCTCTTAATCATTCAAATTTTATTAATATGTTGGAATTGTCATTGACCATTTAATTTATGTTTTCTACTAGCTTTGAGGGTTTATGATTAGGACATTGATAGAAAAAATGTCTCATTTTCAGTGTTTAGAATTGTCCTTCAACCCTCATTCATAGGAGCACTTATTTTCCAACTTCACAAAACTATAAGAAAAAAAAATTATTTCTTCATTAATATAAGATCATTAGGGGCCGTCGAAAAAAGAACTCCAATGCACCACATGCCAAACCAACACTGTTTATAAAAAGTCTACAACCTTTTATTTTAACAAAGATGAGTGAGCACATCACATGGAGGCCCTGCGTGGTATTGTTAAAACCTTTATGTTTTGTAGAAGGCACCACATATTTTTTTCTTTAATAGAACACTTGGAAATTAAAAGCAATTACCTTAGACCTTAGCATTATGATCACATTCCTAATGAAAATCAAATATAGTGGATTGTGCCAGATTTGCGTGTCTACGAGTTTTGTCTTTGTTTATTGTTTCACTTTAATGCTCAATGTTATTTTAAGATGGGTATAGCTATTGATAAATATGAGTCTCAAATTTTATAAATTTCTAGTGTAAATATTTGGATTACTGACCATGTTAGGTATTCTTCTATTTTTTTGCAATGGTATATGGCAAGGATTTAGTGAGCAAAATTCACAAGTGCTTAGTTGTTACGAGAAATAATAGAAACATCCATGTTACAGTGGCTTTAGTATATGCTTATCAATGGAAGATTTGAATGTTATTTTTTGTGTCTATTTGACCTTGTGCATCTTTCTTACTTTCCAACAATGAAAAGTGTGTGACATTTTGTACTCTACTTCTAGAGTGTTTTGTTTCCTATTATTTCTAGAAGAGGATTTAAAGTGTTATAAAAGATTTGAATTCGCATTTCCCCTTAGTGTAACTGGGCAATGCTTAATTCTCCGTTCTCTTTCCATTTCCCTATGATATTTGAAGAGACAAATTTCAAAATACCATAGGTTTTTTTAAAATAAATCATAACTAGGTTGCACATCTATGAGACTTCTAGATTTCTCTCTGTAAGTGTAACCTTTAGAGTTCAACAGTTTTGTCGGCACACTCAGTGGGACTTAGGATTATCATCATTGGAGATTTGGTATGTTCTTCAGCATATTCACCCTTACAGATGAAGAGACCACAAACACTTGAACACTCTTTAAGATCAAATCATTTGAGATACTCTACTGGTATGTACCTTATTCTCAATCTTGAGTAGACTTTTTTCTCTTGTTTAAGACATCATTTGATTACCTTTCGCTTTCCTTATGCTTCAACATGGAAAGATATTATGAACATTATAGTATTTCTCCTCCTTTCCAATAAAATACTTGGTTTATACCTTCTTACCATAAATATCAGGTTGGTAATATTGTTGATTTTTCTCCATATCCCTCTACTAAACAAGCTATGAGTAATTTCTAAATGTTTGCTTCTTACCTGCCCTTGTGCAGCCTTTTTATGCTTGCCAACAAACCCAAGAGGCTTATTTTATCCCTTATTAGTATGCTCATCATCTCACCTAGCATCAAAATGTGATAAATTCTAGCAGTTTCAACACTAGAGAGATGATGTTAAACTTCCAAGAAGAGTTGAGGTTTCTTAAGGAAGAACAAGAATATCAATATCAACTTACCTATTAGTGTCAACTGCAGCAACAACAACAAGTGGAGGCTACAAAAAAAGCACAAGAGAAATTTCTTGTAATGCAATCTACTACTAGGGTAGAAGAGCAACTCCCATGAAAGGATAAATTCACCCCTAAAACCCCTAAGCTTGAAATTCTAAGCTTCAAATAGGGGATTCCTTCTATTGAACTACCTAGGTTTGACATTCCAATATTCAAAGGCTCCTGCCCTAATGTTCCATAAAACATCCCTCAAGGGACTATTTAATCTTAGGAAAATCAGATTCATCAGTCTTATTTGTAAAAAAACCTTTCTCCATTGGTTCCCTTTTGTTGATACTATAGCACTCTTTAAGAGTGGACTTGTTGATTGGAGATTTGATTGGTCACATGAACATATAGATGAAGAGGATTATCCTGTGGGTTGTGAGTTTCCACATGCTCATAAGGATGAATAGTTTATCATTTTGCAAGAGAAAAATGAATATGATCAATTGCAACATCAAGAAGTAGGGTATGTTAAAGGAAAAAGCAAATAAAATGATTCATGCCTTTTAATTGATGACCTTCCATTATTCTTTGAGAATAGGGAAAAGAACATTCTTATGCCCACTTCAATTGTAATCTTTAAGTAGTGGGATGATGTTGTGGACATTGGTGAGAAACATATACATGAGGTTGGCCTCAAGGTTGAAGATGAAATTTTTTGCATGCATGAGGTTGCTTCCCAACACATGCATCATATTGCAAGACAACCTACCTCCTAAAAGGGGAAGCGCGACATTTCTCCACATTGCCACAAATATTGTTTATGAAGTAAAGATAAATCATGATAAGGAAGAAAGAAAAGAGGAGTTGATGAAGCCCAATTCTATGATGAGTTAGAAGCCTTCTAGTTATCAATTGACATCAAACCATCATCTACTAAGATGGGGAATCATGAGTAGTGATAGCAAGAGGGCGCTTCTCATACCATCAAAAGAGTAATCAAAGCTAGTCCCTACTGGTCAACAAAACAATAACGAAAGTGGAGCATAGTTATGAGTTTGCTACTAATTGGTAGCACTTTCAAGAGGATTCCTCATCGAGCATCTATCTCAATAGGAGATTTGGTATCCCCTATCCATGCTTATTCCTAAGCATGAAAAGAAGCACACAAAGAAGTAAGATTGTCATTAATTACACAATTCCTAAGCATGAAAAGAAGGACACGGAGGAGTTGATGAGGCCCAATTCTATGATGAGTTAGAAGACTTCTAGTTATCAATTGACATCAAACCATCATCTACTAAGATGGGTAATCATGAGTAGTGATAGCAAAAGGGGGCTTCCCATACCATCAGAAGACTCATCAAAGCTAGTCCCTATTGGTCAACAAACAATAACAAAAGTGGAGCATAGTTATGAGTTTGCTACTAATTGGTAGCACTTTCAAGAGGATTCCTCATCAAGCATCTATCTCAATAGGAGATTTGGTCTCCCCTATCCATGAATATTCCTAAGCATGAAAAGAAGCACACATAGAAGTAAGATTGTCATTAATTACACAATTCATCTATAATTGCACAATTCCAATGGAGGGAAATTGACATTTGAAAGTATGGAAGATGGTTTCATTATTGAAAATTTTTAATTGGGTTGGCCCAATTTTGTCAAAAATTCTTAATAGATGGAGGATGATTCTTATAGAAGAGGAGGGCGAGGTGATTTGGTGCATGACTAAAATAGGTATTTACTCGACCTAGTTGGGATATAAAATACAAAGAAAACAAGAGGAGATGATTGACTAGCCTCAAAGATTGTGTCGGCAAAAATGTGTTTATCCAAGGGTGGGTGCCTTTCTTTGGACTTCTATACATGGTAGGATCCTCATGGGTGAAAGGCTAAGCTAGTACAACATTATTGGCCAAAGTGCTCGCATACTTTGTCTCTCGGATGAGGAATTGACAATATTTATTGCTCCACTATTCCTTTGCCTCCCAAGTTTGGAATTGGCTCCTATTGTCTTTGGGTTGATCCACGGAAAGGAATGATACATTGCTAGGTTTCATGAAAGGCTAGCCTACTTTAGGGACAAGTTTGTTGTGGGGTGATATTTTAGACTATAGATCCTTCAATGACCATATGGCAAATCTGGAAGGAAAGAAACACATGAATTTATGCAATAGTTCATTAACGATGGACAAGATTATAGCCAATATACAAGATAATATCTTTGAAATTCCAAATACGAAGACTCATGGTAGAAGGGTGGATTATATTAAGAGATGTGATGAGGATATACAAAATATTTCGATTGGTTTGAGGCTCCCTTCAATAATTAGTGTGCATGGTTATTCCAATCAACATAAGGTGTGTTGGGCTAAACTAGTAGAAGGAATATGGGAAATTTTGATGGATTGGCTAATGCCAATCTCTGTGTTGTAGGTATTGGGTGTATCTTTCAAAATTATGAGGGAAAGTGTATTGGGGCTCTATTTTGGTCAATAGGAACAACAACAAACAACGAGGCTGAGTTGGAGGCCCCAGTGAGGGGATTACAACTTTGCATTAATAAGAAGATCGTGGATGTGAATATTGAAGGGGATTCTCATATTGCTATAAATGGAGTCACAAATGACTCTTCTTCCAATTGGAAACTGAATAAATGGATTATTATAATCAAGCAATGTTTGTTAAAGTTCAATGCTTATAAGATCTCCTATATATAAAAAGAGAAAATAAGGCAACAAATTATTTGGCTAATTTAGGTGTGTTGGCCGATGAAAAAGATTTAGTTTTGGATTCCATAATGAGATGGCCAAAGTTAGAAAAAATAATATTTGATGATTGGTCTTTTCCGATTTAGCAAGAAGGTTTGGCATTGGATAAGAGATGATTGGACTTTCTTTTTCTTGATGGCATGATTTATGAGGCTTTTAAGAGTTTATGTGAATGTAAAGATTATGAACAATACAAATGTCTTATTGTGAAGTATTTTCCTTTCTATCATCAATGGCTTAGGGAAGAATGAATGATAAGTCCTCACATGGTGCCACAGAAAGTCATTCGTTTTGTAAGATTGAATATCTTTATTGTTGTTAGCATCTTCTATCCATTGTGGTATCCCTCTGATTGAACAAACAATTTGGTCTCGATAAAGTACGAAACTGCTAGATTTGACAAGAATAAAAAAGATAAGATAATTATCAAAAGTATAACAAAATTATAGCAAAAGGGTGTTGTGAAAGCCAACACTAAATGAAAATCCATATATGCTAAGAGAGAGAGACTTAACTCAAACAAATAGACATTGACAAGAGCTAGAAAAGCAACAAATCAATACAGCTCATATTTATGAATAAGATGTTTGAGTCCAAAATATAAATTTAAATGTTATTTTTTTATTTTCAAGGAGATCCAAACATACATTCATGTCTAGAAGAACTTAAAAGAAATAAAAATTAATTACACAATACCCAAAGGTCCCTATAACATGGACACATACTCTAGGACACACAAAATTATTTCAAAGTAATTTCCATTTTTAAGATACTCAAATACAATGTCTAAGTACAATGCACCTAATGAAAAATAGAAGAATATCGTGAAAAAAACTCCCCCTAAACAACTCATATATAATTGCTCTGTCTCTTCTTGATTGAATGTTCATTTGTACCTATTTTAATAATTCTTAGAGAGAATGAACTCCCCTAACAATTTGCAACTACTCATGTAAGTGTCCATGCTTCCCTTTTAACCACAGAAACATAACAGAACTTAAACAAGCCAAAACAAAGCTCTTAAACCTTCAAGTCAATGTCCTCTCATGTGGATTTATTTGCTCTCATAGTAAAAACCGGTGCAGACAAGACCTTTATCATGCAAACAGCTCTAACAAAATTCAATAAAAACACAATGAAACATGAACAAACAGTCAATCCATTGCATTAATTAGCAAAATAGTTACTAATAAGAAAAAATGTGTTATAATCTTCCTCAGTTCTATCCTAGCTCACCCAAAAACCGCTGTATGTAACCACTACTACCAACTCACTAACAAAACCAGTGATCCAAAAATAGGACTGTCACATGAGGTAAACGGAGAGATGCCTTCCTAAATAGGGAGTGACGATTACAAACTAAAATAGGGATCAGCCAAAAATAAAAGGAGAGATGCCTGACAGCTGGAGCTGACTCAGAAGAAGTTAAAACGAACATTAAATAATGGACAATGAATGAGAAGAAAGTTAAAACGGCAACAAAGAAAGAGGTAATACTCATGTCTCAGCCACTTGGAAAAAAATCATTGTGGCCCTCAAAAATATAATATAATATGTGGGTAATAACCACCTATAACTATGATCAAGCTGTAAGGCAAATCATCCACATTTAAATGGAATTAGCTTTCAACAACACAAGGATCGGAACATGTATCAAGTAAAGTTTGATGGATTAAAAACCCAACAAACTGTAGGTTTATACAAAATGTTTTCTTATTTTTGATGGTGCATTATGCTGCCTCTAATGTATACTGTTCTGTATTTCTGCCTGGTACTCGCTACCAATACACACATCTTTGTGCTCTGCAGACGTATTAGTAGAAAAAAAATACTCACAAGTATTTATGTCATTCTGACATGTTGGACAATACCAATCGTCAATGTCCTTTGGTTTCACCTTTTGTTTCAAAACAGTAATATGAAATGACTTTTTATACATATCATATATCAAAGTGTTTATTTCTACCAAACAATTACATAGTTTACATTTTAGCTTCATGGTGCTATGGTGCTAAACACCAACAAACCATGGATGATTATAAATTGAAATATATAAATAAGAGGAAAATATTCTTAAATCATAGCTGAAGCTGAATCTCAATGACAAGGATGCCAATATAAGATACAGGAGAAGACATAATAGAATATAACTTAATCTAAATAAGACAAGATTACAGGAACATATTTTACTAGTTAATTGAAAAGATACCCACTTTAAAAGATGGCAAGCATGTCAATATAGTTTAACTGTTGGAACAAGCATGCCAATACAATTGGAGTGTTGAAAGAGTCCTTGTCCAGTTGAGCAACCTGTTACAGCTTCAATTGGAGATGCCTTCATAACAGAATACCTTTTTAAACTGTTTCCTCCAAGCTGCTGATGGTGATGAACAAAGATTTTGAATAGAGTGTTTTCTAAGATTCTTTTCAGTTAAGTTGCCATTTATTAATTTAACTAGCTAAACTTTATTTTTGTTGTTATTATTATAGTGCAATCAGCTCATACAGGCTTGTATACAACAATATACATTGTATTTGGTTGAGTTTCTTTCCAGTTCTGATTAGTTAAGTTACTGTTGCAAAATTGAATCTTCAATTCCCACCCATTAACTTGCTGTTGTAGATTTGAATCGGCGGCTTTTACTGCTATTATAATAGTGAAATTATCTCTTGCTGCCAAATTCTGTAGAGAATAATATTTTGTTTTAGTGCACTGAAAGTTGGACTTTGAAGGTTTTAGTAAAATATACATCAAAATTATCAGATTTCTAACTTATTGAATTGTAATTTCTATTTCTTATAATTATTATAAAAAATTACTTCCACTTAAAATTTATAGATGAAAATAAAAAAGTTACATTCCTAAGAAATTTTATACTAGCCCCCTCCAAAGATTTATTACCCTAATAGATTCCTTTCAGAATCAATTACTCTTATAAAAATAAAAAATAAAAGAGAAATACTGTGAACAACTTATAAACATAGCATCTAAGCTATGGACCCTTAAAATATTGTGTTTTATTATTTAAATTATGGATTAAGATTGAAGATATTAAAATTTATTAATTATGCTGATGAAAATACTAATAAAAAGATAATTATGGAAGGAGAACCATATCTAAAGTAATAGAGACAAGTTGTTATAGATTTATTCATAGGTTTTGTGATTCCACATTATTCGATAGTGTGTAGCCAAAGAACATTCATGTATATGTTATATTATGCATGCTTAATTACTATTTGATTTCATTTCATGCATGATTGAATATCCCCCCCTTTTTTATATCAAAAAAGAGCCAAGCTGAAAATTTTATAACTTAGTAAAAGAGATTACATATTGGAATAATTTTTTCCCTTATTTCTCATTTATATAATTTTTCCCCTTATTTTTAGAAGGGGTATTTAATGCACCCACTTCACATATGAATGGGGTGTGGGATAGTTTGTGGCGGACGTGGCTAAACTCCACACAAAACGGCATTCCTTACAGTTTTTAAAATTCCTAAAAAATAACAGATTTTTGTGAAATTTAAAACTAAGTATTATTTTAGAATATATTTTGGAAAGATTTTTTAAAAGAAAAGCTGACAAAGTCAACGATATATTAATAATATAGGGAAACTTACATAAAGGCCAACCCTCAAAGTACGAAGCTTATATGCAACATAGGCTGGCATGACAACAAAAGTTTACAATGAGTCTGTAATAAGAATTGATGCCATACATCAAAAAAGGACAGTCCAAAATATGGAAAGACAATAAGTGTGATGAGATGAAAAGAAGAAGCACTTATATAATTTTTCCCCTTATTTCTCATTTATATAATTTTTCCTCTTATTTTTAGAAGGGGTATTTAATGCATCCACTTCAAATATGAATGGGGTGTGGGATAGATCATAGTTTGTGGGGGAAGTGGCTAAACTCCACACAAAACGGCAAAATAATAGATTTTTGTGAAATTTTCAGGAGTGAAATCTAATGCTCTGCATCCCATTATTTGTGGAGATTAGCCTGTACAGTTTGCAGCTCTATGATTGGACAAAATGTATGTGCATAATTTTATTTAATTCACCTTGAATTTAAAACTAAGTATTATTTTAGAATATATCTTAGAAAGATTTTTTTAAATAAAAGCTGACAAAGTCAACGATATATTAAATAATATAGGGAACCTTACATAAAGACCAACCTTAAAAGTACAAAGCTTATATGCAACATAGGCTGGCATGATAACCAAAAAAATATTACATTCTAACCAGAAACGGTTTTATACTAGTAATAAACCATTGAACAACAACAAAACTTTACAATGAGTCTGTAATAGGAATTGATGCCATGCATCAAAAAAAAGAAAAAAAAAAGACAGTCCAAAATATGGAAGGACAATAAGTCTGATGAGATGAAAAGAAAGAAGCACTATACCCAGTGCTTGCAGAGAAGTGACATTACCAGTGGCATACCCACTAGAACTTGGAACATCAGCACTAGTGTTTGAAACATCACCAATAGAATTAGGAGGATCCTCCAAAGCCTGCTCCCTAAGGGTCGTTCGAAAACCTTAAAAGCGTATCCAATGCCAAAAACCTGTCAAAAGCATCGTCCAAAGTTTGGTCCCTGAGGGCCCGTTGAAGTCGATTTAAGGCCTTCATCGAATCCTTGAATGTATCACATACAAGCCCAGAACGCATTTCACAGAGGAGGTCCTTGCACGCAGAGTTGGTTGCTAATTCTGTCTTGTCAAGGAAGCCACCAATGGGGAACGAACCCATGTTCAAACTGTATGATTGCAGGCTACTCTCCAAGTCAGACGCATTGAAGAAAAAAGGCTGCAAATAACTTTTCGCTAAAGTTGTAACCAATCCAACGTCTTCAAGTAAGTCCATAGAGTTGGAAAGAAATAGTGATGCGACCTCAGAGAAGAGAGCATGGGGGTTGGCAAGAAGCCACTGGTGGCCAACAATAGATCGAAGAGCAAACTCCACATCGGCAGATGGCATTACAAACACATGTCCCAGTTTTTCTCTGTCGTATTTTGCTGGATCACGTCTCTCCCAGAACCATTTTGGAAGTGATATTCTCCATTCAAAAGCCATATGAAAATCTACACTTCATATAAAAGTAGGATTTAGAGGTAAAAATGTGATATATCAACAAGTTCATAACCATTGTAAATATTGTAATGCAATGTTTGAATAAAAATATAGCAATCATATTTGTCTTTTAACAATTTAGTCAAGCATACATCTAAGATAAAAATCTACTTACAAAAGATTGTTTGCTTATGATAATAATAACAAACTTATTAGGAAACTAAAAATGTTTGAATTTTAATACCCTATTTTTTCAATATCACAATTCTGGTCCAAAACTGTCATTGAGTGACTTAGAGACAATATCTAGAAATTCCATCCCGCCTTGATAAGGCAGTTAACCCAATACAGCTAGTTTTATAATAGATAAGAAGCTTATGCCAAATTTGGCTCTCGGTTAAACAATCTCCCTATACAAAATACAATCCTATATATAACAGATGTATGAAGAATCTGCTAAACTATCATCTTTTAACAGTTGTTAGTTATCCAAAGGAAGTTACTATGGTAATGAAGAGATTATGGTAATGAGATTGATTTGTTTCGGCCGGGCTTGGAATGAAACATGCGTTAGAGATCATTTGGTTTCACCACCTAACTAGTGATCTTACTAAAGTTCAAGTTTACGCTAACGCTCTATAGATATTGGTCTAATTCGGGGTTCAAATGAAAACATAAGATCTCAATCACACATGCATTATAATCTGCTCACTTTCTTTCAAACGCAATGGCCAAAATCATCCGACTGTGAAAATGATGTGATAGAAAGTGATTGAAGATTTACCTGAAAATAGCAGAACAAGTAACTGCCTTACAACTTGATGCTGTGGTTGCGCGTTGAGTCGTAGGAAACCAGTAAGTTTTGTTGGTAATAAATATATTCCAAAGGCATGAGTTCCCATAAAAATTTAAGAGGTAATTAGAACATTTAGAGGTAATTAGTAATCATTCTCTACATTCTAATTTCTCTTTCTTTTTTATATAAACAAGCCTACATTGTACATTTTATTCACACTTTATTCAATCACTTTTGTATTGTATTGTTATTTTTAGTTTCATAAATTGAGTGTATATTTGCTTGACTTATGTGACTTATTGATGCTAATATTCAAATTTGAGATCTTGGCAAAACTAACATGATATCATAGCCAATCTAATTTTGATTACTGGTTCAGTATTTACATGAGTTCAATTTTTCAAATATATAGATGCATACAATTTTGTTTGGTTATTGTGCCATATTGGTTGAGCACAATCTGTGATGTGTACTCTGGTGTAATATCTATCTCTGTTTAGAGATGATTTCTGCTAAAAAAGAAGCAGAAGGTCATCTTCCATTGCCATTGCTTCTGGTGGCATTGATATTCCAGCACCCTGTGTGATAAAAATTGTATATTCATTGTAATTTTTTATTTTATTTTTTAATTTTGTCAAAAGTGGATGGAGCTACTAATATATATATTTATATTATTAAGCTAGTTCAAGAGCTCACTAGGGAAAGAACTAGCAAGAAAACCTTATATCCTTGCTCAATTACAATGTCATATGAAAATTGAAATCCTAACTTGAAAGCACAGCTAGACCATAGCTAGTTCTCAAATTTTCATTCCTAATCTTAATAGACCTTTACATTTGCAAGCACAGACTTGACTAAGGTTGATTCTATAGTTATGGATCTAAAAGTTCACTATTAGAACTCAAACTTCAAATTTATTTGTTGCCAAATATTTTACTAGCTATTATGCTTTGACTTAGCCCTTGTTGATTAATGTGATTGGGTTATTGTATTTAAGGATAATTCCATTCTCATTTGAAATCATATAGAGATCATCTAGGACATCCTAGAGAATTATATTTGAGTAAAATAATAGTTTGATATTGGAGAATAAAAGGAATCATTACCATTTACATTAGAGAACCTCATCCTAGGTCTATTGCATGTTTACTTGGTATCCTCAATAATTTTTATCAAAGCTATAAAGTTATTTTGTTAGGGTATGACCAAGGACAACATGACCTTGCAATTTGGTAGATTCCTCAAAGTTGTTTATGAACATTTCTTATACTTAAAATAATTATTTACCACAAATTAAGGTTAGTGAATTGCATTATCCTACTTCTTTCTAGTTTAGATATGTGTGCATGAATTCAAATCCATGATAATGGAGGTGAGCTAGTACAAATAATAGATAATTTGCAAAAATTGGAGATCTTTATTTGAGTTAACCCCAAAATCCACATATTTGGTAAACTGGATCTTAACATTTGACAAATCATGTCTCCATCAAATCTTTAGCTAAGTACATAATATTTAATTTAAATTTCATTTTATTACCAAAAGAACTCCCATAACCCTTTTGTTTGCCTTTCCAAGGGAAAAAACTATATGTGTGACCAAGTCTAAGGAGGTAGAAGCCATATGAAAATGACTAATGTTATTTTTAATTAATGGATTTAGCATGCCAAATGATGAATTTAGGTGATGGTCAAACTAGTTCACTACAAAGTCAAATTAGGTGCTAAGATGATTATAAAATTACATCTTGACTACATTTCTAAAGATGTATTTTTCTCCATTTTAGTCAAGGAGTACCTTCATGAGAATGAGTTGGTTTTTGGAGCATCAAGTACTTGTATGTATGTTTGTTAATGAATTATGATGATATGAAGCATCACAACAAAGAAGATAGACTTTGTGTGCACGATTGAGAACTTTGCATTTTGCTAATTCTAGCAAGTTTATAGATACACATAAGTAGTGGGGTAATATCCTTAGAAAAATCATAGAATTCCACATAACATAATCATTTCCCCATTTTAGTTCATTAATGATAGTGAATTATTTTTGGAAACAACCAAAGGGACTTCAAAAAATAAATACTCTCCACAAACCAACAAGATCTTAAAAGAGAAATATCATAAGCAATTGCCACTCATGTACAAATAGGTGCCTTGCATATAAAGGCAACCAAGAAGAGGTGAGAAGGTAGTAGTCAAACTCTGACTACCCCTCCAATTATGCAACAAGTGTAGGACTCTAGGAGTAGGACAAGTGTTGGGACACTCAGTAAGTCTACATGAGTTGAGACAAAAGTCTCTCTAACCTCCCATAAGGTGAGGGGATATTATCTCAATCCTCTAAGTGAGCTTAAACATAGTTGAATGAGACTTAATTAAGTAGGACAAAATAAAATTAGTTAAATGATACACTTTTTTACATTAACATGTTCCCTAAAGAAAAACTTCAGAAGTAAGCTAATCACATAAAAGATGAGCCCCAACAACATGACTTAATAAGGTACTCATGTACAAATAAAAGTATCTCTCTCATACAAATACAAAGTGTTAAAACCTCGTGGGAACAAAACTTCCCTCTAAAAGAGAGAATGAGAAGGATAAAACCTCCTATAAATATTTCCATGCAAAGATGAACATGATTATGAAGAACTCCTAAAGCATGCCAAGAAATATAGAATATGTTGAAAGATGAACCAGTGTATGTTGGATTTAACGAACATTGAAAAGATGTAGATCATGGGATACAACTATGATCAAAGAACACAAATAACAAAGCATGAGTATCACATAGTACACTACTTACAACTATTTGATATTCAACATGGATGATTAAATAACACAAATAGTGAAGCACAAGTGACATGTAGTACACTACATAGAATTTTTTGGTGTTCATGAATCTTACAAAATATGAGAGATATAAATGAGCAGGTCTTTATAACCCCCTTGCAAATGTCTGAAGTCAATAAGGCTCCATGAGGTTCCTCTACTACTCCACTAAAAATAGAAAGAATTATCAACACAAATATCATGATTA
Organism: Cryptomeria japonica; assembly: GCF_030272615.1. Taxonomy (NCBI): domain Eukaryota; kingdom Viridiplantae; phylum Streptophyta; class Pinopsida; order Cupressales; family Cupressaceae; genus Cryptomeria; species Cryptomeria japonica. The sequence continues at coordinate 571,961,441 of NC_081414.1, read as the reverse complement.
CCCCCTTAAAGTAGATGAGAAAGTGATCGTGGATCCGTAACAGAATACCTAATTAAACTATTCCTCCAAGTTGCTTATAGTGATGAACAAGGATTTTCAATGGCAGAGATAAGATGGTTTAAATTTTGGCACCTAATGATAGTGTCTTCTATTATCAAATTTCTATTTGAATCTCTTTGCTTTGACATTGATTGGTTCTCAAAGTTCCCAAGCATATTGTATCTAGTTGAGATTGAAAAATATCATATATTTTCTTTCATGATGGAGTACAACCCTAAGGTCTGGTAACATGTTACTTTATATTTAGAGAGTAGAACAATTTTTAAGCTTCCTTCTCATTATGATTAGTTAAGTTGCTATTTATTAAATATTTTAGCTTAAATTTGTTACAATTATTACAATGCAATCAACTCATATAGGCTTTTATATAACAATTGTATTGTACTTTTCAGATTTGTCTATTGGGATTTTTCCTTAGGAGCTTTCATTAGATTTAAGAATAATAATGAAACCCAATCCTCAAACAATGAAGTATACTATATGAGTTCTAGTTTTTTCTTCTTGTTTCTCCTTCACCTTGACAATATTTAAATGCAAATATTGCAAACCAAGAAATATTTTTTGTCACCTCTTAACCATTAAAAGTTTCCCTAAAATTTATCTTTCAATAAAGACTATCGGGTTTAGGTCATTGAGAATTCACTTTGAGGATTACAATTATGTCACTGAGTCTTGATCATTGATCAAAAAAACATTCCTTGTAGAAAATCTAAAACTTGATTGCTTTTGAACTTCAAAATTTCACTTAATGAAGTTTTCTTTGTTCATAGAGAGAGAAAGGTGAAATTTTGATCTCCAATCCATGACTCTCATTATATATATATTCAATCCTCAGCAAGTAATGTTGGTTCCCATTGACTAGCCATCCAAACATAAAGCATGTATGATAGTTTTATCGACACATTATCCCTAAAATGTTCAATTTTGTGTAATCAACATTGGCCTTTTGGATGTTTTGTTGCAAAATATCATACAAGTCAATAGTCATTCTTCCCAAAACCTCACCCTTGATAACCTTGTTCTTGGTTAATCTTTAGACCTTGGTGTTTGAAATTTTCACCTAACAAGCAACTCATGCCTTTAGAAGATGGTATGGAGAATTACTTAGATACAATCATCAAATTCATGAAAAAATGACTAACTATAAAGGCTTAGGATTATTGCATGTTGATTTATATGACTTAGAGGCTAAACCCAAATCTTGATAGGTGAGTGAATAAAATCTTTAAATATTTTGATTGTGCCTAATGTATGTCTTGTGGTGTTTTTAGGTACAATGCAAGAAGAGAAAGGCAAGATGAAGTACCAATACAATGAATATCACCCCTCTTCTAAGATGTACTAATTATAGAATGATATTGGAGACATAGACTTGGGAAATGTAAACTTAGATGAATTTTTGGAAAGACTTCACAAAGAGGAAGGGAAACGGTGGATTCCTCGCTTATAAAATAAAGATTAGTGGGAGTAGCTACTTTTCCAATTTCAGTGCAATCTTCTAAATTTGTTCTTACTTGTGCACAACACTACAACCTAAGGATAAAGAAAATAATTACCCGACCTTATGGAGAGGTAGTTCTAAACATTAATCCAAAGATGATTGAATTTTTTTTGGTATCCGTATTCACTCCAAATATATCTTGATCACAAGATACACCTACTTAAAAGAAGAAATATAACTTGATCACAAGATACACCTACTCCTTCACTATCTCCTCATCATAGCTCCTCATCTGCTTCTCTAACTTAGGAAACACCTTTTCTATTTCCATCTCCATCCCTATAAATACATCTTCCACCTTTTCCACCATAGTTATCTATTGCAATACCTTCACCTCCTCCTTCAAACCCTCCACCACATGTTCCAACTCCTGGACACCTTCTCTACCTAAGGAATATAGTTTCCTCTCTCCTCCCAATGAATGTGAAGAATTAGTATCTATTGAATAGGCTCCTCCAAAGATAAAAATAGATGCTATGAGAGAAGAGAAAGTAGAAGGATGAATAAGTGTTGCAAAAATAAGAATAGAAACATCTTAAGGGTTCTCAAGAAAACATATAAACATAAAGAAGGTACCTCCCTCACATTAGTCTCGCACATAGAAAAAAAGGAACAACAACATTATACTCTAGAGAATTCAAATTTTCTTCTCTTTCTCCTTCCAAAGCATGAACACATGAAACTTTTAGCATGTCATTTTCCCTCAACCACACTATGCAAGAATGAAAGAGGACATATCCAAGCTAAGGATGAGGATTTTATAATTTTTATCAAGGCATTTAGGCTCCTAATAGAAGAAGAAAAAGAGAAATAAGGCTATCAAATATGATAGTAGACCAAAGAGGACAGAATTTGCATAATTGACAATCCTTACTATCAATGGGTTGTAGGTAGATATGTAGCTAGGGGATTACCAAATTTAAAAAGTATATTTGGGATTCCAAACAAGAGAAAAAGAGAAAATATCCTTGCAACAATATGTAATACTTATTTTATTTAACATGCAAAAAGATGAGAAAATAAAGGAAGATATTTTAACAAATAACTCACTTAATAGATTAATTATTTAGTTGGACCAATTGATTATATTCCTCCATATTCAGTTTTACAAGCAACTCTAAATAAGGATACTCAGCCTCCAAACTCAAAGGGCCTCGTCTCATCCATAAAGGAATGGAGGGAGAGCCTACAAGATTAAGGAGGTCGTGTAATTTAAAATAAATAAATTATTACAACTTAATTAGTGATGAAGAAAGTTTAACTAATAAAATAAAAATAGTGATTAATGAATACTTGATGACATGGGAGGGATAGATACTAGTTTGCAAAAGATGAAGTCTACTAGTTTTGATGAGTTGCTGAAAATAGTAGTGTTGATGAGGATTAAGATAAGCCAAAAGAGTTGAAAATCAAAACTTTGAAGAAGTGTAAGAAGAAGATGAGTTACAAAATAGGAGCTTAGCTGAGCTGATAAAGCATTCATTATCTCTCAAGAAATTTGTTCAAGATATTTCTTACACATTTTGGCAGATGCCTTATTTGGTTAGTTTCTTGATTAAAATAGATCAATAATTCATATATTATTTACATTTAATAGTCACAAAAGAATTCATGGATGAGATGATGGAAAACAAATAAAAGATTCAAGCCTTTCAAGATGAGTTGAATTATTCTGAAGAGCTATAGGAGCAGTTGGATAATTCAGCATTTTCAAAAGGTGTTAAATTGAAGTGTGATAAAGGCCTTGATATCAACTATCTCATGCACGTGGTAAAATATTTCACTCACATGTTCCCATATTACAGGAAGACTAGGATTTCAATTTCCAAAATTCTAACTTGAAATAAGTCAAGTTAGCATTGATATTTTGTGAGGTCAAGTGGAATTGCTAATGATTTCAAGTTTAATTTTTTTTTATCATCCAAGCTTAATTTAGTTTAATAATTTTATACCCTAAATTTATGGGATCAAAAACTCTATTTATTTTGCTTCCAATTATTAGTTAAAGGGTTATAAATCATTTTGTTGGACAAGCAATTTTTTTGCAATCCTTAGCATGGATTTTTCTACTAGACATTTTACAAGTTGAAAATTAATTAATACAAGGATTAAGTGTATCTCTAAATTATGTTTTGATCATGGTAATTATATTCTATTTTTATATTTCTATGTCAAACAAATGGGTGAAAGTTTTATGATTTGATGTGATTACATAGGCTTTTGTTTAAATTTGTGCATGTTTAATGGTGATTTGATTTGATGAACTTTAAATATCTGATATTTATTTCTCCTTTGGTGATTGCATCAATGTTATGTTTAGTTGTGTAAATGCTAATCAATGTGGTGTTCTAGTATACAAGATTTCCCTTAATCATTCAGATCTGATTAATATATTGGAATTGTCATTGACCATTTAATATATGTGGTTTATCTTTCCTCTTAACCTAATTATTTTTTATTTCTTAAAATTTGAACAGTAAAATGCTTTAAAGAGTTACTAAAATAAAAATTAACACATTTAGATCTACCTAAGTTTTATAATATGAATGGATGAATTTAAGTGATTTGATCTATACCTTCTGTGATGTAGAACAAATAATGTATAGAACTTAATTATCTAACATGGTAAACACCTAGATCAAAAGGAACCTTGGAGTGAGATCTATCACTTTTAAAGAGGAGTAGATGATATTTGTTCAGTCAAACATGGTAGTGCTAATCCTACTATCAACATACAACTTATTTTGAAACTTTTGCAACTTTTGGTAACACCAAAAATCAATTATTCATATGTTTTCTTAGCTAAAATTTATCAATTATAATAGTTAATTTAAGCTATCCCACCTCCCTATTTCAAAAATATGTGAAAGATTAATCCAAATCTTTCAGTCATTTCTTGTCAAAATTAGCACTAATTTCTTGATAAAATATACTTGTGAACTATTTGACTTATATGTTTTTGATTAAGTGAAAAGCAGGTTTTGAAGGGGCCCCAAAACCCTTTACAACAAATTATAAAATAGATAAAACATTAAAGGTCCAGCTAGATAGATCATAACAAGAAACAAAAATAGTTGGCAGAGACAAAAAGCCAACAAGAGCACCAAAAGTAACAAAAAGGCAACACAAAAGCACCTAAGGGATAGCCAAGAGCATAAAACAATAGAACTAAGAAAAATTCTCAAGAAGCTCCACTGCTTCTTTCTCCAGTTGGACCATTGAGGCAGCAAGACTCTTAAGATCATCCAGTTCCTTAGCTTGCTGAGCCATCTTTCTCATACTCGACCGGGTCATTTTACCATGTCCAATAGCGACACCCTCAAGGCTCAAAACCTTATCATCAAAAATATCTATCATCCTGGTGAATCTGTTGCAGTTTAGTAATCTTCATGCTCAAGCTATCGACTGAGGCTTTCAGATTATTTTGCCTTTGTTCTCCAATTTTCTTGAAGGTATTCTCATGGCTGAGAACCCTCTTTTTCAGCTCATTGAACCTAGCCTCCACAACCTTAAATTGAGAGCCATAAGCTCCAGTAATAGCATTCATGTCACTGATGGCTTTTGTCAATTCATTCAGATAATTAGGCAAGGAACTGAGATTACCTATCCCGATAGCTTCTAAAGTGTCCACTTTCCTGGAAGAGTATGCTTGTTTAGTCTTCAAACTTTCAATCTCTGAGTAGACCCATTCAATAATCTTATAAAACTCCATCACCCCATTCTTCACAGTATGAAGCATGGCAATAGGATAATTGCTACTATATTTGTTGAATTCTAGAAAGACAACATTATTCTCTAGGGTCTCCATATCGACAATTGTTTTTTTTCATTAGGAGGTAGAGTCTCACATTCCACCACCTTCTTCCCTTCTTTCTCAACATCACAAGTCTATTTATTAGGATCTAAAGGAGTAGAATGGGTCTTTGAGGTACCATCCTCCTTCTCCAGGCTGATTTCAGTAATAATAGGACTACGCTTGGTTTTCTTCTTGGGTGGTGGGGTAGCATTTTCACTTTCAGTCTCTATACCATCATCATCCTCATCATCTTCTTCAAACTAGTCGTCCTACTTCTACACCTTACTCCTATTTCTTTTAACCCCTTTACCAATAGTCTTTTTGCTCGACCTTCCCCTTTCTGGTTCCTTTAGCAGAGGTATCCCTGTCAAAATCATCTTCCAATTCCGTATCTAACACCTCATCTTCCCTATCATCTGAGTTTTCAGACTCCTCTTCCAAGTTTAAAAGATCAATGGTAGAGTGCTCAACAAAGGAGGCCTTGACATGGTTGTATAAGAGCAACATTAACCCTTCATGCATGGGTGGATTGCTATCTGGGTTTGCCCTAAAATCCTTTATACTAGTGTTTAGGATACTATACATGTAGAAAGGAATTAACACCATATCTTTATGGAGGAAGTGATTCAAGAGCACAAAATGATATCCAATAACATGAGAGTATCTACCATCAAGAGTGACATATTGCATCACAACAAACAAAACCCATCTCCATACCTTTTTAATCACCTTCGGCGAGTAGTAGGTCTTGCTGGATTTCACTAGTTTTGCTTTCTCAGTCTTCCTGCTGGAATCACTTAATAGTAGCCTCTATGAGATCTCTATCCCTGTAGAATTTTATGCCCTCCATTGGCATCCCAGTAACTTTAGCAATCATTCCTTCATCAATTTCTACCTTTCTCCCGCCTATGGTGATTTTGCCCTCCTTCCAAATCTTCTTGAATAATCTGGTAATGGTAGGTCTTTTTCCTATAATTTGCTCCATATACCTTCTCATTTTAGTAGTCTTCAAGGTAGCCCATGATTTCGGCTTCTTCTTCCATTCATCACAGGTAAACGACGCAATTCTTTTCCTATTTCCTCCCATAGTGTCAACGACATGATTTCTCACTCCCTTCACAATGCTAGAAACCCTCAAAAAATAAATGGGCACTAATAAAGTGTTCATGGTCTTGTCCGCATTAAATACCATCTCGTCCTTCAAGTGCCACTCTTTTCGATTCATTATGGCAACTTTCATAGACTTATATGTTACCATAAATAAGTGCAATCAATTTAAATTGTAAAAAATATATCTATGCCAAGATAAGTAAGATTTAAGGTTGAAGAATTATAGTAGTGTTAAGTCCAATTAAGGAGCCTCAAAGATGATGAAGAAATTTGAAACCCAAAACCAATCCATTCCAATTTATAGTGTGGAAGCCTGAGTAGCTCCTAAAGAAATGATGGATGTCAATGGATAAAAAATTATTCATGGAGTTTATATTTAAATATGAATTGTTGTTACTAAAAACCCTTACTAGAGTTATTTGTAGATGAATGTCTACTAGCTTTAAAGGTTTGTGATTAGGACATTGATAGAAAAAATGTCTCATTTTTAGTGTTTAGAATTGTCCTTCAACCCTCGTTCATAGGAGCCCTTATTTTCCAACTTCACAAAGCATTGAGAAAAAAATTATTTCTTCATTAAGGTACAATCATTAGGGTCGTCAAAAAAGGAACTCCAATGCACTACATGTCAAATAAACACTATTTATAGCAAGTCTACAACCTTTTATTTTAACAAAGATGAGTGAGTGCGTCACATGGTGGCCCTGTGTAATATTGTTAAAAGCATTATAATGTTTTGCAGAAGGAACCACATTTTGGCACCACATGTTTTTTTCTTTAAGAGAACACTTAGGAAATTAAAATAAATTACCTTAGCATTACAATCATATTTTTAATGGAAATCAAACATAGTGGATTGTGCCAGATTTTCCTCTCTGCAAGTTTTATCTTTGTTTATTGTTTCACTTTGATGCTCTATGTTATTTGAAGATGGGTATAACCATTGATAAATATGAGTGTCGGATTTTATAATTTCTAGTGTTAATTTTTGGATTATGGACCATGTCAAGTACTCTTCTATTTTTTGCAATGGTATATGGCTAGGATTTATATTATGTCATTTGGTGAGCAAAATTCATAAGTAGTTAGTTGTTAGGAGAAATAATAGACATCCATGTTACATTGGGTCTTAGTAGATGCTTCTCTTGAGGGAAGATTTGAATGCTATTATTTGTGTCTATTTGACCTTATGCATCTTGTTTGATTTCCAACAATTAAGAGTTTGTGATATTTTATGCTCTGCTTCTAGAGTGTTTTGTTTTCTATTATTTTTAAAAGAGGATTTAAAGTGTTATAAGAGATTTGAATTCACCCTTCGCCTTAGTGTAACTGGGTAATGCTTAATTCTCTATCCTCTTTATATTTCCCTATGATATTTTAAGAGCCAACTTTTAAAATACCAAAGGTTGTTTGAACATAAATCACAATTAGGTCCCACATCTATGAAATTTCTAGATTGCTCTCTTTAAGTGTAACCTTTAAGTTCAACAATTTTTTCAGCACAGTCAGTGGGATTTAGGATTGTCTTTACTGGAGATTTGGTATGTTCTTCAACATATTCACCCTTAAGGTTGAAGAGACCACAAACACTTGAAGACTCTTTAGGATCAAATCTTTTGAGTGACTCTACTGGTATGTACCTTATTCTCAATCTTGAGTAGACCTTTTTCTCTTGGTTAAGACATCATTTTATCACCTTTGACTTTTCTTATGCTTCAACATGGAAAGATATTATGAACATTATAGTATTTTCCCTCCTTCTTTCCAATAATATACTTGGTTTATACCTTCCTACCAATATCAGGCTAGTAATATTCTTGATTTTGCTCCATATCACTCTACTAAACAAACTATGAGTAATTTATAAATGTTTGCTTCTTACCTACTCTTTTGTAGCCTTTTTGGCAGTCTTGTTATGCTTACCAACAAACCAAAGAGGCTTATTGTATCCCCTATCAGTATGCTCATCATCTCACCTAGCATCAAAATGTGATAAATTCTAGCAATGTTAGCACTAGAGAGATGATGTTAAATTTCCAAGAACAATTGAGGCCTCTTAAGGAAGAACAAGAATATCAATATCAACTTACTTATTGGTATCAACTACAACAACAACAAGTGGAGCCTCAAAGAAAACAACAAGATAAACTTCTTGTAGTGCAATCTATTACTAGGGTAGAAGAGCAACTCATGTGAAAGGATAAATTATCCCCTAAAACCTCTAATCTTGAAATCCTAAGCTTGAAATAGGGGGTTCCTTCTACTGAACTGCCTAGGTTTGACATCCCAAGATTCAAAGGCTCCTGCCCTAATGTTCCATAAAAATATCCTTCTCAAGGGACTATTTCATCTTAGGAAAATTAGATTCCTTAGTCATTTGTAACAAATCTTTCTCCATCGGTTCCCTTCTCTTGATACTATATCACTCTTTAAGAGTGGACTTATTGATTGGAGGTTTGATTGGTCACATGAACATAAAGATAAAGAGGAATATCCTATGGATTGTGAGTTTTCACATGCTCATAAGAATGAAGAGTTTCTCCTTTTGAAAGAGGAAAATGAATATGATTAATTGCAGCATGAAGATGCAAGTCATGTTAAAGGAAAAAGAAAATGAAATGATTCATGCTTTTTAATTGATAACCTTCCATTCTTCTTTGAGAATAGGGAAAATAACATGCCTATGCCCATGTCATTGGCATTCTTTAAGTAGTGGGATGATGTTGTGGAGATTTGTGAGAAACATATACATGTGGTTGGCCTTAAGGTTAAAGATGAGAATTTTTACATTCATGAGGTTGCTTCCCAACCCATGCATCATATTGCAAGACAACCTACATCCCAAAAGGCGAAGTGTGATATTTTTCTACATTGCCATAAAGATTGTTATGAAGTAAAGATAATTCATGATAAGTAAGAAAGCAAAGAGGAGTTGATGAGGCCCAATTCTGAGATGAGTTAGAAGCCTTCTACTTATCAATTGACATCAAACCATCATTTTCTAAGATGGGGAATCATGAGTAGTGATAGAAAGAGGGGGTTTCCTTACCATCAAAAGAGTCATCAAAGCTAGTCCCTACTTATCAACAAACCATAATGAAAGGGGAGCATAGTTATGAGTTTGCTACTAATTGGTAGCACTTTCAAGAGGATTCCTCATCAAGCATCTATCTCAATAGGAGATCTGGTTGGTCGGGCCCCTACACATGCTTATTCCTAAGAGTGAAAAGAAGCACAAAGAGAAGTAAGATTGTCATTAATTACACAATTCATCAATAATTGCACAATTCTAATGGAGGGAAACTGACATTTGAAAGTATGGAAGATAGTTTCATTATTGAAAATTCCAAATTGGGTTGGCCCAGTTTTGTTAGAAATTGTTAATAGATGGAGGCTGATTATTTCAAAAGAGGAGGGCGAGCTGATTTGGTGCATGACTAAAATGGGTATTTACTCGACCTAGTTAGGATATAAAATACAAAGAAAACAAGAGGGGAGGATTGACTAGCCTACAAGATTGTGTTGGAAAAAAATGTGTTTATCCAAGGGTGAGTGCCTTTCTTTGGACTGCTATGCATGGTAGGATCCTCACTAGTCAAAGGCTAACGAAGTACAACATTATTGGCCCAACTGCTTGAATACTTTATCTCTCAAACGAGGAATTGGAAATATTTATTCCTCCCCTATTCCTTTGCCTCCCAAGTTTGGGATTGGCTCCTCTCTTCTTTGGGTTGTTCCACGGAAAGGAATGATACACTGCTAGGTTTCATAAAAGTTTGGCCTACTTCAAGGAGAAGTTCATTGTGGGGTGATATTTGGACGATATCTCTTTCTATGACTATATGGAAAATCTAGAAGGAAAGAAACACATGAATTTCTGCAACAGTTATTAACGGTGGACAAGATTATAGCCAAAATAGAGGATAGTGTCTCTTAAATTACAAATATGAAGGCTCATGGTAGAAGGGTGGATTGTATTAAGAGATGTGATGAGGATATACAAAATATTTGGATTGGTTTGAGGCTCCCTTCGAGAATTAGTGTGGGCGGTCATTTCAATCAAAAGAAGGCACGTTGGGGACATTCTTGCGAACAAAGATGGTGGGATCTTTCAGTGTTAAATGCTTATGCGCTAGTATGGATAATCTCAAAGGGAATGAGGAGGATATTGCTCGACTCTTTGTCAAAGGGAATGAGGAGGAGAAAATGACATTGATAAAAATATTAGGGATTTACTTATGGGAGAACGGGCATGTTCATGATGGTATTATTTATGAGAAATTATTTTCCCCTATTGTGTAGATAATGGGCTATGCTATTATCGCCTATGGAATAGTGCATCGTATAGTTAAAGAGGATAATGTTGTGGGTGTCAACAAGGTATTGAAAACTCTAGAGATTGTGCCCCAGTCAAAGATGATGTTGGGTTTCTTCGATCTAAATGCACAAGGTAGGAAGGCCAAGATGGACAAAGCTTGGAAACTATTCAAAGTTGGGGTAGGCCAAAAATACAACTTGGAAGATTTTGAGGCCTTCATGAATGAGAACAATGATCTTTTCTCAGAGGAAATTGTAGATAGACCAAAAGTGCTTGGGAAGGGATTGTGTATCTGTATCATTGATTCCCCTCTCTAATTTAACTATATACTTATTTTCTGGTTTTTAATATAATGGGAGATGCTCCTTTCTTTTAGTATTTATCTAAAATGAATTTAAAAAAATAAAAGACATCAACAATTTACAAATTATGTTAACATTGATCGAAGGGGTTATAGAGATATTCCTACATTCATTCCATGTGGTAAAAGGGTAAATGATTAAGTTGGCACTCAAACCTCAGCCAATAATGTTTTGTACTAAAATGTATTTTAATATTTATATAAGTATTTTTGCATGTTCCTATTTTTAAAACATATTTTTGAATGCAATTGTATTAAATCCATGTTTTCTAGGTGTACATTTAGATTATCTTTGATTGTGACAAAAATTTCAATAAAATAATTTTAAGAAGAAGAAATCTAAAAACAACCACGACCATTTAATCAAAATAAAATTGTCCTTGTATTAAGAATACGTATTTTGAATATATTATAATAATAACCTATTAACTTTAAAACAAACTAATATACAAGAATATACAATTATTTAGTGAAATGTTAATTATCCTAATGTAACCATCATTATTCTAGTTATCAATCATTTATTTGTTTATGTTTAACATGTGTTTCCTATTTCTCATTGTTTATGCAATCATCCTTAGGAATACATAACAATAACATGAGGGAAAAATAAATCAAAACCTAGCAACAATTTGAGGTTTGTGGTTGCATGACTCATCAAAGATATTTTAAATCTATCAAGTTGAGATAAATTCAAACCTAAATGTTAGGACTCTCTTTCTTGATGTGGTATTCTTTTAGGGGATATTTTAAGAAATACTGATACTTTAGTTGATGGTTTGTTGTTTGTGAGAAAATATGTAAGGAAAGTTTTATGAGGATGGTTTTACATTCAATTGAGAATGCTTTATTATGTTCAATTATGAATGTTAATATATAAATTGTTCATTTCATATAGATAGGTAAACCTATAATAGTGTCTTATCTTTTTTTATCAAAGTAGGATACCAAAACAAGCATTTAATAAGCATAAATAATATATGAATTATTTTATGTAATTTTTAGTAACTTATTTTTTTTTATAGTTTACAGTATTGTAAAGTAGTCTTACTTTGATAAAGCATAAATTTATTTGTAGAAAGGATAAAATTATAAAATTTCAAATGTAAATTTGCAACACCAATATCTAGTGCACAAATATTCATACATACGGGTGAAAGTCAAATGAAAAGCAATGACATAAAGACCAATCACAAGTAATGCTTTATGAAAAACTTACTAAATTGCTTTGTAAAATCTATCCACCTTATTTATAAGATATGAAATTAGATATATTAACAATAATTTTAAACATAATAAATAAGAAAATTCCTCGCATATTGCATCACACATACAATTATACATGATATGTACATGATAAAAATTAGTATACATACATCATGCATGAACTACTCATGGATTGCATTATACATACAACTATACTTAATGGCAACATAAGAGAAAATCATTGTACATGCAAGATGCATGAAATGCTAGTAACTTACAAAAGGTATTTCATGCCACAAACTTACAACATAAAATGTTTGATTAATAATTTATACAAAAGAAAGTTGGTTATAATGAAGATGAATACTATCAAAGTTTAGAATATTTCTACTAAGCAACATATGATATGTCATTATTTATTGGTGGATATTTTTTACATGAATTTCTATTTTTACTTCTTATTATGAAATTATAACATGTAGATAGACATTAACAAGTGATTAAAGTTCTATATTCCAACAAATAAAAATTTGTAATTTTCTTGGATAATATAGTCTATAATGTCTACTGCATACAACTTGCTAAGTTCTTAATTCTTTAAAATATAAATTTAATTTTGTTAGTTCAAGTTAATAATTAAAAATGAATGCAAATTACAATTATAGAAAATGTTTAACAATTTAAGGTTTTTGTTATCAACAAAGCCATTTCTAGGGTCTTATCAACTTACCGTTGGATGATTCCTTCTTCATGTCACCTCCTATGTGGACACGTCTTCCTGGCCTTCCATTGGAGTTTTGGAATGAGGAGGTTTTTAAAGGGATTGCGGGCTCTTTTGGGGAACTCCTGTCGATCGACCTGATGACTGCAACCAAATCTAGGTTGATTTTTGCTCATATTTGTGTTAATGTTAATCAAATGACAGATATGCCTCAATCCATTGAGATTTTGTCTAAACTGGGGAAATGGACCCAAGTGATTGAATATGAATCTCTCCTGTTTGTGTGTTTTCATTGTAAAAAGTCGGGTCATTGGGCGAAATCATGTCCTTCCAAGAAGGGTACAAATAGTAAAACTGATAATAATCTGAAGCATAAATGGCAGATGAAAGGGAATAATGATGCTCCACCTTCAGAGTTAATCCCTGAGAAGGAAGCGACCGAGTTGAAAAATGAGGAAAATAAGGGTATGAATAACTACAAGGAAAACTTTGATTACGCCTATTCTAATAGTCAAAAAGAAAGTAATGAGGAGGAAGAGGATGGTACTGAAGACCTGGTTCAAAATACCGAATCTATGGATTTGAAGGTTGATCTTATAATCTAGGGTAAAGCTATTGATTTATCCAGTGATGATGTTTCAACTTCATTTAATAACAAGGAAAATGAGGAAGGCTTTAATGAAGCTCAGGACTGTAATATCTTGGAAACGGTGCCTTTGTTGTTATTAACCAATGGAAGTCCTAAGCAGACTAGAAATATGAACCTGAACTCCCAATGTAAAACTCCTCCCAGAAGCATGGAGATGGTGGGTCTTGAGGGAAATCCTAGGATTTCCAGTAATAAAGGTAAGTCAAATAAGGGGGGACCCAATGGAGGTATTTCAACTAGAAGCAAGAATAAGAAGGTTGCAGATGTTGGAAATTAGAACAAAAAATAGGGGAGATCCTCTCTAAATAATCAGAGGCAACAGGAAAGTTGGAAGAACCGTGCTGATGGAACACAGATTTCCATCAAGTGAGCCTTATCTCCAGTTAAATTATGAAGATAATTTCATGGAATATCAGAGGGTTGAATGACCCCCACAAGCAGGATGTGTTGCGTAATATTGTTAGAGATCATAAACCGGATGTAGTTCTTATTCAAGAATCTAAGATGTGTAAGGATAAAGTGGAAAAAATTAGAATTTTAAAAAATAATGGGGTGATTGGTACTAGCTCGGAGGGTGCCTCAGGAGGCACAACTATCTTTTGGAATCAGAATTACATTATAGGTAAGGAAATTTCTTTAGGGGTTAACAGGACCTCAGTTTTTCTTGAGCATATTAGGGATAACTTTGTTTGGGTTATCTCTAATATCTGTGCACCTAGTACTAAAGCTAGAATAGCTAAATTTTGGAGGAGTCTAGCAGAAGAGAGACAAAGGTTTTTAGATAAAAGTTGGATGATTATGGGAGATTTCAATACTCCCTTAAAAGAGGATGAAAAGATGGGAGGTCTTCCTTTGCAATTAGATGGAAGACAAGATCTCATGGACTTTATCAATGATCAAGCTTTGATGGATGTGGATCTCAGAGGGATTAATTATACCTCAACCAATAGAAGAACTCGCCCTAATCTCATTCAAGTTAGGCTAGATAGATCCCTGATCTCCCCTGATTGGCTCTCTAAGTAAAATTGTTCTCTGGCGTCTATCATTAAGATTGGTTCTGATAATTATCCTATCTCTTTCACTACCAATCCTACTTCCTCAAAATGTAATTTTCTGTTTAGATTTGAAAAAGCCTGGTTATCCCACCCCTCTTTGGAAAACTTTGTTTCTGAGTGGTGGAATTCGAAGGTTGAGGGTACTTCTTTATTCAGAGTGGCCAAAAAGCTAAATATTATCAAAGCCGAAGTCAAAATTTGGAATAAAGAGACTTTTGGAGATATCTTCAAAATGAAAGCCAATATTAAGATAGATATTAAAGAAGTTCAAGATAAAATTCAAGTGGAAGGCCTTTCTAAGGATTTGAGGAATTTTGAAAATGGACTGCTTTCCAAATACCATGAAATTATCTCTAATAAAGAAACCTTTTGGAGACAAAGATCAAGAGCATTATATTTGAAGGAAGGTGATAAAAATACCTGATTTTTCCACGTGGCTACTCTTAAGCGTAGGGCGGCCAATAGGATCTCTAGTTTATCGAGTAATAGGGGTATTTTGTTGGATGAAGATGAAATGAGAAAGGAACCTGTGGATTTCTTTAGTAATCTTTTGGGTGGGGAGGATTCTCTGGATATCAAAAATCAAGACCTTCTTGCTCAAGCTATCCCTACCATTTTAAATGAGGATGACAACAAAAATCTATCTAGGATCCCTTTGAATCAGGAGATCAAAAAGGCTGGTTTTTCCTTTCTTGGAAACAAGTCTCCTGGTCTGGATGGATTCCCTATGTTCTTCTTTCAAAATTTTTTGAATATTGTGGAGATTAACATCTATAATGGTGTTAAAGAATTCTTTGGATCTAGATGGCTTCTCAAAGAACTCAATGCTACCTTTATTGTCCTCATCCCTAAGATCCCTGGAGCTGATTCTCTCAATAAGTTTAGACCTATTAGTCTTTGTAATTATTTTTACAAGATAATATCTAAGGTGCTCACTTCTATAATGTTGGATATCCTTCCTCGCATAATTTCTGCCCAGCAAAATGGTTCTGTCCCTGGTAGACAGATTCTAGATTCTATTATTTCGGTTCATGAGAACATTATTTCTCTAATTGTTGCTAAAAAATAGGGCTTTTTTCTTAAGCTAGATATGTCTGAGGCCAATGACAGAGTGAATTGGCAGTTCCTTTTCAAAATTATGAAAGCTTTTGGGTTTGGGGAAAAGGTGATTCAGTAATGTTCTTAGTTGACTAGTACTATCTCTTCTACTATTATTATTAACAGATCTCCCTCCAGTTTCTTCAAAAGTTCTAGAGGCCTAAGATAGGGGGATCCTATCTCTCCTATCTTGTTTACTATCTTGGCGGAAACTTTGGGCAGATTTATTATGAGAAGTATGGAGGAAGGGAAACTCAAAGGCCTTAAGCCTTCCTCATCCAACTTAACCTATACTCATGAACAGTTCATAGATGACTCTATTACCATGGGAGAAGCTAGAAATATGAAGATTGTCATGGATTCCTATGAAGCTACTTCTGGGCAAAAAATAAATTGGAATAAGAGTTTTTTTTTCTTCATCAACACCCCTGTGGATAGACAAAGAAGGATTGAAAGGATCCTTGGATGTAAAATTGCAGAGTTTCCTTCTACTTATTTGGGTCTACCTCTATGCTTAAAGCCTTCAGAGAATTTCTAGATGAAGCTGGTTGATAGATTTAATTCCAAACTGGTTGGGTGGAAGGGAGCCCTCCTCAACCAAGTGGGTAAGGTGACGATGATTAAGCCTACACTTCAAAATCTGCCTATCTATACCCTTAGTCTGTTTAAGATCCCCAGGAAGTTTGTTGAGGCCATTGAAAGAATTAAAAAAAAATTCTTATGGTCGGGAGTAGAAGATAAAAATAAAATCCTCCTTATTGCCTGGAATAATATTTGCACTCCTAAGGCTTTTGGGGGCCTGGGAATAAGGAACATTATGACTATGAACAATGCCCTATTAGCTAAACAAATTTGGAGAATGAAAGGGGAGGAAAGGGAATGGAATTCCATTTGGAAAAAGAAATACCCTCATATGCAACTGTCTGATGAAGAATTTATGGATAACTTTTTCCTTGTGGATGGCTCTGCTATTTGGAATGTTGTTCAAACGGCTAAAGTTTGGGATGTTGCTAGAAGAAAGTGGAAACTGGGTAATGGGAGAATTATCAGATTCTGGGAGGATAGATGGCTAATGGATAAACCGCTGGAGGAAATCCCTATTCTTAATGAATGGAAAGACTGATTTAAAAGCAGGTATGGAGACCTTGTTAGGGACTACTAGAGAAATGGTAAGTGGATTGAGTTTAGCCAGGTTTGTCTGGGCCTAAGATTTTTGGAGACCTCGCTCTCTTCCAAAATATTCATGGAGCATTCTGAGGATTGTATGATTTGGAAGGAAACTTCTGATGGGCGATATTCTGTTTCTTCAGTTGTCTCTACATTACAAAGTTCCAGATGAGATTCCTCTATGGGCAAAAGTGTGGATGAAGAATTTGACTCCCAAAAATAATATCTTTTTTTTGGATCTTTATCCAAAATAAGGTGCTAACCCTTGATAATCTCCATAAGCATGGATTTGTTTTTCCTAACAGGTGCTTTCTTTGCTTCAGGGAGGAGGAGTCTACCTGCCATATCCTCTACTGGTGCACTTTTAGTTAGGATATTTGGAATGTAATTCTTAATAAGTGGAAGTTGAGCTGGGTTTTCTCGAAATCACTGGAAGAGTTCAGGCAGCAATGGTTTTGCCCTAGCTCTAATTCTAAGAATGTTGAGCTCTGGAAACTTATTCTCCCCATTGTCACTTGGAACATCTGGAAGGAGTGTAACAACAGGATTTTTAAGGAAAAAAGTGCAAACACTGAAGTGGTGGTGGATAAAATTTATAGAGTGATCCGTGATTGCTTATATGGCATTGATACTGGATTATCTGCTAAGGAAGATTTTAATGAAAGATGGAACCTTTCCAATAGTAGAAATAGCAAGGATAAAGGTAGAGATGGTCTTTTCTGGAGCTTTCCTCCCAAAGGATGGATCAAGGCCAATTTTGATGGGGCATCTAAGGGAAATCCTGACAATGCTGGATATGGGGGTATTTTCAAGAATCATGCTAGAGGTTGTCTTGTGGTTGTTGCTGGTCCTTTGGGTAACCAAACGAGCTATTATGTTGAAGTTTTGGCTACCCTTAATACTCTGATTATTGCTAAAAATCTCAATCATGACAAATTATGGTTGGAGGGAGATTCTCTTAATATTATTAAATGCCTAAAGGGTGAAGCTGAGCCTTCATGGTCTATCGAAAATATCATTTATAAGGCCAGAGAAATTATTACTATTTTTAAATCTGTTATTATTAAGCATGCTTTTAGGGAAAAAAATACTACTGCAAACGGTCTTGCTAACCTTGGCATTATATCTGAAAAACAAAGCATATGGAATGGTGAAGATAATATTGATTTCAATATTAAAGACCTCATTAGAAAGGAAAAAATTATGGGGAAAGAAAGATTGCATTTTAATCATGGTTGTATTAATGATTAAACATCAAAACTTTAAAAAGGAGATGATAGCTTGTCAGAAGGGCGGAGTTTTAAATAAGAATATTAAAAATTCACACGCTTTGTGGGTTCTTATTTTCAAGTGTCCAAGTGTCATCTAGAAGCTCGCTTTGAATTTGTTGAAGTAGAAAAATTGCAGAACAAATTCAAGAACGGGAGGTGGCCTAAGAACAGAGGTACCCGATAACCTTTCTAAATGGCAGGAGATGCCCAAGGTCTAGGCAAAACTGGAGAAGGGTTTTATGACGCCGTTCATGGAAAAATTGGTGGATTATGACAAAAGCAGAGTTAACTTAGCGGTTACAAGAGTGACAAAAAACTGGAAAATTGGCACTTTCAAAATCCATGGTGTCAAATTCAAGTTGGACGCGGACCTCATCTCTACGGTCATGGGTATACCCCATGTGGTACCCTTCCTTGTTTGAAATCATTAGAATCATATTTTATTAATGTTTACTTTAAGTGGATACATTACCATGATGTGTTATTCAGACTTATATGACATTATTTCATGCTTTATCTGGATATGAGATGCATAATTTATTTGCAGTATTTTAGTACATGTGGTTTATGGCATTTTATGGATTATTACTATGTACTGACACTTTACTTTATCTATGCAATGTGAAATTATATGTTGAGTGTCTACGAGTGTATTGGATGCAAGGGGATGATTTTTCTTCACTCATTTCGATGAGACAGGGAACGTTGTGATTCTCCTTCATCGATGTGCATACCATGTTTTTTATATTGTATATATGCATGTGTGGTTCAGTGATGCAAGATATTGTAGGTACAAGTACCGGGTAGGTACGGGGTATCATCTCCATCTGGCTTCACAAGTCTGAGCATGCTTTATATTGTTCGATGGAAGTGGAGGAGGTAGCAGTTGACCCTATTTTACTCAGTTACACTCTTGTGAGTGTCGTCTGTTGGTCGTCCTGTCAGTTTGTTCGGTCTTCATGTATTGTCGTTTGACTTTTTTTGAGTCTTTGCTTGGGGTTTGTTCAGTTGTGTGTTTAGTGGATTTAATTAATTAATTAAATTTATGGAGTTATCTCATAGTTGGTATATTTGGGAATTATGTATTTTATGCATTGAGATTATAAATTTAATTAATTAAAAGAAATTATTAAATTAAGTTGCAACTTGCAAGCTGCATGATATTGGAAATATATTTTATTTAAATTTTAGTGAAAAATAAATTAGATTAATTTCATTTATTGTTTCCTAGAATTTTAAATAAATAAAAGAATAAAAGAATAAATAAATAAATCAATGAATAAAAGAATTAATTAGAATTAAAGTATTGCTTCAATTTCTTTATTTAGAAAATTAATTAATTTGTATGAGAAAAGAAAAGAAAGAAAAATGACTTTTAATTATTGCATGTTAACTTATTCTTTGTTAGAAAATTAGAAAAGAAAATAAAATTGCTTTTATTACTAAAATTAATTATTAGGGGTTTTTGAAAAAAAAAAATATATGCAACCTAGAATTTTAGTTTAAAAGGGGAATGGGTCTT
This sequence comes from Cryptomeria japonica, assembly GCF_030272615.1. Lineage (NCBI taxonomy): Eukaryota > Viridiplantae > Streptophyta > Pinopsida > Cupressales > Cupressaceae > Cryptomeria > Cryptomeria japonica. Next base: position 571,941,606 of record NC_081414.1, on the reverse strand, counting down.
TTATTTTGGAGACATAGGAAACAGGCCAGGGATTTAGGTGAAGAGAAATTTATTTGGAAGCTTGTTGAAGGATTGGTTCTCTTCTACAAATTTCTTCCAGGAAAGCTTTACAAGGTTGGGTGGCTTTGCTTGATTGTTTGTTTTAAAGAAAGTATTTTATTTCTTTCTTCTTTCTAAATGATGTGTGTGTTAAGATGTTTGTCAAAATCTAAAGTCTTGTCTGATTATTTCTTGCTCTTGGCTAAAGTCCATTCCTAAAGTTAATTTTTGGTTTATGGAAAGAAGGTATTTTCTGGATGTTTTTAGATTAAAATTTTGAGAAAATTGGGAAAAGTTATTATGGCAAATTTTGCCAAGATTTTTATTGTGTATGGAAATTGCAAGATTTAGGAGGAATGGGATTTACCAAAGAAATCATTCCCTCTTGTTTGATTTTTATTTTGATATTTGGCTATGGCAGTCCTTTTTAATATTTGTGTATCTCTGTGATATTATTAGTTATTATAGAAATAAATTTAATCATTAATTAAATTTATTGTGTTACTAAAAGTTAAGGGAAATTATTTTATTATATTATTTGGGAGAAATTATGTATTAATCAATTTCCCTGGAAATAAATTGGTTTGGAAATAAATTCTGGTTGAAAATTAAATTTACTTATTTTTAGGTTATTGTGAATTTAAAAAAAAATACCAATTGGTAGCCACTGCCGACGGTAGTACGGCTACCATACGGTAGCAGTACTACCAATGGTAGTATGCTACCGGCCTGCGACAACACGTGTTACCATGCAGGGAGCACAGGCATTAATTGTTTTCACTTCTTCCTAGAAATATTTTATGCAAACCGAAATATGGAGTTTCGGATTTCTGCACAGGTTATTAAATTTGATTTTTAAATTAATTCATTATAAATATGATATATATATATATATGTTTATTTTATTATGGGTATTATGTTATTTAGTATTATTTTTATACTGTGAAAATTAAATCATGTGGTTATATATATATTTTGTAATGTGATTATAGGTATATGATATATATCGGGCATATATATATATATATATATATATATATATATATATATATATATATATATATATATATATATATATATATATATATATATATATATAGCGTCCTAAAATTGCGACACTTGCAATTTTGACTGCATTTGGGTCTTCACGATGGTGATGCAAAACAGAACCTGAATGGAGGCCCCGAAACTTGTTCATGACATCAAAAACTGCATTTTTCAGCACCCTGGCCTGATCCTCCTTGCACCCCGCTGTCCCTGGAGGTGGGACCATGGCACCCAGTGCCCTGGTCCTTCAGGACTAGGGCGCCCAGCGCCCTGGTCCCCCAGGACCATGGTGCCCAGTGCCCCGGTCCCTGGCCCTATTTTGGGCCCGGTCTCTTATGGGGCTTCGGGTCTTTAAGTTTGCAAATTGGAAAATAATCTTCCTAGGTTAGCCTGAGGTCGGGAAAATTAGTCTATCAGCCCTAATTGACAACTATATAAACTACATTTCCTCTCCCATTCTGGTAGATGGAAAAGGAGGCGAAAGCAATATTCAAACATTCAAGCATTCAAGCATTCAAGCATTCCTTCAAGCAATTGAACATTCTAAGTCTCCATTCAAGGCTAAGTGTTGCATTCAAGACAAGGATTCAACCTTTGAAGAGGAGATCACTTACAACACATTACATACAACATACATTACACCTTCGCATGTAAGAATACAAACATTCTTACAACAAGGTATCAGTACTTGTTTACATTACAAACATTTACATTTACAGCATTCTCATTTCTTGGTTAATTCCAAAACCGGGGTTTGACCTAAAGGAAAACCCCACATCCCTAACCCCCCAATCATCCTCTCTTTTCTGTGTGTAGGTTGCAGGTACGTGGCTGTAATTGAAGATCTGGAATCCTTGTGCAGAGACGAACAGATCCCCCTTCGTTTTGCGGATTTTTCGGAGGACCGTGTGCATGCCGGTCGCCATTGTCCCGTCAACTTTCGCTCAAATTTGCAGAATAGCACCGTCTCGACATTTTACTGCTAATTCCAGGTCCGCAACTTCATCATGTATCCCTATCTCTATTTATAAGCGAATCTTTCCTATTTTACATGCATTCTTAGTTCAATCTTTCTATCTACATTTCTTTACAAAAGAGGGTATCCTTGATGTCTTAACCCTTGAAACTCATTTAGAATCCAATCTTGCATTGTGTGGGATTGGATCTTGTGGGTTTCAACCCCTCTTTTGAATGTAAAGTCCCTCCTAAGTGAAAACCATCAACCCTAGTGACTCTCCCTTCTCTCTCCTTGGAGTTGGGGAGGGGAGAACGACTAGGGTTCGATTTTTCCGCTTTACATTTTGGTGAACCCGACGTGAACATCCTCATTCTGATTATTCATGGTTAGATCTGAAAAATTTGCTTCCTTAATTACATTTCCATGTTTGATCTTTTGCAAATTTTAGAGGTTGATTGCATAAAAAACCCTAAAATTTTCCTTTTAAGTAATTAAACTTGTGAAATGTTTAATTGTTAATGCTTGTTTCAGATCTACCCTTCTATTGCAAATTGTCAATTCATATTTGTGCTTTAATTCTGAAAATTAAGAGGTTAAATGTCAAAACCCTAATTTTTAAAACCTTCTTGATTCAACCTTTGACTGATAATTTCACTGATCAAAACACTTCCAAATCGGCTGTAACTTTGGATTCCGCAATAAAATCACAATATCTTTCATCCCTGAAAATTTGGAAAAAAGTTGCGAGGACCGTGTACACCCCGAGCGCCATCGTCCTCGACATTTTTTCCGAAATTTTGGGAGCTAGATCTTACTGCATTTTTCTGCTAAAATCCAGAATTTTGGCTGATTTTATCAATTTTAACACCTTCAAAATTAAAGTCAAAGTTGGTCTAGTGATTGCTTGGATAAAGGCTTCTAATCATTCAAAAATTGTTGAAATTAAAATTCCTATCAAAATTGTGTTTCTTACAGTCCTAAATCTGAGAAGTGTGTTAGCATTCATTCGAAATCTCAGTGCTTTATTCAAATTTTTACAATTTGTGACTTTTGAAATTAGGTGTTTAATTACAACAACTTTGATTTCCACTTTCAAATTCAAATTTTGCATGAAATCGAGTCAACTTTTAAATTTCAAAGCCTGCATTGCTTTCAGTATTCCCTCTAAAATCATAAAATTCAAAATTTCAGTTTCCCTCTCTTTTTCGAAATTCAAATTTTACATTTTTCAACAATCTTGGTAGGGTTCAATTTCGAGATTGCAACTTTAATTTGGCCTATTTACAGATCGTAAAATCACTCAATTTTTTCAGATTAGCTTTAAAATCATCATAACTTTCATCCCTGAAAATTTCGAAAAAAGTTGCGAGGACCGTGTGCACTCCGTTCGCCACGGTCCCGGACATTTTTTCTGAAATTTCGAGAGATTGTCCTGATTGTATTTAACAGCTTAAATCTAGGAGATTGGCTGATTTTATTGAAATTTGCTACCTCTAAAATTCAAAATCTTCTCTCTTTCTTTAGTGCATGAGTTTTACAACAATAAGCCCTACTTACACTATTCCCGTTAGACAAAGCCTTAGGATTAAGTCCTTCCAAGGTGTAATTACTGAGGAGATGGAACCTAATTTGAATGGCCTTTTTAACGAGGACATGGGTAATTCCTCTAATCCTCTTAATGATGAAGAAGCTCTCCATGAGGTTTCTGTAGAACAACTTTCAAAATTGGATAACCAATTTGATGATTTTCGACAATGGATGTCTCAAGAATACCCTGACAGTGAAACTCTTTCATTAATTGAGGGTCTAAAACGTATGGTTCAAAGTGATAAGAATGGAATTGATATTTTGCGTGGTATTGCACACATTGTGGATTCGAATGTGATGCCTATGAAAAGTTGTGCCGAAACCTTAGGTTATACACAACCTCCTACTCAAGTTAATCATTCTATTCCTTTGATGACTTCTATTGCTAGTATACCTACTTTTACATCAAACATAATGACTACTTCAACACAAGACATTCCTCCTATGATCACCAGTCATGGGGGCAATCCCTCTTCTTCAATCAACCCTCTTCCTTCATTCAATCCAACTTCTTCATTCATTCCTTCAATAATTGTTCCTATTATATCACCACAAATGAACATGACGCAAGGGGGCAATTCGTTTAATCATTCCATTCCTCCTTGTAGTGTTCCTCCTTTCCAATCATCTCCTATGACTAACTATCATAGTGTCCCGCCACCTTACTCTCTACCTTCTTTCAATAACATAACACCTCCATCACAATCTAACACGTCTAATATGAACTCTTCGACTGAAGCGACCATTAACAATCTTGCACAAACTGTCTCTTCTTTACAGCAATAAATTGCCTCTATGAATCAATCTAAGTTTAGTGTGCCCACATTTGATGTTGCGAGCCCACTTTCTCTTGACATTGTTCGAGCTATCCCCCCTAAACATGTTGAAATTCCACATTTGGAACTTTATAATGGTAAGGGTGATCCTCTAACACATGTTAAGACTTTTCAAACAATATGTACTGATTTTGCTTATGACCAAAGGTTGCTTGCAAAACTGTTTACTAGAACATTAAGAGATAAAGCCCTACAATGGTATTGCTCGTTGCCTTCCTATTCTATTACTTCTTTTGAACAACTTGCAAATGCTTTCATTCAACAATTTCAAAACAATATAAGTCCTAAAGTTACCTTGATTGATTTAATGCATTGTAAACAAGGTGTTAAAGAAAAAGTGACTGATTTCATTGGTAGATATAAGCATTTGTATGCTCAAATTTCTTTTCCAGTGCCTGACAATGATATTCAAAGAATCTTTATTTCTAATTTACAAAAAGATATTAGAGAAAAACTCCTGCTTTCTGAGTTTACTTCTTTCCAACAGTTGTGCGCAACTCTTCACAATTATCAACTAACTGTGAGTCAAATGGAACAAGAAAATCCTATGGCTCTGAGTGATAAGGGTGATAGTAGTCAACAACCATTTGGGAAGTTTAAACCGAACAGAGAGTCCATTAAATTCAATGAAAACATCATCAACAACAATGTGAATGCGGCATCAGGTGTGCCTCCTATTTCTAAGTTTTTCAAGAAAGAAAGAAAGTTTACTCCTTTGAATGAATCATTGCATAGTATTATGAATAAGTTATTGGAACAAAATGTGCTTACTCTTCCTCCTATAAGGCAAATAGATCCTGCAAAGATTAACTCACCCTATTTTGATAACAAATCTTTTTGTCAATTTCATCATCATCCTGGGCATGATACTAAAAAATGTTTTGCTTTAAAGGGTAAAATTCAATATTTGATTGATAATAATACTATCTCTGTTTTTGGTGTGAATGATAAAGGCAACACATCTGTAGCTCCTCCTAACCAAAATCTTAAGATTTTCACTGATCCATTGCCTTCTCATACCTCTAATGCGATTGATACTATTGATTCCTCTGTCTCACCTGATGATCTTGTGTCTATGACTCCGAATGTGATTAACTTTGTAGAGCAGCAGAAAATCCCTAAAGAACCTTCCATCACATTTGATTCCAGTGAAACTATCAGGGCACCTGATGGTCCTTTATATATAGTTGCAAAAGTCAAAAATACACCTTGCCGTGGAGTGCTTATTGATCCTTCTTGCATGGTTAATGTCATTACTGAAGAATTTCTTTTTACTTTGCAATTGAATCAAGTGATCTAGGACGAAACAAATGTGGTTGTGAAACTATTTGATGCATTTTCTTCTCCTGCAATTGGTTCTATTACATTACCTATTGAGGTCCATAACAAATCCCTTGATATGAGCTTTGCTATTATTCCATCATCTGAACAATTTCATGTGAAGCTAGGCTATCCTTGGCTATCTTCCATGAAAGCTATTGCTTCTCCTATTCACAAGTGTTTGAAATTTCCCCATAATGGTGAAATTTTTACTCTCAATCATAGTCTCTTTAAACCAGCTGAAAGAATTTCTAGCGTTCCTATTGATTATTTTTGGCCTAAACAATTCTAATCTCTTCCATCGCGAAGTGATCATCTTTTCAAATCTTATCAAAAGTGGAAAAAAGATATGATCCTATCTCTAAGTGAACCTAGAACACCCAAACTTGACATTCCTATCGTTCTTGAGAAGGAAGTTCTTCCTTTGAAAGATAAAACTAATGTCTTTCCTCAAGAAGATTCCCAACCCATTCCTATGGATGTGACTATGCCTATATCTAATAAACTTTCTAAAGGTAGACCTATACCTCCTCGTCATGATGGGCTTGGTCTTCTTCCTAAACCAAATATTCCTCCTTTATATGGAGCAGTTCCTCCTCCTTCCTCTTATGGAGAGAAGAGACCTTCCTCTTCTCCTATTATTCAACCTAAGAGACCACAACCTAAACACCCAAGTGATAAGGATGAGAACATTCCTCCTCCTCAATCTCCTCAACTTCCTACTAAGACTAGACAAAATCGTTCTGCACGTGAACGCCGACGAAAGCATCGTCTTAAAGCTCAGGCAGCTGCTTCTCAAACTTTGCAATCCCCAAAAACACCTTCAGCCAGTATTATTCCATTTTCTCCTCAGCCGATGATTGAGCCGAAATCTCCTAAACATAAGATGCATGATGGTCTTGATCCTGTGCGAGTTAAAGATCCTATTTTTATAAATCTTGATGATGATATAGATGAAAATGTTATTCATGATGAAAATGTTACTCCTATTCATTCTGATAGTGAATATGAATATGTTGATGTTGATAACCATTTATCTAACGAATTTTCTAAAGCACTTATCCTAGCTCCTAGACAAGAACACCGCGGCTTGGGATATGAACATAGCCCTTGTTTGGATCTTGTGATAGCTCCATCTGCTATGTTGGATGTTCCTCCTCTAGCGTGTTTCCTACCTTCCTGAAATATTGATCAGCAAGATCGGGGGGTAGATGACGTGCTAGACTAGTTTCATTAGCATAGCAGATTCTCCCCTCCTCTCTTTTGTTACTTCTTCTATGTGTTATTCTCATTCTTCTATTTGTTGTCCTTAGTGTTGTCTACTTGAGGATGATGCAAAACATTGAGATCTCTTTTGGTCTCTCTCATGTTGACTCAAAAGACACATGTGTTCCCTTCTTCTAGGTGACCTTCCTTGATTGGGGAATGAAGAACAATTATGCATACATACATATGATATACATGAATTATCATACAACATACTGACCCCGAGGAAAGTGAAGTCACCTTGTGCTTTGTGTTTTGTGTCTATTATCCTTGGGCTTATCTCACACTTGGGGGCTAAATCCTTGTGATAACGTCCTCCTTTCCCTTCTCATTTCTTATATGTATCACTACCTTAAAGAAATCACCCCCGGTGAGGCATGCGCGATCGCTTTAACGTAGGGGGGCATACATCCTGTTCATATCTTTTCAAGATACTTGAAAATTTCTTGACAAATTTAGCTTTGCCTTGAAAATTTTTGATATCTTTCTTGCATGAATCATAGTGAGGGAACCTTACTACTAACAGTCATGGTTCTCCCTCATGATCTTCCCTTTTACTTTGTCAATCGAAGTCGTAAGATCCTTAGTCCACTGGGGGCTTGGTGTATCTTGCCTCCTTGACATGGTGAAAGTTTTTCAATGTTGTTTCCTTGTACTTTACCGGAAGTATGAGCGTACGCTTATACTCCCGCTAAAGTGGGGGCTAAATGTAGCGTCCTAAAATTGCGACACTTGCAATTTTGACTGCATTTGGCTCTTCACGATGGCGATGCAACACGGAACCTAAATGGAGACCCCGAAACTTGTTCATGACATCAAAAACTGCATTTTTCAGCACCCTGGCCTGATCCTCCTTGCACCCCGCTGTCCCTGGAGGTGGGACCATGGCGCCTAGCGCCCTGGTCTTTCAGAACTAGGGCGCCCAGCGCCCTGGTCCCCCAGAACCATGGCGCCCAACGCCCTGGTCCCTGGCCCTATTTTGGGCCCGGTCTCTTATGGGGCTTCGGGTCTTTAAGTTTGCAAATTGGAAAATAATCTTCCTAGGTCGGCCTAAGGTCAGGAAAATCAGTCTATCAGCCCTAATTGAAGAGTATATAAACTACATTTCCTCTCCCATTCTGGTAGATGGAAAAGGAGGCGAAAGCAATATTCAAACATTCAAGCATTCAAGCATTCAAGCATTCAAGCATTCCTTCAAGCAATTGAACATTCTAAGTCTCCATTCAAGGCTAAGTGTTGCATTCAAGACAAGGATTCAACCTTTGAAGAGGAGATCACTTACAACACATTACATACAACATACATTACACCTTTGCATGTAAGAATACAAACATTCTTACAACAAGGTATCAGTACTTGTTTACATTACAAACATTTACATTTACAACATTCTCATTTCTTGGTTAATTCCAAAACCGGGGTTTGACCTAAAGGCAAACCCCTCATCCCTAACCCCCCAATCGTCCTCTCTTTTCTGTGTGTAGGTTGCAGGTACGCGGCTGTAATTGAAGATCTGGAATCCTTGTGCAGAGACGAACAGATCCCCCTTCGTTTTGCGGATTTTTCGGAGGACCGTGTGCACGCCGGGCGCCATTGTCCCGTCAACTTTCGCTCAAATTTGCAGAACAGCACCGTCTTGACATTTTACTACTGATTCCAGGTCCACAGCTTCATCCTGATCCCTATCTCTGTTTATAAGCGAATCTTTCCTATTTTACATGCATTCTTAGTTCAATCTTTCTATCTACATTTCTTTACAAAAGAGGGTATCCTTGATGTCTTAACCCTTGAAACTCATTTAGAATCCAATCTTGCATTATGTGGGATTGGATCTTGTGGGTTTCAACCCCTCTTTTGAATGTAAAGTCCCTCCTAAGTGAAAACCATCAACCCGAGTGACTCTCCCTTCTCTCTCCTTGGAGTTGGGGAGGGGAGAACAACTAGGGTTCGATTTTTCCGCTTTACAATATATATATATATATATATATATATATATATATATATATATATATATATATATATATATTAATTTAGAGTTTGGTTAATTTATGCTTGGAAATACATTAGGAAATTAATTTTTATGTGATTGATTTAACCTTATTGGACAAATGACAAAATTGATTTTTTTGTATTAATATAGCTGTATTTTCTTATTTTCTGGAAAATATTTAATTGCAAGTTATTTATGCTTTTGGCTATTTAAAGAAAAGATTGCATGTATTAGGATCTTGTGTAAATGGTGTTTGCAGTCAAGCTTAATTTTGTTGCAATTCTGGTTGAGTTGTCATTGTGTCATATGTTGTTATATATCCTTGGTCAGGTGTTGTTGTATAGCACTGTTGATGTGAGCCATTGTGTGTTTTGTTGCAAATGGTCAATCCTGGGTTAGTGATTGTGTATCCTTCACCTATGATTTGTTAGGATTGGATATGGTTGTCTGTTTCGCCATAGAGTTCTCGTAGAGAGACCTTTCCTGTTAGTGTCCTATGAGAGAGAGTGGCTTTTGAGCTGGAGCCATGCCCAAAGTGGATGGTAGGATAACTCATCGAAAGTCAGTTAAGAAGTGATAACCTAATAATTGATTAGGGGGTGGGTAGATTAAATATTAATTAAGATAATTCACCTCATGCATAGGTGAGTGCTAGTACAGGGCTCATAATGTTGCGAGAAGGCCTGGAATGGCAAACTTACCACCTTGTCTTCACGAAAGGATTGGTAGGGTCCACATAAGACTTAGATGGAGCTGGAGGTTTAGGAGAGGTTACTAGGATGGGGGTTGGGACCTATGGAGGCCTATCATGGTAACCACTGTAGGCTATGCGATGATACTCTCTCCTTAGAGTCACTAGTGTTTGTGAGTTGAGTCACATGGATGTTTGTGGAGTCATGTAGTTCTTTCATACTTGTCTTATTTTGCTTGCTTGAGGGTTTTCTACTATCTCCTAGCACGGTGGGGTGGTTCCATTTTAGGATCACATGGTCGGGTGGTAGTGCCACTTCCCATCAGATGTTCTGGATTGTCTTCAAGAGAGGAAGGCTTCACTGGTGTTTCTTGGTTTGTGGTTCATGTACCACCTCCTATTCATGATCATTGTTTAGTTGAGACCTTGTGGTCATTGTATCAGATTTTTATGTAACCTTGATATTGTAACTTTTGTAATCTGTGATATTATTGGAAGCCATGTATTTATGGATATTGTAATATTATGTCAGTGGAATATATGTTAATTCAGTTTCTTTGATCTTATGTATAAACGAAATATGGATAAATAAATGCTTTGGAATACTTTGTTTCTTTCATTATGGAATTTAGATGTATGTGTAGTTTTAAACTTAAGCATTTAATTTATCTAATTAAATGGACAATTGGATTAACCATGGTGTTAATATAATTTGTGAATTGATCATCGTTGGTAACCCTTAGGAAATCATGTGTTAAACTTCCGTTGTGTTATTAAATGTGCTATTGTTATAATTAATGCACTTAATCTAAAAAAATAAAAATTATTTCACCCTTTAGTTGCCTAGTTGTGTTGTTTTCCTTTAGGGTTCTTGGCGGGGCATTACATTTGGTATCAGAGCCCAAGTTTCAACACTGGGTACTCTGGGTTTGTAGTGAGCCTTTTAGCTTGACCTTTTTGCTTAGGTCTTAATGTTTGTGTTTCCCTTGATTTATCCTTGCCATAGGTCTGAACCATTTTCTTTATATAGTGCTAAGTCATGGCTAGGAAAGATAGGGGAGGTGGTCATATAGGTGGTCACAATAGAGGCAGAGGTGGAGGACGGAGTTGTGGTTCTGACTGTCATAGTCCTTCACCACCCACTCATGTGAGTGTTGAGCTGGAACAGTCAGTTCATCGGGATCCTCAGCATGCAGGAGAGCAGGTTCCCAAAAGGGAAGAGCTAAGATAGATGTTTCAGGAGGTTCTGGCTAGGTTAGGCCACAGGCCTGAGTTTGAGCAGCCTATTCATGCTCAGGTTGAGGAGCCGCATCAGCAGGTTCCAAAGGAGAGAGAGAGAGAGAGAGAGAGAGAGAGAGAGAGAGAGATCACCTAGGAGAAGGGAGATTCCAGCTGATAGAGATCCACCTTCTTTGGGTCACATAAAAGAATTTATGAGGTCCAACCCTCCTTACTTTGATGGTATGGGTACCAGTCTCGAGGCAGAGACTTGGCTTATCAGTTTGGATCGATGTTTCGCTATATTTCCATATAGTAGCAACACCAAGGTAAAATGTGCTATTATGAGTCTCGAAAGTTTTGCTTCGATCTGGTAGAGACTAGAGGAGGAGAAGACCGACATATGCATTAACACCGTAACATGGGAGCTATTTTTGGAGAGATTCAGAGCATGATTTCTCTCACCCCAGTGGAGGCAGACTCGGGAAGATGAGTTCTACGCCTTGCGTCAGTATAGTATGACAGTAGACCAGTATGAGTACAGGTTCTATGAGCTCAAACAGTATGTCGGGATTGGTAATGACGAGGCTATGCTTATTCAACACTTCTTGAGAGGTTTGAATGACCGCATCAGTGGAGGAGTGAGGGTGTTTGAGCCACCTTCAGTTGAGATAGCCATGGCGAAAGCCAGATTGGTTGAGTTGAACCTTAGCCATGCACTTGGTGGTCAGTCAGGCGTGCAGATAGGGAGTGCACCTTCCAGTGGGAATAGAGATCGGGGAAATCAGTCCCAGTTAGCTGCACCGTTTTAAGACTCCTCAGGCACCTGCTAAGGGTGGATGGCAGCAATAGCAGCAACAACCGTCAAAATCAAAACAATTTCAGGGCCCTTTAGGGCAATCATCATAGAGTGAATCTCACGCCCCTAGCTAGGAAAGTTTCCAGCAGTCTAGTGGGCCGATAGGTAATAGAGGACCAAGTAGAGGAGCTTGCTTCTCTTATGGGTAGTTTGGTCACAGAGTCACGCAGTGCCCTCAACATTTACACAATACAGGTAATCAAAGGCCAACAACATCAGGGCCTACAGTGGGAGATGTAGGGAGATCCCATAGAGTGTTTGCAGTGGTGGATGACTGCCAAGCTGATCATCAGGGTACAGTTATTGAGGCAGCAGGTCAAGGACAGGTAGCTTTCCATGGAGACTGTGCGCATTCTTCAGTGTCAGGATTTGATCCTTAGGGGTCACACCACTGACTAGGTAAGGGTCCTATGGGACCCAAATGATGAGACCTCAGTGACTAGGGAGGATGCAGTGAAGATGGGAGAGTTGTATTCTTATTTGTTTTAGGCTTCTAGGAGTAAGCCTAGTTTTGGGGGGAGAATGTAGTACCCTTCCTTATTTGAACTCATTAGACTCATATTTTATTATTGTTTACTTTCAGTGGATACATTACCATGATGTGTTATTCAGATTTATATGACATTATTTCATGCTTTATGTGGATATGAGATGCATAATTTATTTGCAGCATTTCTGTACTTGTGGTTTATGGCATTTTATGGATTATTGCTATGTACTGACACTTTACTTTATCTATGCAATGTGAAATTATATGTTGAGTGTCTGTGAGTGTATTGGATGCAAGGGGATGATTTTCCTTCACTCATTTCAGTGAGACAAGGAACGTCACGATTCTCCTTCATTGGTGTGCATGCCATTTTTTCTATATTGTATATATGCATGTGTGGTTCGGTGATTCAAGATATTGTAGGTACAAGTATCGGGTAGGTACGAGGTATCGTTTCCACTTGGCTTCATAGGTCTAAGCATGCTTGATATTGTCTGATGGAAGTGGAGGAGGTAGTAGTTGAACCTATTTTATTCAGTTACACTCTTGTGAGTGTCGTGAGTTAGTCGTCCTATCAGTTTGTTCGGTCTTCGTGTATTGTTGTTTGACTTTTTTTGAGTCTTTGCTTGGGGTTTGTTCAGTTGTGTGTTTAGTGGATTTAATTAACTAATTAAATCTATGGAGTTATCTCATAGTTGGTATTTTTGGGAATTATGTATTTTATGCATTGAGATTATAAATTTAATTAATTAAAAGAAATTATTAAATTAAGTTGCAAGCTGCATGATATTGGAAATATATTTTATTTAAATTTTAGTGAAAAATAAATTAGATTAATTTCATTTATTGTTTCCTAGAATTTTAAATAAATAAAAGAATAAATAAATGAATAAAAGAATTAATTAGAATGAAAGTATTGCTTTAATTTCTTTATTTAGAAAATTAATTAATTTGCATGAGAAAATAAAAGAAAGAAAAATGATTTTTAATTATCGCATGTTAACTTATCCTTTGTTAGAAAATTAGAAAAGAAAAGAAAATTGCTTTTATTACTAAAATTAATTATTAGGGTTTTTTGAAAAAAAGAAAAGTATATGCAACCTAGAATTTTAGTTTAAAAGGGGAATGGGTCTTTTATTTTGGGGACACAGGAAACAGGTCAGGGATTTAGGGGAAGAGAAATTTATTTGGAAGCTTGTTGAAGGATTGGTTCTCTTCTACAAATTTCTTCCAAGAAAGCTATACCAGGTTGGCTGGCTTCGTTTGATTGTTTGTTTTAAAGAAAATATTTTATTTCTTTCTTCTTTCTAAATGACGTGTGTGTTAAGACGTTTGTCAAATCTAAAGTCTTGTCTGATTATTTCTTGTTCTTGGCTAAAGTCCATTCCTAAAGTTAATTTTTGGTTTATGGAAAGAAGGTATTTTCTGGGTGTTTTTAGATTAAAATTTTGAGAAAATTGGGAAAAGTTATTATGGCAAAATTTGCCAAGATTTTTATTGTATATGGAAATTGCAAGATTTGGGAGGAATGGGATTTACCAGAGAAATCATTCCCTCTTGTTTGATTTTTATTTTGATAGTTGGCTATGGTAGTCCTTTTTAATATTTGTATATCTCTATGATATTATTAGTTATTATAGAAATAAATTTAATCATTAATTAAATTTATTGTGTTATTAAAAGTTAAGGGAAATTATTTTATTATATTATTTTGGAGAAATTATGTATTAATCAATTTCCCTGGAAATGAATTGGTTTGGAAATAAATTATGGTTGAAAATCAAATTTATTGGTTTTTAGGTTATTGTGAATTTACAAAAAAATATATATATAAAAAAAAATTAAAAGAAAAATACCAATCGGTAGCCACTACCGATGGTAGTACGGCTACCGTACGGTAGTAGTACTACCGACGGTAGTATGCTATCAGCGATAGCATCTGCTACCTATGGTAGCACTTGCTACCTACGACAGCATGTGTTACCATGCGTGGAGCAGGGGTATTAATTGTTTTCGCTTCTTCCTAGAAATATTTCGTGCAAACCGAAATACGGAGTTTCGGATTTCTGTGCAGGTTATTAAATTTGATTTTTAAATTAATTCATTATATATATATGTATATGTATATGTATATGTATATGTATATGTATATATAAGTTTATTTTATTATGGGTATTATGTTATTTAGTATTATTTTAATACTGTGAAAATTAATTCATGTGGTTATATATATATTGTGCAATGTGATTATATGTACATGATATATATATGATGTATATATATATTCATATAATTATATGATATTAATTTAGAGTTTCGTTAATTTCAAAAAAAAAAAAAGCTTATGTTTTAGATTCTATTTTTATGCTTGGAAATACATTAGGAGATTAATTTTTATGTGATTGATTTAACCTTATTGGACAAATGACAAAATTGATTTCTTTGTATTAATATAGTTGTATTTTCTTATTTTCTGGAAAATCTTTAATTGCAAGTTATTTATGCTTTTGGTTGTTTAAAGAAAAGATTGCCTATATTGGAATCGTGTGTAAATGGTGTTTTCAGTCAAGCTTAATTTTGTTGCAATTCTGGTTGAGTTGTCATTGTGTCATATGTTGTTATATCTCCTTGGTCAAATGTTGTTGTATAACCCTGTTGATGTGAGCCATTGTGTTTTTTGTTCCAAATGGTCAATCCTGGGTTAGTGATTGTGTATCCTTCACCTATGGTTTGTCAGGATTAGATATGGCTGTCTGTTTCACCATAGAGTTCTCGTAGAGAGACCTTTCATGTTAGTGTCCTATGAGAGAGAGTGGATTTCGAGCAGAGGTCGTGTCCGAAGTGGATGACAAGATAACTCGTCGAAAGTCAGTTAAGAAGTGATAAACTAATAATTGATTAGGGGATGGGTAGATTAAATAATAATTAAGATAATGTACCTCGTGCATAGATGAGTGCTAGTACAGGGCTCATAATGTTGCGAGAAGGCCTAGAATGGCAAACTTACCACCTTGTCTTCACAAAAGGATTGGTAGGGTCCGCATGAGACTTAGATTGAGCCAGAGGTTCAGGAGAGGTTACCAGGATAACCCATGATGGGGGCCAGGACCTATGGAGGCCTACCATAGTAACCACCATAAGATATGCGATGAAACTCTCTCCTTAGAGTCACTAGTGTTTGTGAGTTGAGTCACATGGATGTTTGCGGGTCATGTAGTTCTTTCGTACTTGTCTTATTTTGCTTGCTTGAGGGTTTTCTACTATCTCCTAGTACGGTGGGGTGGTTCCATTTCAGGGTCACATGGTCGGGTGGTAGTGCCACTTCCCATCGGATATTCTGGATTGTATCTTTAGGCGAGGAAAGGCTTCGCTGGTGTTTCTTGGTTCATGGTTCATGTACCAGCTCATGTTCGTGATCATTGTTTAGTTGAGACCTTGTGTTCATTGTATCAGATTTTTATGTAACCTTGATATTGTAACTTTTGTAATCCGTGGTATTATTGGAAACTATGTATTTATGGATATTGTAATATTATGTCAGTGGAATGTATGTTAATTCGGCTTCTTTGATCTTATGTATAAATGAAATATGGATAAATAAATGCTTTGGAATAATTTGGTTCTTTCATTATGGAATTTAGATGTATGTGTAGTTTTAAACTTAAGCATTTAATTTATTTAATTAAATGAACAATTGGATTAACCATGGTGTTAATATAATTTGTGAACTGATCATCGTTTGTAACCCTTAGTAAATCATGTGTTAGACTTCCACTATGTTATTAAATGTGCTATTGTTATAATTAATGCACTTTATTTTATTTTATTTTAAATTATTTCACCCTTTAGTTGCCTAGTTGTGTTGTTTTCCTTTAGGGTTCTTGGTGGGGCATTACACCCCATATTGGCCTCAATTTCTTTAGGGACCTAAAAGTCTCCAATAATGTTGTGAAGCTCTTTTCTGCAAAGATAAGGAGAGAGATAAATTAGGCAAAGTGTCAAGGGGTATTATGAAGTGTCTAACATGAAAAAAATATGGGGTTTTGTGCTTAATGCCATTATGGAGTATATCACTCTGGAGGGCCTCTTCACTAGGGTCCATACATATCACTTTGTGCTTCTAAACCACTTTAGGCATGAGAAAAGGGTGTCTCTTCCTTATTACCTTTTCAGGTATCTGTCGCGCTCATTGAACAAGCACAGTAAGAACCCCTCTTCTCCTATGCTACATTATGGTCTTAGTTTGCTCATTTATGAGAATTTTAAGATTTTGGTGATTCAGGAGAACAAAAGGCTGTCGGTGTCCCCAGGCAAAGGCAAGAGGAATAGTGAGGATTCTGGGCCCAGCAAGGATGAGCAAAAATAGAGTAAAAAGGCTAAAAAAGGCTCTGCGGAGAAAAATATGGAGGAAACAGATTTGAGCCATAAACATAAGGATGTGGAGGTTGATCCTGAGTATATGGGAAAAGAAGGTAGTGATATGGAGACTGATGATACTGATAGGGAGGAGAGCTGGAAAGATGAGGAAGTGGGGGAAGAGGAAGGAGGAGAAGAGGAAGATTCTGATCAGAACAACTCAGTCAAGGAAACATCCAAAATGGACAGTGGTAATGAGAAGGCAAAATAGGAAGAGGATGAGGGTAATAAGGAGGAACCTACCCACAGTGTGAGCCCTAGTGATCTCAACAACCAGCCCATGGAGTAGTCAGATAACTAGAAAAAATAGGAGGACAAGGAAATGGAAACAGAGTTGAAGGATAAGGAGGATATGAGCATGGAAAAGGATAGAGCTTGGGATGAGATGAATATTGGTATTCTTATCCTAGATAAGCTTAAGAACTAGTCTGATGCTCATCTAGGTTTCGATAGATGGGTTTATGAAAGAATTAATAATATGGAAAAAAAGGATAAACATCAAGAAGAGTAGGGACAGAAAGGAGAAAGAAAACTGAAGCAATGGAAAAAGAAAATGGATGAAAAGGTGGAGAAGCTAGAAATTCAGATCAGGAAGCTGGAGGAAGGGAAGGTTGCCATGAATAACTTCCTAATTTTGATTCTAGAGATCCTCAACTCTGCGACCAGGAACATGGAGGAAATAGCCAAATACCTTGATGGTCCCAACCCTACCAAGTCTATTGTGGACCTTGATGCTGAAGAAGTTGCTACTGAGGCTGGGAATGTGGATATTGTTCCTGGAGGTGTGGCTAAAAGGACCAGGGCAAGCTTGAAAAAGGCTGCCTTGGCTTCTTCAAAGGAAATCCCAATTCTTAGGGATAATATCAAAGAAATGCAAGGGATTAGCGAGAAATTGGCTAATGCCCTTAAAAATATAATGTAATTTGTTTTTTTTCTCTTTTTTCTAGTTGTTGCTGGTAGTGTTGGACTTTTGTGCTGGCATTTGGCCAGCACTTTGCTGGTTTTTCGCTGTCTGTCCCGTTTAGTTTCGTAATGCTTTTATCTTTTATGGTTCCTTTGTAAAGGGTTTCGGGGTCCCTTCAAAACCTGATTTTCCTATAATAAAAAACAAACCCATTCTATGGAATGCATTCCATTGGATGCCAGTGCCCTATTTCAAGGCTCCATATTTGAAGCAGACTTAAAAATTGCCAACAAAAGTTGGTGAGATTTCAGTCATTTTGTTTCTGCTTTAACCAAAGAATTTTCAAGGGAAGCATATGATCAACTAAAGCAAGTGTTTCTACTTCAACTATAACATATTTTATGTGTAATTGTCATATGATATGCTAAATTTCAAATATTAATGAACATTCAAATATTATGGTTTTCCTGCCAGTTTGTGCAAACTGCCCTGATAAAATAACAAAATCATAAGTAGCTGAGATAAATGAAAACAACAATCACAAAAGGAAAGCCAAAATTAGCTAAACCTTATCTCCACGGTAAGAACAAAAAATAGCAAGGGAAATTATGGATGCTTCACATCATCCTTCCCATCTTTGAAATTTTTTGAATCTCTTCGTCTGGAAGTGTTCAAATTAGAGAATTTCAGTACATTACTATTATAAAGAATAATATTCTTTTGACTTGGAAAAGGAAGTCACCGTGTTCTCTTCCATCAGATTAGATATTTTTGGAAATCATCATAGTTTTTCTTATTTCATTTCCAACTTCTTGTTACAACAAAGATCCTTTCTGTCAATTTGTTCATTTGCCCTTTTCCCAGCCCCTTGAAGGCTTAGTAGTCCTCCTCCACTGAATGCTTTCTCCTTGTCTGCATTATGCCATTTAGTCATGCTTTCCATTTCATATTTTATGAGGTGGACTTCATTGCTGAGCTCAATGTAATGTGATTCATAAATCAAATCTTTTTGGATAGTATCCTTAATACCATAATTGAACATATATCTACTCCTTCCCTCAATCATCCTTTTTCCCATAATTGAGTTCTTCTCTCTGTTCTAGATTTATTTTAGCTTTATTTTGATACATTTTCTATGGTGTATTATTTATATTTCCAAGTACTATATAAGTATGTGCTCACACTTTTCCTTAAAAAACAAAAAACATTATCTCAATGAGTTCCCCTCATAGCTTGCAATTTTCCCTCTAGAATGATATGATTGTTGTAGTTGTGTTTGTACAATTACATGCATATTTAACTTTTCTTGCACAGTGAGCTCCTTTGGCATGTACTGATACCTTGATGCTCTTTGAAATACTTTCTCACATCATCCTGGATGCCTTGACATCAATTACGAAATTAACTAGCACCTTTGACATCAATGACAACCTTTTCCAATCACACTTATGCAAACTTGACCAAACAAGATCCATACAAAGACTTCTCAAATTGATTATATATTATGAACATAATAAGTCCAAAATGCATAATTGAACGTGATGAAAAGCACCATTTGTACACAACCAAATTAAGCAACAACACCTCTAAACAATACTTATGCTCCATCTCCCGCCTCTCTCCCCCTCACTCTTTGCCTCTTTGCATTTGACAAAACTGGTCCATCCTTTATGCTGAAAGGATGTTCATAGCATGATTCAAGGCTATTTTGAAGGTGGTTGTATTTAGTTTTACAACTACAAATTACATTTTCTAGAAACTTTATTTTTTAACCTTTTCAATATATCAGCTTTGTTCATATCCTACAAATTTGGTATTCCAAAAGAACACATTTCTTTTTGAGGGATCTCATTCCACTTTATTATGCCTCTTAAATGCTTCCAGATGAACAGATTTAATATGTGGACAATAACCACCTGCAGATCATCCACATTTAAATGTGTGTGATAAAAACCTTCTTGACCAACGTTCACACCAGTAATTTGGTATATTCCTTAAAGGTGTTTATGAACATTTCTTATCCTTAAATAATTAAATACCACAAATTAAGGTTAGTGAATTGCATTATCCTATTTCTTGCTAGTTTAGATATGTGTCCATCAATTCAAATCCAAGCTACTATCAAATCCATGATAATGGATGTGTGCTTGTACAAATAATATATAATTTGCAAAAAATGGAGATCTTTATTTGAGTTAACCCCAAAATCCACATATTTGGTAAATTGGATCTTAACATTTGACAAATCATGTCTCCATCAAATCTTTAGCTGAGTACATAATATTTAATTTAAATTTCATTTTATTACCAAAAGAGCACCCATAACCCTTTCGTTTGCCCTTCCATGAGACAAAACTATATGTGTGACCAAGTCTAAGGAGGTAGAAGCCATATGAAAATGACTAATGTTATTTTTAAAATGATGGATTTAGCATGCCAAATGATGAATTTAGGTGATGGGAAAACTAGTTCACTACAAATTCAAATTAGGTGCTAAGATGATTGTAAAATTAGATCTCAACTACATTTCTAAAGATCTTTTTTCTCCATTTTAGTCAAGGATTACCTTCATGAGAATGAGTTAGTTTTTGGAGCATCAAGTACTTGTATGTAGGTTTGTTAATGAATTATGATTATATGAAGCATCACAACAAAGAAGATAGACTCTATGTGCAAGCTTGAGAACTTTGTATTTTGCTAATTTTAGTAAGTTTATAGATATACATAAGTAGTGGGGTAAAATCCTTAGAAAAATTATAGAATTCCACAAAAAATAATCATTTCCCCATTTTAGTTCATTAAGGGTAGTGAATTGTTGTTGGAAACAACCAAAGGAACTTGAAAAAACAAATACTCTCCACAAACCAACAAGATCCTAAAAGAGAAATATCATAAGCAATTGCCACTCATGTACAAATAGGTGTCGTGTATATAAAGGCAACCAAGAAGAGGTGAGAAGGAAGGAGTCAAACTCTAACTACCCCTCCAAGTATGCAATAAGTGCAGGACTCAAGAACAAGTGTTGGGACACTTGGTAAGTCTACATGAGTAAAGACAAAAGTCTCTCTAACCTCGCATAAGGTGAGGAGATAATATCTCAATCTTCTAAGTGATCACTTAGTTGAATGAGACTTAATTAATTAGGCTAAAAGAAAATTAGTTAAATGATACACCTTTTCACATTAACATGCTCCCTAAAGAAAAAATTAGGAAGTAATCTAATCACATTAAAGATGAGTCCCAACAACATGGCTTGATAAGGTACTCATGTACAAATAAAGATATCTATCTCATACAAATAGAAAGTGATAAAACCTTGTGGGAACTTAACTTCCCTCTAAAAGAGAGAATGAGAAGGATAAAACCTCCCATATAGATGTCCATGCGAAGATGAACATGATTATGAAGAACTCCTAAAGCATGTTAAGAAATATAAACTATGTTGAAAGATGAACTAGTGTATGCTAGATTTAACGAACGTTGAAAAGATGTAGATCATGGGATAAAATTATGATCAAAGAACACAAATAGAAAAGAATGAGTATCACATAGTACACTACTTAGAACCATTTCATATTCAACATGGATGATTAAAGAACACAAATAATGAAGCACAAGTGATATTTTGTATACTACTTATAATTATCTAGTGTTCATGAATCTCACAAAATGATCGACTGGTAGAAACCCCCATATGAGAGATATAAGTGAGTCTAGGTCTTTATGACCCCCTTGCAAATGTGTGAAGTTAATAAGGCTCCATGAGGTTCCTCCACTACTCCACTAAAAATTAGAAAGAATCATGATTCCCCCCTTAAAGTATCTATGAGGAAGTGACGATGGCTCCATAACAAAATACTTATTTCAACTATTCCTCCAAGTTGTTGATAGTGATGACCAAGGATTTTGAAAGGCAAGGATACGATGGTTAAAATTCTAGGACCTAAGGACCTATTTTAATTTCTTTGTTTTGACATTGTTTGGTTCTCAAAGTTCCCAAGCATATTTTCTCTAGCTGAGAATGAAAGATATCATATATTTTCTTTCATGATGAAATAAAACCCTTAGGTTCGGTAATATGATACTTTATATTAAGAGAGTAGAATATTTTTTAAGCTTCCTTCTTATTATGATTAGTTAAGTTTCTATTTATTAATTTAATTAGCTAAAATTTATTATAGTTATTACAACACAATCAAGTCATATAGGATTTTATATACAATCTATATTGTACTTTTGAGATTTGACTATTGCTATTTTTCCTTAGGAGCTTTTATTAGATTTATGAATCACAATGCACCTCAATCATCAATCAATGAATTATTCTATATGGGTTCTATTTTTTTCCTGATTCATCGGGCTTCACTTGTTGGTCCTTCACCTTGACAATATTTAAATACAAACATTGCAAACCATGAAATTCTTTTTGTCACCTCTTAACCACTAAAATTTTCCCTAAAACTTATCTTTCAATAAAGAATGTCAGGTTTAATTCATCGAGAATTTACTTTGAGGATTACAATTATGTCATTGAGTCCTAATAATTGCTCACCAAAATATTCCTTGTAGAAAATCTAAATCTTGATTGCTTTCAATCTTCAAAGTTTCACTTTATGAAGTTTTCTTTGTTCACAAAGAGAGAAAGGTGAATTTTTTATCCCTAATCCTTGACTCTCATTATGTATGTTCAATCCTTAGTAAGTAGTGTTGGTTCCCATTGACTAGCTATCCAAACATAAACCATGTATGATATTTTTACAAACAGATGATCCCTGAAATGTTCGATTTTGTGTATCCAACATTGTTCTTTTGGATATTTGATTGCAAAATCTCATAGAAGTCAATAGTCATTCTTCTCAGAATCTCACCCCTGATAACCTTGTTCTTGGTTATTCTTTAGACCTTGTTGTTTGACATTTTCACCTAATAAGTAACTAATGCCTTTAGAAGATGGTACGGCAAATCACTTAGATACAATCATCAAAATCATAAAAAAATGATCAATTATAGTCTTTGGATTATTACATGTTGATTGATATGAGTTATAGGCTAAACCCAAATATTGATAGGTGAGTGAATGGATTATTTAAATATTTTGATTGTGCCTAATGTATGTCTTGTGGTGTTTTTTAGGTACAATGCAAGAAAATCAAGGCAAGATGAAGTACCAATACAATGAATATCACCCCTCTTCTAAGATGTACTCATTGTAGAATGATATTGGAGACATAGACTTGGGAAATGTCAACTTTGATGAATTTTTGGAAATACTTCACAAAGAGGAAGGGAAACAGTGAATTCCTCACTTATAAAATAAAGAGTACCATGAAAGTAGCCACTATTCCAATTTCAGTGCAATATTCTAAATTGGTTCTTACTTGTGGACAACGCTACAAGCTAAGGAGAAAGAAAATAATTGCCTAACCTTTTGGAGAGGTAGTTCTAAACATTAATCCAAAGATGATTGAAAAGGGTTTTGGTATCCATATTCACTCCAAATATGCAAAAATTTACGTAAAAGAAGGTTTAAATTACTACAAGGAAAAGAAAAGGATTGCCCTCAATTTCATCAAAAAGAACCTTATCCACACCCCTAAGAAGGTGGTGATGAAAATAGCTAAGGTATCACGAAACAATGAATTTTTGATAAATGTTAGGGACAAAATTATCTTATTCAATATAGTATATAGTAAGCCACATGTAAGGTACATTAATCCTTTGATGTACTTCTATATAGTGAACATCACTAAGAACAACAACAAGATTGATTGGGGAACCATCATTAGTGATGACCTACATGATCAATATATTGATGTGTTAAAGAGTTCTATATTTTATGACTTCCTACTTGGTCTACTTGCTAGCTTATTAATTTTCTTTTCCCTAAATTAGAAGAGTTGGTTCTTTGCTCAATCTAAAAGTGTGAAGGTTTTCCATAACTATTCTTAACTAATCTTGGCAAAGAGATAGATGTAATATTGTTTGGTAGATGATGTTTTGACCTATTCCATCATTAGATAGTTAGAGAATTATTTGTATAAAATATTCTCCATGGAAGCTACTAGAAAGTCAAGGAACTAGTACAAATTGCATATCAAATTCAAAACCTTCTCCTCGTTAGATTCATAGGTTACTTCAAAGTACTTTATAAGCTACCAAGGTACCCAAATTATAGGTTGGTTTTATTTGAGCTATGTACAAAGGTAACAAAAGTACATAAAATAGTGGTGAGAAAGAATAAGACTATCTTTCCATTTCCCATCAAAATTGGTGACTATTCATATGCCAGCATGCAAAATGAAAAAATAATAGAGATATAGATGATACCTCTATCAATGGATTTATATGGGGACACTAGAGAAAATTTGATCTCATTGGAAAGATTAGCCTAGATGTAAGGGCTTTCTACAAACATGAGTTAGAATTGGAGACCATTGGACAAATTGTGTGAATGAGTACTTGTATGGAATACTACATTTTAAAGGTTGATCTCATTAAATCATTAAAAATTGTGAAGTCCCCAAGGATTCAAAAGATGCAAAGAGGTCACATCTAACCTAGATAACTCTCAAGGATTATTCAATGTCCCTATTTATAATGTTGATTACTTGATCCTTGAGGACCTAACCCTAGAAGCTAGATAAAATCAAGAGATAACATAATCCAAAATATGAATATCATCTCCCTTCAATATGATATAATTTCCAAAGCCAAAGGTCCAAAGAGCACAAAATTAAAATGTCCAAAAATATTCAAAATATAAAACAAGATAGTCCTCGAATACAATTGTGACTGAGTCTAAAATAAAAAGAATTCCAGATGTAGTAGAGGCTGAGAGAGAGAGAGAGAGAGAGAGAGAGAGAGAAGAAAACATTTACAAAAAGCTCATAAGAAGAATAATAAATATAACTTGATCACAAGATACACCTACTCCTTCACAATATCCTCATCATAGATCCTCATCTTCTTCTCTTCCTAGGAATCTCCTTTTCCATTTCCATCCACATCCCTAAATATACATCTTCCACCTTCTCCAACATAGTTCTCTATTGCAATACCTTCACCTCCTCATTCTCCATCTCTTCCTTCAAACCCTCCACCACATGTTCCAACTCCTCCACCTTCTCCACCACCTACTTATCCACCTAAGGAATATACTTTCCTTTCTCCTCCAAAAGAATATGTAGTAGCTATTGAATAGGCTCCTCCAAAGATAAAAATAGATGCTACGAGAAAAGAGAAATTAGAAGGATGAATAAGTGTTGCAAAAATATGCGGAGAAACATCTTGAGCATTCTCAAGAAAACATAAAGGTAAAGAAGGTACCTCCCTCACATTATTCTCCCTCATAGAAACAACAAGAACATCAACATTATACTCTAGAGAATTAAAAAAAATTCCCCTCTCTCCTTCCAAAGCATGAAGACATGAAAGTTTTAGCATGCCATTTCCCCTCAACCACACTATACAATAATGAAAGAGGACATATCCAAGCTAAGGAGGAGGATTTTACAACTTTTATTGAGGCATTTAGGATCCTAATGCAAGAAGGAAGATATAAATAAGACTATCAACTATGATACTAGACCAAAGAGGAAACAATTTATACAATTGACAATACTTACTATCAATGGGCTATAGGTAGATATGTATCCAAATGTGAGAAAAAGAGAAAATATCCTTGCAACAATATGTAATACTTATTTTGATCAACATGAAAAAATATGAGAAATAAAGGAAAAAATTTAAAAAATAAATCACTTAATAGATTAATTATTTAGTTGGACCAATTGATTATGTTCCTCCATATTCAGTTTTACAAGCAACTCTAAATAAGGATGATCGGCCTCCAAAATCAAAGGGCCTCATCTCATCCACAAAGGAATGGAGGGAGAGCCTACAAGACTAAAGAGGTAATATAATTAAAAATAAATAAATTATTATCACTTAATTAGTGATGCAGAAAGTTTAACTAATAAAATAGAAATAGAGATTGATGAATACTTGATGACATGGGAGGGTTAGATCCTCATTTGTACAAGATGAAGTCTACTAGTTTTGATGAGTTGCTAAAAATAGTAGTGTTCAATGATGAGGAATAAGATAAGAAAAAAGAGTTGAAAATATAAAATTTGAAGAAGTGTAAGAATAAGCTGAGTAAAATAGGAGCTTAGTTGATAAAGCATTCATTATCTCTCAAGAAATTTGTTCAAGATATTTCTTGCACATTTTGGGAGATGCCTTATTTGGTTAGTTTCTTGATTAAAATAAATTTATAATTCATATATTATTTACATTTACTAGTCACAAAAGAATTCATAGATGAGATTATGAAAAACAAATAAAAGATTCAAGCCTTTCACGATGAGTTGAATTTTTTTGAAGAGCTATAGGAACAGTTGGAAAAATCAACATTTTCAAAAGGTGTTAAATTGAAGTATCATAAAGGCCTTGATATAAACTATCTTATGCATGTGATAAAATATTTCACTCACATGTTCCCTTATTACAATGAAAACTAGGTGCTCAAAGTCCAAAATTCTAACTTGAAATAAATCAAGTTAGCATTGATATTTTGTGAGGTCAAGTGGAATTCTTAATCATTTCTAGTTTCCTTTTTTATCATCCTAATTTAATTTAGTTTAATAATTTCATACCCACAATTTATGGGATCAAAACCTCTATTTATTTTTCTTCCAATGATTAGTTAAAGAGTTATATATCATTTTGTTGTAATAGACAAGCAATTTTTTTGCAATCTTTAGCATGGATTTTTATACTAGACATTGTACAAGTTAAAAAATAATTAATACAAGGATTAAGTGTATCTCTAATTTATGTTTTGATCATGGTAATGATATTCTATTTCTATGTCAAATAAATGGGTGAAAGTTGTATGATTTGATGTGATTACATAGGTTTTTGTTTAAATTTTTACATCTTTAATGGTGATTTGATTTGATGAACTTCAAATATCTGATATTTATTTCTCCCTTGATGATTGCATCAATGCTATGTTTAGTTGTGTAAATGCTAATCAATGTGGTTTTCTAGTACGAGAATTCCCTTAATCATTCAGATATGATTAATATGTTGGAATTGTCATTGACCATTTAATTTATGTTATTTTTCTTTCCTCTTAACCTATTTATTTTTTATTTCTTAAGCTCTTAACAATAAAATGCTTTAAAGATTTACTAAAAGACAAATTAACACATTTAGATCTACCTAAGTTTTACAATATGAATGGATAAATTTAAGTGAGTTGATCTATATCTTTCATGATTTTACAATTGTGGGAGTTGAAATTGATTGTATTAAAATATATCCAAGCTTACATGAAGTTGATTACCAGCAAAGGCCCCTCGTATAACAAATAATGTAGAACAATTAATTATCTAATGTGGTCAACACCTTAATCAAAAGGATCCTTGGAGTGATATCAATCACTTTTCAAGAGGAGTGTATTATCTTTCTTCACTCAAACATGGTAGTGCTAATCCCACCATCAACATACAACTTATTTTGAAAATTTTGCTACTTTTGGTAACACCAAAAATCAATGATTCATATGTTTTCTTAGCTCAACTTTATCAATTATAGTTGTTAATTTAAGCCATACCCCAAAGGAATACCCTCGCTCATCAACCCTCATCCAACCATTGACATACATTCAAATAGGACAAACCAACATGTCTAAATCCCAATCCCAACTCTCCAACATCCAAACACCACCAACACCCTTTGTAGCCACTCACTCAAGACCATCCCCCGATTAAATCTCCCAATCTCCACTAATACCCAACTCACAACAAGTAATAGATACCCACAAACAAATGAAATCCTTGACACTCCTACAAGGACTTCCCAACATGTACAACCATGGATATTTATCCTCCTAACCAACCAAAGGTCACAACAACATTCACTATTGTTTTACTGTTATCTAGGACAGTCATATTATGTGCAGGGACATTCATGGATTCATGGCTCACCTTCACTTCTTGATGCCTTCAAACACTAGTCAAGATGTAGGAGAAATTCTCTATTCTCTTCCCCTTCCTCAAACTCAATAAAAACTCAAATTTCAACCTTGCAACTTTCAATGAATCTACTCACTGTCAAACTGTGACAGTCAAAATTCTTTCACTGGGACAGTCATAAACCCTCATAGATTGGTTGGTTCTTTTCATCACCAATCAATTTGACCATATTTATGACACTCTCACATGCTCTTACAGGTCTCCACAAATCCTTGCAAGCCCTCCTTACATTGGATTTCCTCCAAAACATCAACAACTTGTTGTTTGTCACAGTTTGAGACACAAATTCAGACTTTGTGCCCTCCCTAGCATGTGCAAATATTTTCATGGGACCCTACAAATAGTTACAAAAAAGATAAATTATGTCTAGGGTAATTCCACATTTTGGCATGGATTAATCAATGTGGAAATGACCCCAAATTAATTAATTACAGTCATGGATTACCTTAGACTACGGTTTTGACAGTTTTTTTTTTTTAATAAGTAAATAGTTGTAGAGGGGTAGCACCCTTGTATTAATCAAAATAGGAGAATACAAGGCCTAGTTCAATGAGAGCAATAGGGGGAAAGAACCAAGAAGAAAACCCCTTACCCTAGCTCTATTCCACATACAAGAAGAAACCAACAATGGAGGGTGGACAAGTACAAAACACCAATCGACAAACACTAGAAGTATATAACAGAACTAGCCAGAGCCTTCAAACAACAATAATAAATAGAAAACAAAGAATCATGAGAAAGGTGACACAACCGGAATCATTGGGAGTCTTCAGAGGCATCATCCACAGGAGCACGAGCTACATCTAGGATTATTGGGCATTCAGTGCCACAGGTTGAGTGAGTCATCAATTCAGCCTTCTCCCTAGGGAGTCGGTAGTCATTTGGGAACCACTCCTCACCAAGCCCAAACCCCCAGATATTTCCATCAACAAAATCTCCATTTTCCAGAATTCCAAAGCCTTCTGCACTCACTAACCCTTCATCTCGAATATATTTTTCCCTCCATTCTTACGTGAAGCCATTTTGTAATGCCTGTCACCTTAAACAAAAATTCAATATTCCTAATGATGACAGGCTAGGTTTCTTGAGGAGCATCATAGTCCAGAGAGTTCACAATCATAAACTTTCTCACCTCCACCCCATTGCCCAAGGACATATAGTAATTTTAGGGAAGTGGTATTCTCAGGTTGCCATCAATGTTGTCCAATGCGGCATCAATTTCCCCTAGCAGGTGGTGTTTAAACACCATTTGAGTTAAAAGCTTCACTCTCTACTTGCTAGTCCCCATGTATATCACCATTGCAAGGAAAAAGGTCAAGATATCAGCATTGGTTCTATACCTATGATATGCCATAAGGAATTCCTTCCCCAGTATCATTTTAAGGCTGTGAAGTATAAGAGGATGTCGAGAGTAGAGGACCTCCTGCAAACGTTTGTCATTGATTTCTCCCAGGCAGGCCATCTGTCGACAAGTAGCTTCAAGGAGAATTGGGAATTCCATTGCAAGTCATCGAGTGAAGAATTCAATTGTTTGATGGGGAAATGAGGGAAATCCTTTGCTAAGTAGCAAGACATCAAACCAGGGGATACAAGCACCTGACAAGTAGTTCATTCCTATTGAATACACACATGCGTGAAGTGACAGTGTCCAATCATCTTCTGAGACAAATTTTGTCAACTTAATGTTGACTACCTTTATCCATCAAGTAATTATATGCATATCCTGACAGGATCTATTCGTAACTAGATATCAATTAAAGGTTCGCACATGTCCAATTGCCATAGGGTACATACCGGCATAGATCAATATTGACAGTTGAGAGCCACGTCTCGGTGGCAAGAAGAAACCTTATCTGGTGAACCAAATCAAGTGGTCAATCAATCCCTCGGGAACCACGACCATTAGGTTACGTAAAAAATAAATAGGCCCAACCGGGGAGGCAATACAATCAGTATGCACCACAACTAGTAGGTCAATCAGAGAAATATATTAGCCGGGAGGAGAAATGGAGACTAGAACCGGCAAGTAACTCAATCGGTAAGAACTACCATTGGTAAGATAATCTGGAATCCATATCAACCGGTGGAGGCAATACAACCAGTTAGCATCATCACCGGTAGGTCAATCGGAGAAACATACCATCCAGAAGGAGAAGACAATCAGACGAGACCACATCCGACAAACTCAACCGGAAAGCACCACACCGGTAAGATAATCAAACTATATCAACTGATGGAAGCTCATCTGGAATGACAAACCAGTCAGAAAGACCCAATCAGAGTGCCTAGGGGGGATCACCATCGACAATCGCCTCTTTAAAGAGTCTGTCAACCTCTCCATCGCCTTCCCTATAAATATGACTAGTCCAAAATTCATTAAAGGTGGCTAGCAGTACCAGAACCGGTTGAAGCCACTAGTTAAGGTGCCAACTAGGGGTGTTGTTATAGTAGACAATATTAACCACATTCAGTGAGTCTCTCTCCAGATGAATTCTTTGCACCCCAAGCTCCATCCCTAGCTGTAGTCCTCTTAAATCCGCTCTGAATTCAGCTTCGTTATTAGTAGCAACTCCAATCTTTTCAAAGATTTCTTTTATACAAATACCATTGGAATTCCTCAATATACACCCAATACCACTTTGACCCAAGTTACCAGCAGAAGCACCATCAAAATTTACCTTGAACCACCCAAGCTCTAGCACTTCCCATTTAACACCCAATCTTGGATTGACCTGGTCTACTAGGGATACCTTGCCAAAAAGCGGAGGAATGAGAAGATTTGGAAGTGCTAGCTTAATCTTCCAATCCTAGTCCATATATATATTTTTCTTTAATGATTTGGATTAAGAAGCCTCATTTAGGAGCTCAAATAGATGTTTCTCAATTTTACCACATAGAATCGTTAAGCTCATCTCTTTGCCCTAGAAAATTCAATGATTCCTTTCTTTCCAAATTTCCCAAATCAGAAGAGATGGTAAAATATAAAGTAGATCAGCAAATATAGCCTTTCCTTTCTATTTAGGCCATTGCAGAAACCACTCATCCAGCCCTGATGGGAAGGGGCCAAAGATTCTCAATTTTCCCATGAAATACCACCAATAGTGACTGGAGAACTTACAGTGGAGAAGTAGATGATCCGCAGTCTCTTCTTGCTCTTGACATAAAATGCATCTACTGGGTCCATTGATGCCCATCGAGTGGAGTCTTTCTTTAGTTAGAATCTTTCTTTGACAAGCTAGCCAGGCAAATGAACCTACTTTGGGTAGGAGATGTTGATGCCAAAAAAGATTAACAAGCCAATCTTTTTTGTCTATAGCCGCTTCTTTCAATTTGTAACCAAAACATACCTTGTATTTACCATTAGAGGAACCACACCACCTAATAATGTCATTTTCAGGAGAAGGGAAAATAACCCTTTTGCTAAGAATGTTGGTAAACAAGTCTTTCTGGTGTTGATCCAAGTCCAAGGGATCCAAGGAGTTCCATTTCCACTTATCAATGCCATTTTCTTGAATAGGGTAACCATAATCATAGATATTGTGACCCCAGAGGCGGCAAGTTTCTACCATAATAGGTTGCAGAGAAGGGTTGAGACATAAGGCAGCTTCACCAGCCCAAGAATCAATCCAAAAGGAGGCATCCCCTCCATTCCTGACATCCCAGGTAACCTGATCACTTATGATTTCCCTTCTTTCCACAATAAAATTCTAGATGGCTGAACCTCTGGGGGGGGTTGTTTATAGTGAGAATCCTTTTTGGCTCCAGGGAGTCTAAATATTTATGTTTTAGAATCCTTGCCCATTTTTGTTTACCACTGCTGCAAATTTCCCAAACCAGTTTAGCTCCCATAGCTAAATTCATAATCAAAATTTGTTGAATGCCAGCACCCCCTGCCTTTTTTGGTTGACAAATCTTTTTCCAAGCTATTAGAAGAAATTTCCCTTTGTCATCTGAGCCATTCCATAGGAAATTTCTCATTATAGAGATCAATTCATCTTCAATTGCAATCTGTAGTCTTAGACAAGCCATGGAAAAAACTGGTAGAGCAGAGAGGACTGATTTTATCATAGTGAGTTTCCCAGCAGAAGATAACCACTTGCCTTTCCAATTTGAAAACTTGGATTTACACTTATCAATAAGATGCTTCCAATAGCAAGTTTTGTTATAGCCAATGAAGAGGGGGGTTCCAAGAAATTTCCCTGGGATGTTTGCAACTCTGAGATTAAGAATCCTTGATTTAAGACACCTTGCAAGTTAATCGAAGTGTTGACAAAAAACACTTAAGATTTGTTCCAATTGATTTTTTGCCAGGAAGCCATACAGTAAACATTAAGGCATGATTTTATTGTCCTTGCCTCTCTCCTACAGGCCGAGCCAAACGTAATGGTATCATTGAAAAAATGTAAGTGAGTCATTTTTTCAATCCCTGTTGCCACATTGACTCCAAGACATCGATCATCTTGTTGACGAGCTCTTATTGATCAACCTAAGGCTTTAGCCATTATGATAAACAAAAATGATGACATCGGATCACCTTGTTGTATTCCCCTTGACGTGGAAAAGAAGCCATGAGATGAGACATTAACCAAAACGGAGAATTTGGAGGATGATAAACAACTCGTGACCCATGTAATCCATTCCTTGCAAAAACCAAATTTATTTAATACTTCAATTAAGAAACCCCTGTCCACCATATCATAAGCTTTCAGAATGTCCAGTTGTAAAATCATGCAGGAATCCTTGGTTTTCCTAGCCGTGTGAAACGTTTCATGGGCAATGATAATACCTTCCACAATGGATCTTCCAGGGGCAATTCTACTTTGTTCATTTGATATGATGTGTTTAAGAAGGGGCTTCAATCTATTGGCAATGATCTTTGTTACAATCTTATTGACTGTGTTGCATAAAGCAATGGGCCTAAAATCACTCATTTGTTGAGGGTTTTGCTTTTACGGGATTAAAGCCAAAAAGGTGTGATTAATAGCACCCAACATAGTCATTTTCTTTCTTGATTCTTCTATTGCTAGGTGTATATCTCGAGCAATGATATCCCATAATTGTTGGAAGAAAGTCGCAGGGAAGCCATCAGGGCCAGGAGTCTTATCAAGATTCAGCTGGAAGGTAATTTTCTTGACTTCATCAATTATAATAGGTTTAAAGAGAGCTGCATTTTGACTATCAGATATTATGGATGGGATTGAGTTAAGAATTCTGACTGTTTCTTCATGATCATTCTGGTAGCCACCATTCATTAAAGATTCAAAGTATCTTACAGCTTCCTACACAATGTCCTCATAGTTTTTGACAATGTTTCCATCTGGTATCTTAATCTCTGATATTATGTTCCTATTGTGAATGGCAATGGCCGATCTATGGAAGAATTTGGTATTATTGTCACCTTCCTTAAGCTATAACTCCCTTTATTTTTGTTGCCAATGGATTTCCTCATGTCATGTCTATGAAGTGTGTACCTGTTATACCTGCAGTTGCAACACAAAACACTCAATAAATCATTACAAGCAATGGCTAGAAAATTAATCAGCAAAAGATAAAACCATAGCTAATCGATCTATTGCCTCCTAGTAAATGTGAGTATGAATTTTTCTCTCAGATCTAGTTATGCAAATTCCAGTGACTTAACTACACTTAAATGGAGGATTTTAATGGTGAAGATGCATGATCTAGCAATGATAGCATGATTAAGCTACATGATTTCATGATTATTCTAGAAAATAAGCTAGAATGAAGATGCAATTAAGCTAAAATTGAACATGATAACAATGCTAAAATGATAAACTAGAAGCTAGATGCCTATAGTAACAATGCATGAATGAAAATGAGATGGGATTTGGGATCCTTTGAACTCCAAAATGGGGTCTATTTATAGGATTTTCGAGGCTAGGGGTGAGGTGGCAGGAATCAACAATCAAGATTGAGTCTGAAGATATCAATGGTTAAATTGGAGGAGGTTGGCAAAGAGGTTGGATTAAAGGGAACATTTGGAGGTTGGTAGAAGGGGTTGGATTAAAGGGAACAATGTCATCTCTATGGTGACAAGTGTCAAGAGGCTTCTAGAAGAGGTTGGATGAAAGGGAACACTTAGTGACAAGTGTCACAAAGCTTTGTTCATGAAAGGGCAAACTGTTCAAGGAAAGGGGACATGGTGGTTAGGATGTGCAAGCTAAGATGGGGTTAATTAAACTTAAGGTTAGATGGAATGGGTTAGGTTTAGAAGATGTTAGGTTAGGTGGTTAGAAGTTAGGAGAATTTGAATTTAAAAATTCAAATAATAGGAAAAGGCTAATTAATCTCAACAACTCATAAATTGATTTGTTTTAATTAATTAGGGGACTTATTGAAGAAATGAATTTGATGAGGGGAATTAATTAATTTGAATTAATTAATTAAAGGGGATTATGAAATGAACCTATTAAATAAATCCTTAGATTTATTAATAAGTAGATGAAAAGGGAGGATTTTAATCAAATTGCTTAGTGAATTCAATTTAATTGGGAAAGAAGATTAATTAAATAATTGCTTATTTAATTAATTATCTTCAGACCATTTTTAGGTGTATACACCTCACATCGAAGGATTTCATTTAGATCAGATTTGAGGGATTTTTCTTTGTTAAACAAATCCTCATTCATTCCTGAAGTAATAACAGAATTGGTTATTTCTTCCAACTCAGCCTTAATTCTTAATTTCTCCATATGAATATTCTTGAAATGGCTCATATTCCATTCTTTGATCTTAACCTTAATATACTTGAGCTTCTTATTGAGTTTGAATAATCTCGAATTATTCCCTAGGACCAGTTCATTCCACCAAACAGATATAAGATCATATAGCTCAAGCACTCTGAGCCACATTTTCTCAAACTGGAAAGGGATACCTCCCTCCGATTGTCCCTTGGCGACCTCCAGATAGATCAAGTAGTGATTTGATCCAAAAAGCAGGAGAATCATTGACTCTAATATAAGATTTTGTCCTAGCCAATCACCAGTAACAAGAAACCAGTCTAGCCATTTAGCAATATTAGTAAAACCCAATCTCTTGTTTGTCCATGTGAATATTCCATTTTTAGGAACAATGTCTATTAGGTGATTCTTCTCAACAAATTCCAAAAAATCCTTCTGGGATGTACCAATCCTCTGAATGCCCCCAATTTTTTTATTGCCAGAAAGGATCGCATTGAAGTCCTCAACAACAATGCAACTGCCCTCGGTAATACTGTAAAGTCTGATAGCTAAAAGATCCCAGAGAGCATGTTTATCACCAGCAGAAGATGGTCTACAAACATTAAAAGATTGAAATTCTCATTCCATCCTAGGATAGTTACCAAACAATGTTGCCAATACTTGTCTTCCCCAACAAGAGAGACCCTAACATACATGGGATTCCAGATGATTCCCAAGCCAACAGAGGCTCCATCTAATTGCCTCAACAGACCATTCCACTATTTCCAAACTCTCATTTTTTTTTATCAATCTCAGACTTACTCCATTTAGTCTCTTGTAGTAGCCAAATATCTCCTTTGGTGTCATCAATCTGGCGCTTAATCAAGCACCATTTGTCAAGAGCATTGATGCCCTTGACATTCCAAGATAAGAGCTTCATTGCTCCTAGAGAAGGGTGTTTCCCTTCCTTAAGTTTGGTTTTACCACTAGTTGCACCAGCAATTGCTAGAAAAAAAAAAAAATTGACTTGCGCCCCCACATTCCTTTTGGCTTGAAGTTTGGTTTGTCAATGGCTGAATCCGACTTCCAAAGAATTTTTGTGGAATCCTCCAATATAAGATCAGAGTCAGTCTCAAAGTCTTCTTCCCACTCCAAAGAGGAAGACTCAATTTCTCCATCTTCCAATTCAATACCCAGCAAAGAGAAATTCTTATCTCCCATCTCCCCCAGATTTCTAGTAGCATCCTTTTCCTGAGTGAGAATTTTGCAGTCTTCAATAACCAGTTGACTCCCAGTCTCAATAGGAGAGGATGGTAGCGAAATAGTTAATTTAGTTTCTATATCCGCCTGTAAAGCTTTAGTCTTTTCCAGTAGCATGAGAAGATCTTGTTGGCTCTCACTTTGATCAGAGGAGGGAGGAGCTATGTTCAAAGGAGTTGCCTTAGTCAAGGGAATATTCTTATTTTCATGAATTTCGTTTCTAAAATCCTCCCCAGCATTAGTGGAGATAGGAGTTTCCAATTGTAGATTTTCTTGAATAGGAAATTGCATACAAGAATAACTTTTCTGTATCATAGCTAAAACATCACAACCTAGGCCAGTATGATCCAAGGAGAAGAATTTAGGGAAAATATGCAACTTATCTTCTCTATCAATCTTTTGGATCCAAAATTTCCTGGCACCAATAATTTTAACTTCTTCGGGGATCTTGGTGATTTGATTTGTACAAATGCATATTCTGAGGAAGCTTCCCCATATTTTGTCTTCCAAAATATCATCAACCGATACAAATGTGCCAAGATCTTTGCATATTTCCTTAATGACATTAATATGCCAATAATCTAAGGGACAGTTATAGAGTCTTATCCATACCTTACTGTCCGGTAATACATGAGTCCGGGGATTGAAATTGGGCTACCATCCAATGATGTGAACTTCAATACCATCCAAGATATATGGACCTTTTTTTTTTGCTTTCCATTTCTCCTCATTACTCATAAATTTGATCATATAGAAGTCATTTGGGAGAATATTGATGTTAAATATCCTTTCCACCTCCCCACTCGATGAAAAAGAAAAACTTAAGCAAATTCAACCTAGCAGATTTAATTTTATTTTCATCCAAAAAGATAGTAGGTCTTGAAGTTTTTCTTACCGGTTTAGGATGACAGGGATGATGAGGGGGAAAGGTCCATCCTCATAAATCAGTATTTCCTACTCAATCCAAACAAGGGTTCTGATTTTTAGGATGAAAATTGGATCTCCAAAACTTGTCACAGTTCGCCCTAGAGTTGTCTTGCCCAAAACGCCCATTCCACTTTTAGAAATTACCTTGAGATTTCGGAGGGACTAGATTGGGTTCAGAATGTGGAATGACTCAGTCAATTGCCACACCAGGGATGCTAGATTTAGGCAATGGTTGCCAGTTTCGAGGAAACTTGGAAGCAAGATACTTGGCCTTGCGATACTAGCCTTTGTTATTCCAGATGAAACCATTTTCCTTCCATTTTAGAGGGTCAATAGGGCACTGGTTGCCACTCAAATACAGATTTCCATAATTCATCCGTAGTCTAGAATATCGTCTCCATGGAAAATGTCTTTTCTCTCAGAATTAGCCAATTTCTGAGGGGGTTGAATCCTACCTACTTCGATGGGGAAGGCAATATCTGCTTCATCGCTCCATGAATCGATCTTTGGAGTGACTTTGTTTTGATATGGAATCTTTGCAACCTGAATGCCCAAACCTCACATATCGACATCCCCGATCCTACTACCGTTGTCGCTCCTACTGCCTTCAAATGCCACCATTCGCTCCTGGTTCTATAAAAGGAGTCAATTTTTAAAAAGAAAGGCTCGTAGGTTTTAAAACTAAAAACAAATGTTATATTTGGTCATTTTTGATAGTTTTTACTAAAATTAATACAACTTTTTCATGTCGGAATGAAACTCAATGATACAAAAATGAAAATTTAGAGGATTCACTTCTTTATCATTTCCAATTGATTTGAAACTCCAATGAATATATTAAAGCAATGAAAAATTCAAAATAGCAGATTGTGTGCCTGAGAACTTAGAGAAATTGTAGGGTAAACTCAGAAATTCTATTGAAAATGATTCATTGCATTGCCCAATCGACCTGTGGGTCGATGGGAATAAGGTATATATAGTTCTCCTTACTCCCCCAGCATCTATAATTGACTTTTGAACTTGTTTTACCAAACTAACACCTAATCACCCATATAAATGCAAAAAGTTGCTTCGTCAAGTTTTGACAACATTGGCATTTTGTCTACACCTGATCCTAGACTTAACCTAAGACCATCATGACTCAAAACTGATATAAATAGGTTCAAATCGGTCTATAGGACCTTTACACATCATTGAACACCATATTGAACCCATTGACACACATTTTACACACAATGACAACTTTGACAATATTCGTCAACATGACTCCTAATAGGACTCAACACACCACCTAATGATCTTAATGTCCTTTATTACATCAAAGATAGTCTTTTAAGACCCTATTCATGAGAATAACTCAAAAACCTTAACCTATTACCAAATTGGCATCATGGTGGCCATCTTGTGCTAGGTGCTCCTGCACCATACACCCCCCTTAAAAAGAATCTCTTGTCACAAGAGAAAGTGTTGAAGATTTGTTTGCCTTGCCTTCCATGGATTTTCCTTGATAGTCTTCTTCTTCTCTGACCTTGCCTTGAAGTGTTCCAACTGCTTGCATCAACTTGGTTCTCGAGGTTGCCTTGTTGCCACTTAGTGCTTCTCCTTGGTGGCTTCTGTCTACCATCCTTTGCCTCTACCACTATCCTTAGACCTATCTTTGCACCTAACCTTGGTGGTTCTCTTATTTTTCTCTCCCAACCTCTTGGTGTTTCACATGTATCCATCGTTTCTGACTGGTTAAGGCCTCTAACCATCCCTTGGTTGTTTCTCTCACCTTTGTCAATCACCATATCTGATTTTTGTGTTCTCGGTGCTCCTCCTTGTTCAAGGATGACTGTTCCTTCAACCTTCTCATTGGATATGGGGCACAATACACTCCCAATAGCAAAGACATCCTTCTTTTCCACTTTCACAAACTCCTTAGTACCTATCATGACTACTCTTGTTGCCCTTGTCTGATCTCCTACATCTTCTTTCAAAGGAAGTGAAGTAAAGGAGTCCCCTTCATGTTCAATATGATAGGTATTATCCCTTCCATCATATATATCACGTTCGTCAAATTTACATGGCCTTCCAAGCAAAAAATGGCAACATTTCATTGGTAGAACATCACAAAGCACCTTGTCCTTATACTGTCCAATCTGAAACTCAACTAGAGCCTTCTCATTGACTAGAAGTGACTGATCATCATTCAGCCATGAGACCTTATAGGGTATCTCATGTGGCACCTTCACCAATCCTAACTTATCAACCATTTCTTTGACAGTATTTTATCTATAGATCCTGAATCAATTACCAACTTACACACTTTACCTTTGCTCTTGCAGGTGGTCTTGAATAGACTTCTCCTTTGCATTGGTTCCTTCTCTATTGAGGCTTGAAAAAGTTGTCCTTGATGCATCAATGCTTCACCAACTTCTAGTTCACATTCCTAAATTGGAGAATTGACACTTCCTTTGTCCTCTTCTTGCACAATTTGGACTCTTCTTGCCTCTTCTTTCACTACCACTAGAACTAGCACCAAACTTATCAGGACACTTAAACGATGGATGTCCAAACTCACCATAGGTATATCATCTTCCTGAAAAACACATTGAATCCACTTCCTTGACCCATATTTTTGCCCCTTGCATTTTTTCTTCCACCTCTCCATCCACCTCTAGATTCAGCCTCATGTTCTTTACTCTTACCAACATCTTCTTGTCCTTGTTTGGACTGTTTTGATGTAGAAAATATAGGAGTTGAGAAAATACAACACCACAGGAGCCTGAAGATCTTCAACAAGCTGAATAACCTGTTACAAGGAGAAGCAATGAAGCAAAATCTGAAGAACATACAAAACACAGAGAATATGCTCAAAAAGAGAGAGCTCAATATTCACAAAAATATGTAATGTGATTCTTACAATGAAAAGAAAGAACTCAACCTTTATAGGTCAAGAAACCCTAAAAAGGGAAAACCTAGGTTTGCACATAATAATTAATTAAAACAATTAATTATATGCACCTAAAGTTAGCTTAAATGTAAAAGAGATAAAGGGAACTTAAATAATTAAACAAAGAATGTTTAATTAATCAAGTAAATACCCGAATACTCTAACACCCCCCCCTTAAGCTAGACTTAGGGAGAAGCTAAAACCTAGAACAGCTACTGAAAGCAATAAAGATGGGTCCTGGCAACAAGGCCTGATCAGGTACCCAAATACAATGAAATCTCTATGAAATGGAGACAAAGGAGAAAACCCAGTGGGAAAAAACTCCTCTCCAAAAAGAGATAAAAGAACACCACTAAAGCATGAAGAACATGCAAACTCTGTCGAAGAATAACTGCTGATCTGAAGAACATCCATTGAACTAGAACATGACCAGGTAGAGAAGACTGTAATCTGCATGAGTGCCCTCAAATGACACTACTCGAATCAGGAGGCAAACAAGGAAAAACAACTGAAATCGAAGATACAGATGGCATGAGAAACCAAAGCCTGAAGAGCTAATCAATCGAACCACGGAAGCATTAGAACCAACAGGATAAACCTCCCCATAATGTGGAAGTGGGAGAGGGACAGGAACACTGAAAAGGACAGCCAAAAACAACTGCATGACGAAGAACCAAGAACATCAAAGGTGTTGAGACACATCATCATGAGGAGAATGTCATGGAAGGAACACTCACTTGACAAAGGAAGATGGCAAACAAAGGCAAACATCAACCCCCTCATGGCACTTGATCAACAGTGCATGTACAACGAGACACAAGATATGCAAGATTCTAAGTAAACAATGCATGATGGCACTTTATCTTAGTGCGTTTGCATAATGACAAGCTACAATGATAAGAAGACTGGAAATAGAAATGAGAATCAAAACAGAGACACCCTACTCAGAAAAGAGATCCCAGGACCTGAAACAACCACGATATCCACCAGAGTGCTAAAAAGCAAAAAACTGAATAAAATATGCATGGAGTAGAATCTGGAAAAAAAACTCATATTTTTGGAAAGTACACAGAACACACTTTCCGAAAATATAAATTTTTCAAAAAACGGAGGTCGGATGCTCATTCTACGTCTCCCGGAGTGCAAAACGGAGACCTCACTTTGACTGTAAAAAAAATAGTCAAATAGAAAAATTGGAAAAAAGTACTAACACCATGAGGTTGGCCTCGGAACCAGCTTTCCGACGCCTATTTGTTTGCCAAAATCCGACTCCGTATGCCCAAGGTAGGGCCAAAAACCCAAACCCCCCCTTAAAAGGCCCAAAAAAGGGGTCTGGTGGCACTGTTGGTGGTCTGGTGGCCAGGGAGCGGAGCTCCGGTGGCGCACCGGTGGCAGCCGGGTGGCAGGGCGGCGATCGGGTGGCAGAGCAGTGGCTGGCCGGCAAAAAAAAATAGTGAGCCGGAGCGGCGGCCGGCAGCAGCGAGCTTGAGGCCGCAGGCGGCGACGGAAGGCGGCGGGCGCAGGGCAGCCGGCAGTGCAGGAAGGGAAGCAGCGGCTGGGCGGAGACTGGCTGGTGGCGACAGGCAGAGGCGGGCCGGGCAGCCGACAGCGTAGGGAGGCTGCGGCCGAAAGGAAAGCGGCGGCCGGGCGGAGACGGGCCGGCGACAAGAGCTGGTCGGCGGGGGCCAGAGCGGGGACATGCTATGGCCGGTGAGTCGGAGATCGGGCCGGCGGCGGCGGCCGGAAAAAACAACAGCGGTGGCTAGAAAAGGATGGAGGGGCCACTGGCGGGGGCCTGACTGATAGGTCTGACAGGCTTGTCAGTCCGGTACCCTGCGATACCCAAAAAAAATTGTGCCAAAATTTTTTTTTCTTAAAAAGAAACAAATCCCTCCTCTTTTTTTTTCGCCTTTTTTTTTTCAAAATTTTTTTTAAAAGCAAATTTCTGCCTGCATGCCGTAAAAAGGCAAATTTTTTATTTTTTTTTGAAATTTTTTTTTCTCGATTTGCATTCCAGGGCCGTACGGCCCGACTTGGAGAAAAAAATCACCCAAATGCTCAGGGGTCAAAAATAGACAAATTTTATATGACTATAGGGGTTTTTGGGTCTTCTGATCACGATGGTGAGGTCCGTTTAGGCCCAAAGTGCTCAGAAAAAAAACCTTAACCCTAAGCACACAAAAAATACCTGAAACCCCAAATCTGCTTCAAATGCAAAATTCTCAAAAAACAGGAACAGGTAGCTGCAGATCTGGGCTCTGATACCATATAGGAGTTGAGAAAATACAACACCATAGGAGCATGAAGATCTTCTGCAAGCTGAATAACCTGTTACAAGGAGAAGCAATGAAGCAAAATCTGAAGAACATACAAAACACAGAGAATATGCTCAAAAAGAGAGAGCTCAATATTCACAAAAATATGTAATGTGATTCTTACAATGAAAAGAAGGAACTCAACCTTTAATAGGTCAAGAAACCCTAAAAAGGGAAAACCTAGGTTTGCACATAATAATTAATTAAAACAATTAATTATATGCACCTAAAGTTAGCTTAAATGTAAAAGAGATAAAGGGAACTTAAATAATTAAACAAAGAATGTTTAATTAATCAAGTAAATACCCGAATACTCTAACAGAAAAGGTACCTCTTCCCCTTAAAGTACTTCCTCTCCCTCTTTTAGGCTCCTCTTAAACTTCTCCTCAGCCTTCATGGCCAACTTGTAACACTCTTCTACTATTCTAGGTGTGGAGAGACGAAGTTCATGTTGGATGTTATATCTCAAGCCACCAAGATATCTTGCTACTTTTTCTTCAACATCTTCCTCGTGTGTTTCCTTTATGTGTAACTTGTGAAATTCCTCTATGTAGGCTTGTACATCCATATCATTTTGTCTTAGATTTTGCAGCCTCTTGTACAATTGGGCCTTTTAGTCATTAGGCAATAACTTCCCCTTCATCTTCTCCACCATTTTTTTACCACGAAGTTATCTTTGGCTTATCCTTCTTCCACCTATCAGCTTGCACACAATCCCACCAAAGTAGGGCATGTCCCTTCAACCTCGACTTAGACACCTTTACCTTTTGATTATCTTCCACCTCTTCACATTCAAAGTAGTTTTCCAATGCTCCAATCTAGTCTATGAGTTCTTCTCCATCCAATTTACCACCATACATGGGTAGATCTACCTTGGCTTTGTGGTCACTTGCTTTGACTGCCTTAATGAGTTTTGCCATCCTTGCATCCTCTAGGTCCATTTCTTCCTCTTGTGGGACTTCATCTTCATCCTCTCCTCCTCCTTCTTGGTCAATCTCCTCATCAGCAACCCTTCCTCTCCTTCTATCTCTGGCCTCTAATGCTTCCATCCTCTCTCTTAGGGATCTCAACTCCCTAGCAACTGTTCCACTAACCCTTGGGGGCATATTGTCTTCAACTTCTCAAACTTCCTTCTTTCAACCATCAACTTCTTCCTTAAAGGAAGCTACTCCCTTTTCTCTTATACCACTTTGATTCAGAGCATCCAACAAACTCAACCAACTAGGGAGATCTTTCTCCCAACTCACCTATTCAAATAGGTTTCAACCCTTCACTAACTCACAAAATCCCTCACAAGACTATTAAATACTCATAAGGTTTCAATACCCCAAATTTACACCCTTTCTCATCAACCCTCAT
Organism: Cryptomeria japonica; assembly: GCF_030272615.1. Taxonomy (NCBI): domain Eukaryota; kingdom Viridiplantae; phylum Streptophyta; class Pinopsida; order Cupressales; family Cupressaceae; genus Cryptomeria; species Cryptomeria japonica. The sequence continues at coordinate 571,898,466 of NC_081414.1, read as the reverse complement.
CCAACCATTTACATACATTCAAATAGGAAAAGCCAACATGTCTAAATCCCAATCTCAACTCTCCAACATCCAACACCACCAACACCCTTTGTATCCACTCACTCAAGACCATCCCCCTATTAGGACTCCCAATCTCCACTAATACCCAACTCACAACAAGTAATAGATACCCACAAACAAATGTACTCCTTGACACTCCTACAAGGAATTCCCAACATGTACAGCCATGTCTATTTACCCTCCCAACCACCCAAATATCACAACGACATTCACTGTTGTTTTACTGTTATCTAGGATAGTCACATTATGTGTAGGGACAGTCATGGATTCATGTCTCACCTTCCCTTTTTGATGCCTTCAAACAATAGTAAATATGTAGGATAAATTATCTATTCTCTTCCCCTTCCTCAAACTCAACAACAACTTACTTTTCAACCTTGCAACTTTCAATGAATTTACTCACTGTCAAATTGTGACAGTCAATGTTCTTTCATTAGGACAGTCATAAACCCTCATAGTTTGGTTGGTTCTTTTCATCACCAATCAATTGGACCATATTTGTGACACTCTCGTACCCTCTTCCAATTCTCCACCAATCCTCACAAGCCCTCCATACACTGGATTTCCTTCAACACATCAACAACTTGTTGTTTGTCGTAGTCTGAGACACAAATTAAGACTTTGTGTCCACCATAGCACCTACAAATATTTTTATGGGACCCTGCAAATAGTTTACAAATAAAATAAAAAAATTCTAGGGTGATTCCATATTTTGGCATGGATTCATCAACATGGATGTGACCCCAAATTCATTAATTATTGTCAGGGGCTACCCTAGATTAGGATTTTGATAGTTTTTTAAAAAATGAATATAACTTTTTCAAATCGAAATGAAATTCAATAATAGAAAAAGGAAAATGTAGAGGATTCACTCCTCTATCATTTCCAATTTATTTTCAAATCCAATGAATAGATTAAAGTAATGGAAAATTCAAAATAGCTGACTGTTTGCTTGAGAACTTACATAAATTGTAGGGTAAACTCAGAGATTTTATTGAAAATGCTTCATTACATTGCCCAACCGACCTGTGGGTTGATGAGAAAGAGGTATATATATTTCTCATTACTCCCAAAATATCTATAACTAACTTTTGAACTTGTTTTACCAAAATAACACCTAATCACTCATATAAATGCAAAAAGTTGCTTTGTCAACTTTTGACAATGTTGGCATTTTTGTCTAAATCTAATCCTAGACTTAACCTAAGACCATCATGACTCAAAACTCATATAAATAGGTTCAAATATGTCTATAAGACCTTTAGACCTTTACACATCATTCAACACCATATTGAACCCATTGACACACGTTTTCCACACAATGACAACTTTGACAATATTTATCAACATGACTCCTAATAGGACTCAATACACCACCTAATGATTTAAATGACCTTTATTACATCAAATATGGTCTTCTAAGACCTTATTCATGACAGTAACTCAAAAAAATTAACCTACTATCAAATTGGCATCATGGTGGCCATCTTGTGCTAGGTGCTCCTACACCACTAAGAGAAAAAAGAACCTTCAACAGTCATATACAGATCAAACCATTCAACAATACTACTAATCCAAGAGAGTAGCATTCAAATTTAGAAGAGGGAAACAATACCAAATTTAATCTATCCAAATTACCATAGAAGACTGAAAACATAACGTGCAATAATTCTACAAGTATAGTGGGCAAGATTTAGTGTCCTGCCTAAAGGGGCATTACAAAATATAAATATTAAATTAAGGGCTTCATCCCCAAATAAATCTCATAGAAAAACAATCGACAATTTCTCAAACCCTTTACTATAGAAGAAATCAAACAAGTAGTCTTCTCAATGCAGCCTGATAAAGCTCTAAGTTTAGATGTTTCACCCCCTTTTTTTCTTTTAAATGTTTGCACTTTGTGGGAAAGGATTTATGGCTGATAATTGAAGAATCAAGGAAAAATAGCAATATTCTTAAGCAATTTAATACTACTTTCATTGCCCTAATCTAAAAATCTACTTATCCTACTTCTTTTATAGACTTCAAGCCTATATCCCTTTGCAATACTGTGTATAAAATCTTTACGAAGGCAATTCCTCTAGGGCTTGCTAAATTAATCCCCAAATTCATTTTTGAGCAGCAAGGAGCATTTGTTCTAGGGAAGGAGACATTTGAGAGGGCTCTTATATCCAATTAAATCCTACACTTTGTAAATCAACTTAAATCACAAGCAATGATTCTCAAATTAGTTATGATGAAAGCATATGACAAGGTCAATTGGGAATTTTTGGAACAAGTTATGCTAAGATTTGGGTTCTCAAAACTTTGGACCAAATGGATTATCTCTTGTATCTCTGGTGCAAAATTATTGGCCATTATTAATGGTAGCCCCATGTGGATTCTCTTCTTCCTCTCAAGGTGTCAGGCAAGGCAACACACTCTCACTTCTTTTTTATAATAATGGTTGAGGATTTAATAAAATCTATTAAAACACAACATCTTAAGGAGGTTTGGAAAGGCATTAAGTTACATCATATGCAGGTCACCACTACACACAGTATTTTTGTAGATGATAAAATTGTTTTTGGGGATGCCACCGTGAGGGAGGAAAATATTATTAAATAAGTTTTAGATAATTATTGTGCCATTTCAAGGAAAAAAATCAATGCAACCAAATCCAAGGTTTTTTTTCTTAAATTACTCCTGTTTCCTATCGACTAAGCTGACAAATTATCTAAGATTTAAATTAGAAGTCCTTCCTTGCAAGTATATAGGTATCCCTCTATTTGTGGGAAGAAACAAGAGTAACTTTTGGGCATCGAGTTCATCTATTCAAAATAGAATCTCTTCATTGAATAATTCTTTGCTATCTTTAGTTGGTCGTATTATCATGATTAAAATAATTTTAGCCATAATTTTGAATTATATCGTGTCAATGTTACTAATCTAAAAAGGTATTCTATATTCAATTGAGTCTACCATTAAACACTTCCTTTGGAAAGGAACCGAGGAGAAAAAAGGAGAAAACTCACCTTCTAGCTTGGGATAAATGGTGCTTGCCAAAATTAGGAGGTGCAAGTATTCACAATTTACTACTAAGAAACATAGTGCTAGGGGTAAAACTGGTTTGGAAACTATTTTCAAACAACAAATCGAAATTGGCTTCTATCATTTTTTTTAAATATGTAGACTCTTCTAATCCCAAAATATTTTTTATAGCCTCAGATCTCCCTCAAGGCTCCTACATGTGGAATTTTCTTGTTAACTGCAAAAAGATTCTCCTTCCTTATTTTTTTAGGGTTATTGGGGATGGTAAAAAATCCCTATTTTGGGAGGGTTCATGGAATAGTAAACCTCCCTTGGAATCCATTAAAAACTTATCTATTATTAAGAAGATTCTTAAAGACCAATGGGGTTTGAAAGTCTTAAATTATTTCATCATTACTAATTAGAATGAAGTTTACTTAACCAAATGGAAGAATTTTTCTCTATTTGATGCTCCCAAATCTCATAAGGAAACTTTGTTAGAGGCTCTTGATCATCGCCATATTCATTTTACTCATCAATAGGACAAGCTAATTTTGACACAATCTAATTTGAGATCATATTGAATGAAGGAGGGGTATGAGACTCTCAATAGCCAAGTTCACTCATACTCTAGAAAGTGATGTTTTTCTTTCTATTGGATAGATGCATGTTTTCCTAATGCTAGTGCATTTTCTCAGTTATCTCTGAAAGGAATAATACTTACAATTGAAAGGCTTTCTCATTTAGGTATCTCTCCTCCTTTCAATTATATTATATGTAACAAGGAGAATGAAATTATTGACCATTCGATTCTTAATTGCTTCTTTTCCTATGATTGTTAGTCATGGCTATGTCATAAACTCCATTGATCTGTTCCCTTTCACTCAAGTCTAACCCTAGTATTTGAAGCTTGGCCAAAGCTAAAAAAAAAAATTCTTTGCTATTCATTAGGAATTTTCACCAGCTATTCTTATTTGGAACATCGAGTGGGAGAGAAATAGTAGGATTTTTAGAAGGAAGATTAATGTAATTGATCATGTCATCATTAACATTGAGAATTCAATCTTAGAGGTTGTCAAAGCTTACACTTCAAAACAAAAGAACTTAGAATCCCCCTTTACCTCGTGGGATGATTCAATCCTTAAGGATTGGAAAAGTATCCCTCTTCCTTTCAAGGGTAGCCTCCTCAAGAACTCAATATGGAAAGCAAAGAGAAAAGACGTTAAATGGGAACCTCTGGATGGATGCCACTAGAAATAAAATTTTGATGGAACAATCAAAGGTAACCCTGGCATTTCAAGGGTTTTTTTGTCATTTGTAATTACAAGGGAGAAAACTTAGAGGCAAGGGTGGAAAGAATTCTTGATGTCACCAATAATGTAGTGGAATTTATCACACTGGTATATGGTTTATGTATGGCATGTGGGTTAGGAATCCATAAATTAAACTTAGAAGGAGATTCATTGAACATCATTTTGGTCTTACAAAAGTTTCAAGCCCCTAGCTGGAAGGTTAATTATGTTCTTTAGGAGGTCTCCCTACTCCTTTAGAAATTACAAGATTATAGCATAAGACATTATTTTAGAGAAGCCAACAAGCTAGTTGATGCCTTAGCAAATAAACATTTTGGGATTGTGCAAGGGGAGATTAGATTGAATGGGATAGAGATCCAAAAAGATGAAATTTTGGCACCATTTATCTTAGAAAAATCCCTTTGATTTATTTTTCTAACATATGTTGGCTTTTATAGGTTTTATTGTAATATTAATATGGTATAATTACATCTTGTACCCTCCTTATGTCAAGGGATACGTGTTTAAAGACATCACATTCTCTTAAATGATCAATAAATGATTTCAATTAAGCTCTGGTAGTGCTCATTTAGGAAATTTGTCATATCTAGGGCCATATATTCTATATTGCAACTTTTAGGCACTGCATGTTACCACATCAAGTAGTGGGGAGGATTTGGAAAGGATAGCTTTGGAAAGGATAATTTTCATGGGAGAAGTGCAAAATTGGGTATTTGGAGTGGATACCGAAGCATGTGATTGATTTGTCCTTACTGCTTCATATCCCTCCCTTTGTGAGATTCATTTCACCTAAGATCAACACATGTTGAGGTCTATGTGAAAGTAGAGAGGCGGTTATTTTTAAGGCATCTTAGCTTTCATTCACTACTCTATCACTCTAGTTTCCAAGGATATTTCCTTCTTCTTCCATAGGGTAAGTCTATGTCTCGAGGCTCCATAGGTGCTAATATCTACTGTCTTTTCCTACGACTAGGCTACAAAGGTAGAAATTCATGGAGTACAAGCCCCTTAACCAAAGAATCTCCTTTTCCTTCACTAGTTGGGAGTTTCCAACCTCAAGTGTCTTTAATCCAGACCACATGAAACACATCTTCTCTTGGGACTATGGTAAGATTTAGAGAGCTATGATAATTGTTATTGGAGAAGAGGTAATTTACCCTAAGGCCCCACAAAATATCTACCCTTCTCAAGTGGTTTCTATCTTTCTGTCAAATGCATTTGATATTTTACAAAATTATGGCTCCTTTTTGTCTCTATTCTCTAGTTTGTTAACCAAGATTGCATATCTCCTGAGAATTTAGAAAAGGATGTGACAAAGTATGAATTGTTAAATCTCAAGGGTGGGGTTGGTGGCATTTTTTCAAGGGAAATCCTAAAAAAGAAACCCTAATATGCCAAGCTCTACAATACCATGAATATTAGTCTTGAGTCAAATAATTACAAGTTTTTTTTAGGGGGAATTGGGAAATTTATCAGAAAACATCTCCCCCTTAAAAGCCACCCTCTTCTCTGACCTCTTTTATGACCTTTATTAGCTTATGATTCACCACCCGCTTACACAAATGATTGAGAAAGTACATTTCAAGGATAGCTTGTGAAAGAGCCCAAGATATTCCTATGTGGGCTTCAAATTCAGTGAATTACAGGAACAAAAGGAGTATGGTATAGATGAAGGTGTTGGGAAAAATAATTCCCAAAACTAGCTGGAGGTATTGTGTATTATCTACATATGAAAATCTCTTCAAGGTCTTTTTGTTCTATTGATAATAGCTAGCACTAATCCCTCCCTATGTGTGGATTTGGGTTTTTTTTTTCTCTGTTCAAGTCTTGGCTTCCTTGTAAACTCGGGTCCAGGATTCCATGTTCTCTGTAGATTGAGCACGACTCTTTGTTGTCTCTAATTTTCTAGTTCTTTCTTGATTGGCAGATTGAGAACTGCTCTCTTCCATACCATTTTGTATGAAATCTATGTATGGGTTGATTGCAGATCTAGCCATGCTCTCTACTTCCTCCAATTTGTGGGTTTTTTGGTAAGGTATCTAGCTAAGTGGATAGGATTCAAAGATGGAGTAATGCTCTCTATAATTTTTCTTCTTTTCTTTAGTCTTCTATGTCATGGTCTTCTCTTCTCTAATGTATATATTTTTAAAATTAATATAATCATATGTGCTTGCACTTTGCCCCCAAAAAAGAAAAATTATTTCACTAATTTTTTGGCTTGATTTATTACTTGATAGATTGTGAAATATAAAAATTGGTAGAATTTAATAAACACCCATTTAATTATTTATTATCATCAATGCTTAAAAGATCACTTAAAACTATGAAATGACTTTTCACTCTAGACAAAGAAATTATAAAGTTACTTAACTAAGTTAACTTGACCAACCAATATGACTTTCATAAGAGTTCAATGTGATAATGATTTATTTGTACCTTGGTATTATCATGGAATGAAGAAACCTAATTACTTATAGAATAATTAGTTTCTTGTGTTCCACTATGATTCTTGACAATCTCCATATTGATTTATATTCTTGGATTGATGTATGTGAATCCTCTTCATCAATTATATTTAATCTTATTTTTCTTTTTATTAAAAATTGGTCATGGTGATTATAAACTAAACATGTGATTACAATGTCAAAAGTGGCGATAAAGAATATCTTATTATAATTAATTATAATTGTTGAAACCAAGAGTTATTGTTAGATTTATAGAAGACATTATTACTAACATAATTTGGATTAATTCACCTAATCTTATTTAATGACAAAATATGATTATCATAGTGATAACAAAAGTAATATTCAATCATTGGTAATAATCATTGGATATAATCATAAAACCGCTTAGGGTAATGAGATTGGTGTGTTTGGAGGTTGGAATGAAAACATAAGATCTCAATCGCACATGCATTATAATCTGCTCACTTTGTTTCAAATCCAATGGCCAAAATAATGTGACTGTAAAAACGATGTCATAGAAAGTGATTGAAGATTTACCTGAAAATAGCTTTGAGAATGAAGAGCTTAGGGCAATGAGAATGATCTGTTTCGAGATTGGAATGAAAATATAAGATCTCAATCACACATGCATTATAATCTGCTCACTTTCTTTCAAACGCAATGGCCAAAATCATCCGACTGTGAAAATGATGTGATAGAAAGTGATTGAAGATGTACCTGAAGAGCGAAACCGTCCTTTTTTTCCAAAACCGCCTTACGACTTGATGGTCTGGTTGCGCGAATAGTCGTAGGAAACAAGTTTTTTTGTTAATAAATATTTGAAATGCATGAGTTCCCATGAATATTTGCAGGATCGGTTGGAATGGGCGTATTTCAAAGGTGATCTAAATTAGCGAAGGTGGTGTGTTTTGCTGTTAATTGTCAACTCCAAATCAACCAATCATGGGACATTAGGGAGGGCCCACCACATGAGTGGATTTCATCAACTTACACCTTCTTACAAAAGAACACACCTCAAATCAGATTCTGTTTTATGGGAAATTGTTTCCACCGTTTTCTCGGCTAGGTAATTCTTTATTTCAACATTTGCTAACTACTTCACTAGCTATTATCAATTGACTTAGCACTTGTTGATTTATGTGATTGGTTGTTGTATTTAAGGATATTCACTTACTCATTTGAAATCAAATAGGGATCACCTACAAAATCATAGGGAGTTCTCATTGAGCACAATTAGGTTTTGATATTAGAGAATAAAGCAGCCTAGTGCCATTGACTTTAGAGCACCTCGTCTTAGAACCACTACCCTTAATCATATGCACAACCATGTAAATTTAGTTTGTTAGGGGTATCACCAAGAAAAACATGACCCTTATAATCTGGTAAATTCCTCCAACGTGTTTTAAAACACTAATTATCCTTACAACAAGTAAACCTCTAAAATTAAGGTTAGTGAATTACATTATACAACCTCTTACTAGTTTAGATATGTTTGCATCAATTCAAATCCATTCTACCATCAAATTCATATTCATGGAGGGGAACTCTAGTACAAATAATTGATAACTTAGAAAATTAGAGATCTTTTATCTAAGTTAGCCCCAAAAATCCATATGTTAGTAAATTGCTTCTTGACATTTAACACATCACTTATCCATCATCAAATCCTTAGCTAAGTACAAGACATCAAATTTAGAATTTATTTTGTTATCAAGAGCTAACTCATTACCCTTATGTTCACCTTTACAAAAGGACCTTTTAATAAAAAAATTTATACCCTACATAATTTATCTTATTAGGAAAGTAATTTTATAGTTCATAAAATAATTCCTTTCAACATATTTACACATAACAAGTTACAAGCATACCAGACATGATTCCCTAAATGTTAAACACTTCAATCTTATTTAGTAGCAACCCTTAGTTAGATTACTACAACATGAATTGCATACAAATTTCTTACTTCTATTTTTATTAATATTAATAAAATGATGTATATTTTAGATAACTATATAAGGTCAGGTCTTAATTGACGGATGCTAACAAAGTTGTATCTAGCCAATACAAGAAAGAAATAATAAGGAACAATAAAGGTATCATGCATAACATACATTTCTACTTAATAATTCCTCTTTGAACTAACAAAAGTTGCATTCAAAATTTCCTTCATTAGATCAAAATTGTGGTTTAGTTAATAAATTTATTGTTCTAGGAATTAGGGAGATCAAACTAATCATAAATGACCTCTAGGCTTGTGTAGGGGTTAAGTGAAATGTATAGAGAAAAATGGTAAAAAGTTTAAATTATTGAGGGTTGAGGAAAACTCATGCCACACACATTTGGCTGGGGTGTCAAGAGTTAGAGGTGGTGTAGAACTCATGCCATTGAGGTATGTGGAATAGGGGAAGTTTGAACAAGAAATCCTAACAAAGGGTTATAGTTTTCTAAATGTTTGCGATTAAGATTTGGGAGTACCTCATGATAGGTACCATGGTGAAGGGAAGGGTGGAATTTTTAATCTGAATGGAAATACAAATAGAAGAAGGGAATTGCAAAAGATCAAAGAAGGTATGGAAGGAATGACAAGTCCAAAACTCTATAAAATAGATAGAAATTTTTTATAAGGTGGTGAATTAAGATGCCTAGAATGGCATGGAAAGGGTACATGGGTAAAAGTAACCCACAAATTTGACTTTTGTAAGGTACTTTGAGTAGGAAATTGAGAATTGGGGAGAAACCAAATGACACATGCTACTTATAGATGGCCTAACTCCCTAGTCTATAACACTTAGGAAAAAAAATTATAAGAAATCCTAGGATACTAGGGCTATCACGAAAGGGGTACTTGGGGAAGGGGTTCTAAATACTTCAGACTTGTCTTAACATTTTAAGCCTTTGCCTCTACAATATAGAAGACAAACAAACAACTACTAACTAGGATAAAGATGCAACCCTATTTCCAATTCTTGATTCAATGTCATCAAATAGTATGCAGAAAAGTAGGTTACAACAGACTATCATTAGGTCAAACAATTGGCACATCACATAATAATGACTAAATGATAGACAACCTTATGGCTCCTTTATTTATGAATCAAATGGGCCCAATACATTCATTCATCAAACACCCAAATGCCTTGATAATAAGTACCAATTTCAAATGGTCTGAAGATATGAGACAGCCAAAAAAATTTGCTAACTACTGGAAAAATAAAAGAAGATGTGATATTTGGAGCCTAGAATGAATCGCCTAAAATGAGGCGATTAAGGAGAAAGGAATAACAACTAACAATATGCCCTAAAAGTGGAAAATCGATCCTTGTCTAATGTCACCCTTGCTTCTGCAAGTGGTATGTCTGAGAAGTTGATGCAAAGGGTTTGGTGTTGTTGCACAACTTGCTTGGTTTCTCTCTTCAAGGGTCTCCACTTGACACAATCCAATGGTCCAATGTCTTCAGCCTTCCCAAGGCTTGATATGCTTGCCCTAGATCCTTCCTAAGGATATCTCCACTCAAGACAACTCACAATTGACAAGGAGTCTTCTACTCCTATTAATTCAACCCCTTCAACCAAGGACACCTAACAACCCCAAACCCCTAGCAAACGGGATATTTTGTTCAAATGGTGAAATATGACATTTGTGGATGAAATATTATGTAATACATGGAATTTTCACTGACCCGGATCTCTTGATCAGTTTCTACAAGACCTCCAATGTCATTTGTCCTTAGAGACCTAGTAAGGGCTACAAGCAATTAGGCCTCCTAGTTGAGTTTCTACACAATCCCTTCCAATATTCCTTAACAACCCCTAGAAAAAATCACATTTTTAGATACCCTTTTGGATTCCCTAAGAAACTTAACACTTTGGCATCTGGATTTTGTGTGTAAATGGTCTGACCATGCTGCACCTAATTGGGCTTCTCCAGCTAGTGTTGGAGACTTGGCTCTAAAATTCTTCACTAGTCCCAAAGGAAGGAAGATTGGTAACTTGTCGGAGGTTTGCACATGTTCAAGGGTCCCTCCCATACCAATTTTTCTCACTCATCAAACCAATTTTTCTCACTCATCAATCCACTATTCAAGAGTTTCATCCACTTCTTTTGCTGCACAAGCTTGCCACATAGGATATGTCAAGCCTAGGGCATCATCTCAAAAATACCAAGTGACACTTCCTATCTTACAAACCACTTGGAACATTTATATTACATGTCAATTCAACATTACCCAAGGTTTCAGGCCATTCCCACAATGGAATGTTTAATTGTGACCCTTTTTGCATCAAAACCCTGATTTTAAGGGTTTCTCAGGCCAGCGAGAAACAAAATTATGTAACTTCTAAACCGGAGGGTCTCGAGACCCCAAACCAAAGCCAAATAAAATTTAATCCATTTATTCAACTTTTCCTATGCGTTGATCATGCAAACCATCCGTACAAATCCGTACAAATCCAGAAAACACAAGAAAATGGGATAAAATTGCAGTCATAGATTTGTTTTGAAAGAAAGAATTTCATTAAAAGCTTATTCTAACCAATTGGCATTGTTCCTCGGGCTTATATTATGCCAAGGAAATCCTCCAATGACCCCCAACATGTACACTCAACCAACTAACCGTTGGGGTAACCATAATTCAAAATTTGACAAAGTTGCTTATGACAACATTGCAACTTTTTGACCATTTATTACATTTTAGATCTTGCCTTCACACAACAGGGAAAGAGTGAACACACAACACAAATAAGACCCCTAAGCACCAAAAACACAAATAAATGCGCATACAAAGCCTTGGATCAAATTTACACATCTTCAAGCCTTAGGACTTATTACATTATCTTAGGACCTAATTAATAGGCCTTGAAGGCAAAACTCAGCCTACAACCTACTTCAAAGTATAACCATGAATCAAAGACACATCCTAGTGATGCAAACATATATTCTAGTGCCCTTGCACCAGAAGTCAAAGTAATCTGCATACAAGTGCTCCCAATCACCTCCTAAACTAATCGATTTCAATGCTAGAGGAAGGCCCTATGCTCAATGATGGTAATCCAAGCCAAACCATGAAGATATACCCCCAAATTGAAGGACTCCAGGTGCTCAGAGCCAAACTAATCAAACATCAAATTATAGCTTCAAACTATCACCAAAGCTCATACAAAATGTCCCAAAGGAATTGTCGTGCTTCCAAAATGATGTCGTTGTCCTCTAATGTGGAATTTGATGCTCAATGATGATGAAGGAAGCAAAATTGTGGGATGAGTGAAGTCTGCACCAATCTGATAAATATTTGCAACTCATTTCGATTCACCTCTAAATACACCAAATAGTATCTCCTCCTTCCTTAGACAATATCGTTGGCCTCAAATATATAAAAGCTTGCATCTACTATGGCCCAAGGACAAAATCGTGGCAATATGAAGGTCTGAAGAAAACTCTCCAAACTAAAATGAAATCTCCTTAAGCTCAATGTGAAGAGTTGAGTGCTCCTCACTCACAAGAAACCCTTCAAAGGGTGTTTCACCTCCTCAGTTATGCAGATTGAAGGGAGGTATCATTCCCTAGGATCAACACTACAGACAACCCTTGTCTCCACAACTCAATTCAAGAGATAACAAACAACTCATGCCAAAACATGTATTCCTCTCTTCTATTTACTCTTTTCATAACTCATCATAGACACCTTCTAGAAGATAAGGGTAGGTACACTTTATATTATTTTATTATACATATTATTTTAATGCACTTTTTTTAAATATTATTTTATTATTAATAAAGTGCACATGTCATATGATACGTGTTATCTCCTTATATCACCAAAATACCAAATAATAATGAGATGTGAAGCCACCAATCTCTGCCACATTGACCCCCTACACAACTCCTTGGCTTACGAGGGTCAATTATAGGCCAACATCATGAATGTCCATGTGCTAAGGAGAAGGGGACATTACACTCCGCCCTCCCTGAAATTGCTTGTCCTCAAGCAATCTCAATGCTGGATGCTACAAAATCTCCTTGCGCTCCCAAGTAGTATCCTCAACTAGCAAATCCTTCCATTTGATCAAATATTCCCTTATAACTCTCCTCGACTATTTCTCCCTAACATCCAAGATAGGCTCATGTATTAAAATTAACTTACCCTCATCATCCAAGGGTGGTAAAGTCATGGAAGGAGTCACATGATGTCCTAATGCCTTCTTGAAGCATGAGACATGAAAGACATTATGCACTCTGCTATTTTTTGGTAACTAAAGCTCATAAGCCACTTCTCCCACACACGTGATAATTCTGTAGGGTCCATAATATCATGGCTTAATATTCTCAGCACCACTCCTCTCTAGAGTAGACTATCTATATGGTTGTAACATCAAATACACCATGTTACCTACCTCAAATGTCCTCTCTACTCTCTTATGATCTACGTACTGCTTCTGTTGATTTTGTGTCTTTAGTAGATTCTCTTGAAGAGCCCTGATAATATCCTGATTCTCCTATAGCATATCTCCACCACTAGGCACTCTACTATCACTGAACAACAGATCAATAAACCTAGGCACTTCATACCCATACAACCCTATAAATGGTGTCATCTAGATAGAAAGGTGGTAAGTCGTATTGTAACAAATACTCACATAGATATATCCACTTGACCCAACCCTTCTGATGCCCCGCAATGTAATTTCTAAGGTATCCCTCCACCTACTTATTCACTATTTCTGTTTGCCCATCCGTCTACAGGTGGTAGCTAGTGCTCGAAGTGAGCTCGATCCCACAAAGTCTAAAGAACTCCTACCAAAAATGGTTCATAAACCTTCTATCTATATCACTCACTATACTCCAAGGTAAACCATGCAATCAGAATATCTCCCTAAAGAAATGCTTTTCTACCTATGTAGTTGAATGTGTAGTGGTGATCGGAAAGAAATGTGCATACTTAGTCAAATGGTCAACCACTACATAAATATAATCCTTACCCTGCACCTTAGGTAAACCAGTGATGACATCCATAGAAATGCATTCCCCTTTCCTATTAGGAATTGGAAGTGGTTGAAGAAATCCTACAGTGTATGTGTGGTCCTACTTATTCTGTTGGCAAATAGGACACTCTCTAACATATCAAATAACATCAGACTTCAAACCCTTCCAAGTGAATTTATCTCGTACCTATTTGTATGTCTTGTAGTAGCCAGGATGACCTGCCATGGGTGTATCATGAAATTTTCTCATCACCATGTTATTCACATCCAATCCTAGGGTCAAAAATATCCTCCCCTTGTAAATGATTAGGTCATTCACAATGGAGTATCTATCATAATTAACCAGCCCCTCAATGAAACTTGAAGCCCAAGAGTCCTTGGCATATTTTGTCACAATCAGGTGCCTCCAATCCTTTAAAATTTGTGCCATGGAGCTCAAATGTGGATGGTGAGATAGTGCATCAGCAACTACATTCTGCATACCTTTGACAAAGGAAATGTCAAAGTCATATGATTGCAGCTTGCTCACCCATTTCTTCTTTCTATCATTAAGATCTCGCTACCCAAGGAAATGTCTCAATCTATTATGGCATATTTTCACTGTGAATTTTCTACCTACCAAATACTGCCTGAATTTGGCCAAAGCACACATGATGGCCAATATTGTCCTTATAATATGTGATATAGATCCTCTCAGGACCTCTCAACTTTCTTCTCTCAAATGAAATCGGATGTTTTTCATGCATAAGGACAACCCCAATCCCCTCACTTGAAGCATCACACTGCAACTCAAAGGGTTTGTTGAAATCTGGCAAAGCAAGTACTGGACAGGTGGTCATGATTTGTTTAAACATCTCAAAGAATTCCTGTAGTTTGGACATCCAAATAAAAGCTCCCTTCTTGGTCAAATCAGTTAGTGGAGCCACATGTCAAGAGTATCCATTAGCAAACCTACGATAAAAACCACATAAGCCCAAAAACCCTCTAAGTTGTGTAAGATTCACAGGTGTAGGCCAATCTACAATTGCCTTGACCTTGTTGGGGTCCATATGCACACCTTCTGCACTAATGACATGACCTAAATAAGGTAACTCTGTCATGCCCAAGTCACACTTGGATTCCTTGGCATATAGAGACTCTTTGCCAAGAATACCCAAAATTGTATCCAAATGAGCAATGTGTTCCTTCCAAGTCTTGTTGTAAACCAAAATATCATCAAGAAGACTAGCAAAAATTTCCACAGCTGTGAATGAAATACCCAGTTCATCGTGGACCGGAAAGTGGTAGGTGCGTTGGTTAGCCCAAATGGCATAACCACAAACTTAAAATATCCACAATGACATCGATAAGATGTATTCTCAATGTCCACCTCCCTAACTCGAATCTGGTGATAGCTCAACATTAAGTCAATCTTAGAAAAATATTGTGCACCATGTAGCTCATCAATCAACACATCAATTCTAGGGATTGGATACCTGTTCTTGATGGTCTTTTTGTTCAACAACCTGTAGCAAATGCACATCCGCAACGTACCATCCTTCTTCTTGACCAAAACTATGGATGAAGCGAAAGGTGACTTACTAGGTCGAATATTCCCCATACCTAACAACTCCTTGATGGTTTTCTCTATCTTATCCTTGAGTCTTTTGGGATGTCTGTAGGGAGTGACTATCATGGGATTAGTACCCTCCTCCAACTCAATAATGTTCTCTATTCCCCTATTTGGAGGTCTTGCAGGTGGAATATCATTGAAAACCTTATCATGCTTAATCCTCAAATCCTGGATGTCATTGTCAACTGATATTGCAGGCTACCAGTAGAAGTATGTTGAACTAGTATGAAGAAGATTGAACCGGCATAAGGAAGATTAACATGAAGGCTTGTCAACCGGTATGGTGGAAGACAAGTAGTTATTAAGACTACCAGTAACCTCACCGGTATGAGGTGAGATGCATATGTGTGTTAGCATGTTGACTGATAACCGGTAGAGCATATATCAGTTTGGAGGTTAGCTATCTATTTATGATGAAGAGGAAGAATGTTAAAATGATCACAAACCACCGAAGGTGAAGATGTGCTATCGATGTAGTGTGTACTACTGGTTAGCATGAGGAGTAGGTCTCACCCGTAAGGGCTTGTGCCGATATGATCTTCTTCAATGTTCAAGTGTAAACTGACCTTGTGTCATTGAGTTGAGTGTATGACCAATGTGATGCCATGTGGAGCTGAGGTGGCAAGCATGCAGAGGTCGGTGAAGTTTCCATTGACATGGTTGTTGAAACAACTAGTCGATATTAATAAAACAACCACAAATCATAGGATGATAACAAATTGATGTGGCTCAAGGAAGAAAGAGGGACAGAGAAGGATCAGGGAGTTGTTGGTGCCTAGATCAAAGTAAAGAAATCAGACTACAAGAGGACCTTGAGAAGGAAACAGTTGAGTCATAAATGAGTCGACAAATTTCAAGGCCAAAAATCATGGTTGGGATTGCTAGCTTTAGAAAATATGCATTGGATAATGGAAAACGCATATAGATGCATTCCTCTAATGTAGGTGATCGATCCAAGGTAGATTGGATTGGATCTGATACAGATTTGGTTGGGTGAAGGAAACCCTAACTGCCCTTAGTTTGAATTGATTCTTGGCGGGAAAGCTCAAGTTTAAATATGATGACTTGAGATTGCAATTGTCGCTGTTGTAGAGTGAAAGCAAGTGTGAAATTGTTGTGTGGGAGTCAAAGAGATAAACACCTGACATTTTTATGAGTGAAGACTATACCGGTAAGGAGAAGCAGGGTAAACCGGTGTAAGTAACAAACTGATAAAGTAAGCATAGAACACAGAGGTGACAAACCAGAAAAAGTTGTACCTAATAAAGAGTGATCAAGTGTGAGTTTAAGAGTGAAGACATTGTGAGAGAGGACTTAGGAAAGTTATCAACAAAGAAAATTTGCAGAGTGGGTGGAGAGAACACAGACCGGTAAGGTTGAAACCGATAGAAAAAAATATTGTAAGGTTGCAAAACTTCTTTTGCAACAGAGATTTCATTTTGTATTTAAAATCTTTATATTATTTTTCACTAAGTTGGATCTTAGTGCAGGGGTTGTAGCTCCTTTAGGTTGTAGCCTATAAATTGTGTAGGGGTTGGTGCTCCTTTGCGTTGGTGCTCATAAATCAGGGGTTGGTGCTCCTTGGGTTGGCGCCCTAAAATTGTAATTAGATATTTTATATTGTGAGGTTGGATTGGACCAGAAGATCTCTAGCAGCTATTCTCGCCAAGGTTTTTCCCACATTGGGTTTTCCTCGTATATCTTGTGTTGTGTGATACATTCTTGTGCATGTGCTATGTTAATGTTTTAGCAAATCCTTTCCCACACCTAGTTTTCACTTTTTAGGCTACCGATTAGCACATAGTTTTATATATTACTAGTATCTCCATGTTGAAGAAAAAGTGTTTAAACATTGATTCACCCCCCTCCCAATGATCCATTGTGTCCAATAATTGGTATCAAAGCTAGGTTCCCTATTTTTTCAAAGTGTTCTCTAGCTTGGGTAGGTCCTATCAAGTGTTCACAATGGCAAGAAATAAATCTGCCTCCTCAAAAGCCTCTATGTTTGATGGTGTCAACTATGCATTCTGGAGTAGAAGAATGGAAACATATTTGTCCTCTCTAGGTTGTGATGTATGGATGTCAGTTGTGAATGGGTATACAGTCCCTAATAGTCCCCCTACTGATTCAGATGCTAAGAAGGAATATGAGAACAATATTAAAGTTAAAAATGTCATTCTTAGTGGGTTATCTGATAATGAGTTTGTTAAAGTCATGCACCGCTCCTCTGCAAAATAAACTTGGGATAAGTTGTAGAAGATATTTGAAGACGATGCTAAAGTCAAGGAAGCCCAAGTTGCAAACATTGAGAGCACAACTTGAGGTTTTGAAGATGAGAGATGAAGAGAAGATTTTTTCTATCTCCAAAGGATTGATGAAACAACAAACACCATTAGAGTGCTTGGAGAAGAAATAAAAGATGAGGTGGTAGTGAAGAAAGTACTTAGATATCTTATATCTAAGTATGATACAAAGGTCTCAGCAATAGAAGAAGCAAAAAGATCTAAAAATCTTTACAATGGATGAATTGTATGGCTCCCTAACTGCCTATGAGATGAGGATTGTCGGTACTGAGGTTGTGAAGAAAGACGTTGCATTCAAAACTTCAAGAAAAGGAAAAGAAGAGTCTTCTCATGATGCAACCGGTGAAGACTCTGATAACATCATGGAAAACTTTGTCAAAAGACTCAAGACGGGTTTGGGCAAATACAAAGGCAATTTGTCTTTGAAATTTTTCAACCGTGGAAAGATTGGACATTTTGCTGTAAAATGTCCCTATGGTGATAAAAATGAAGATGATCAATCAAGTGGTAGCAGATCATACGTAAGGACAGGAAGAAGAACGTCTATCGGCATGGTAGAAGAGGCTACCAGAAGAAGAGCAGTCTTTACACACATGAAAATGATACCACAGACAAGGAAAGTGCCTCAGATGACTGTTGTAGTGGAGATGAAGTCAGAGAAAACCTTTTCCTGGCTTGAGAGGTTCTGGTACCTAAAGAAGGAGAAGAGGAAGAGAAAGAAGGAGAAGTAGATCTTGAAGCAGAGCTCATTAGTGTCTTAGATGAGATAGAGAAAACAAGGAGAGATTTGAAGAAGGTAAAAAGTGTTGCAGCTAAAGAACAAGAGTTGTTGGAGCAATCTCTTGAAGAGTCCAAGAAAACTATTGCAGATCTTAAACTCCAACTAGAAGAATCCAAAAGGATCTATGAAGCCACTAGCACTGGTTTGAGTGAAAAGGAGAAGGAGCATCAGAATTTGGAAGCAGAGATAGTGAAGCTCCGGAAGGAAATATAGAAAAGTCAGGAAGAGATAAAATTAAGCAAATATGAAGGCAACATTGAAGCCCTGGATAAGATGCTAAGTAAACAGAAGCAATCTAAAGATACCAGTGGCTTAGGCTTTCAAGAAGGACAAAGTTCAAATAGAAAAGATACATCCGGTAAGGAGATACAATTCACCTCTTTAAATTATGGTGAGGAGAGGAAGACATTCATGGTGAGCAAGGATACCAGCAAGAAGACATATGCAAATGCTGCTAGAAATCACAACACAAACCAGTATACTCAATTAATGAACCGAAGACCATACTCAATATACCGACATGTAGATCCAAGGAGAAATACAATTGTTGATCATGAAGGATTCACAAGAGTTAGCAACATGAAAGGAAGACCCCCATTGTGGCAGTTGTTTGGAGGTTCACGAAAACCTAACCGTTATGTTCCAAATTTCCATGGTTATTGTCACTAGTGTAATAAATTTGGTCATAAAATGGCAGATTATAGGAAGATGAATTTAAACCCTAGTTTTGAGAGTAGAAACTCATTTTCTACATTACAAAGTATAAATGTCACATGTTATAATTACAATGAGTTTGGTCACAAGAATTATGAATGTAGGAGTAATATGCAAATGTCCTACAAGAATGCATTGAGTACATCTTACAGTGCTAATGTGAAATGTTATAAGTGTCAAAGTTTTGGTCACATAGCAAGGTATTGTAAGCTGAGAACCAACAAGAAAAAGAAAATAGTATCGGATGAGAAGTTAGAAACAAAATTGGAACACAAAGTGACAGAAGAGGAAAAGAAAGAAGAGAAACCAGTTTGGGTAGAGAAGGAGAAAAAAAAGACAGAGTTCAGCCTGATTGTGCAGACTCCTCTACATGCTGAAAGGAGGAATCTATGGGTAGTTAATAGTGGTTTTTCAAATCACATGAGCAGAGACAAGAAAAAGTTCATGAAGCTTGATGACTGGAATGGTGGTTCAGTTTGGTTAGGTGACAACTCCTCCATCAAGATCAAAGGTTGGGGTACACTGAATATTGATGGCAAGATCAAGGTTCATGATGTGTACTATGTGGAAGGACTGAAGCATAACCTGTTGAGTGTAAGTCAGATGTGTGACAAAGGGTATAAGTTTTCATTTGACTCTATCGACTGTCAGATAAGAAAGAAGAGTATTGGTCAAGTGGTAGCAGAAGGAAAGAGAACAAAGGGTAATGTCTACAATCTGAAGGAATGCTATGAGTCCCAATGCATGATGGTACAGGTTGATGAAAGCTGGTTGTGGCATCGGAGATTAGGCCATGTGAACTTTGATAATTTGGTTAAGATAAGCAAGAACCGATGTGTGAGAAGCATACCTCAGATCATAGAACCAGCAAGCATATTATGTGATGAATGTGTGTGAGGTAAGAAAGCAAAGGTCAGCTTTAAAATAAAGGAATACAACACCTCAAGACCTTTGGAGTTGATACATACAGACTTATGTTAGCCAACAAGGACAAGAGCATTGGTTAGTGAAATGTATTTCATGTTGTTTATAGATGATTACTCAAGAATAACTTGGGTAACCTTCCTACATGATAAGTCACAAGCATTTGAGAGATTAAAGATTTTCAGGAAGATGGTAGAAAATGAAAGTGGATACCAAGTAAAATGCTTAAGAGTAGACTGGGGTGGAGAATTTTCTTGAAATGAATTTCTTGACTATTGTGAGAGACATGGAATCCAAAGACAGTATTCAGCTGCAAGGACACCTTAGCAAAATGGGGTGGTAGAGAGAAAAAATAGGACAATAAAGGAGATGGATAGGACAATGTTAAATGAGGCCAACATACCATATATATACTAGAAGAAAGCAGTTCATACTGTAGTATACACATTAAACAAGGTACAGTTAAGAGTGAACAGTAGAATGACTACTTATGAGTTATGGTATGAAACGAAACCATCACTCAATCACTTTAGGTTGTTTGGAAGTAACTATTTCATCAAAAGAGATGTTGATGGATTAGGAAGTTTTGATTCCCAGAGTGATGAAGGAATCTTCTTTGGATACTCCACCAATAGTAAAGCCTACAAATTCTACAACAAGAGATTGAGAAAGGTGGTTGATAGTATAAATGTGAGAATAGATGAAGACGCACATAGAGGAAAATCTCCACCGACACCTTACATTGATGATTCAGATGTTAAATATGAAGAACAATCTAACAATGGACCGATAGAAGATGCACCAAACAAGATCCCCAACCAGTATGTGCAGAAGAATCATCCAGAAGAATAGATCATAGCAAATAGGAATGAAGGTGTGCAGACCATAAGGAGATTAGGCTGGAAAGTGAGTAGGTAAATTTCTGCCTCATGACAGAAGTAGAGCCCAAAACCTTTGATGATGCTAGAAAAAGTGAGAAGTGGGTAGATGCCATTGATGATGAATTAAGACAAATTGAGAAAAATCAGACTTGGGAACTTGTTCCTAGACCAATAGACAAGAATGTTATAGGTACCAAATGGGCCTACCGGAAGAAGATGAATGAAGAAGGTAAGATAGTCCGGCATAAAGCAAGGTTAGTTTTCAAATGGTATGCTAAAGTGGAAGGTATTGATTTTGAAGAAACCTTTGCACTGGTTGCTAGGTTAGAGGCAATAAGAATGTTTTTAGCCTTCTCAGTCTATAAGGGATATAAAGTGTATCAAATGGATGTAAAATCTACCTTTCTCATTGGTAATCTTGAAGAAGAGGTGTATATGGAACAACTAGAAGGTACTTGTTGCATGAAGATGATAGTTTTGTATGTCGATTGAAGAAAGCCTTGTATGGTTTGAATCATGCTCCCAGAGCATGGTATTCCCAGCTAGACAAATACTTGAAGGAGCAAGGATTCTGGAAAGGGAATGCAAATAGCAACTTGTATGTCAAGATAAATGGAGATCACATGATTATAGTTGTTGTATATGTGGATGATATTACCTTTGGTGGAGACAAGGACATCATGTGCAAAGAATTTGTAGATTAGATGAAGACAAAATTTGAGATGTCCACACTGGCTGAGTTGTCCTATTTTCTTAGTTTGCAAATCTCACAATAGGAGAAAGGAATTTTCATCTCCCAAATCAAGTATGTGAAAGACATGTTGAAGAAATTTCAAATGGAGGACAACAAACCGGTAAGTACTCCCATGGTTACTGATTGTAAGTTGAGAAAACTAGATGAGTCATCAGAAATTGAGCAAACATTGTATAGGTCTATGATTAGTAATCTGTTATATCTAACAATATCTAGACTGGATATTGTACAAGTTGTTTGCATGGTAGCAAGAGTCCAAGCTGCTCCAAAATAGTCTCACCTAAATGCAGTCATAAGAATCTTTAGGTATCTGCAAGGAACTATCAACTATGACCTATGGTATCCAAAGAAAGGTGACTTCTCTTTGCAGGCTTATACTGATGCTGATTGGGTAGGAAGTATTGATGACCGAAAAAGTACAAGTGGAGGTGCTTTCTACTTAGGAGACCTGTTGGTATCATGGTAAAACAAGAAGCAAGATTCAGTGTCATTATCTACTATTGAGGTAGAGTATATAGTAGTTGCTACATGTTGTTCACAGGTTTTATGGATGAAGTAGACACTAAAAGACATACAGGTGGAGATACCAGAATCTATTCCAATCTAGTGTGATAACTCAAGTGCAATCAACATTTCCAAGAATCAAATAATGCACTCAAGAACAAAACACATTGCAATCAAGTATCACTTCTTGAGGGAGAAGGTAGCAGAAAAGGAGGTCATAGTAGAATATGTTCCAACTTGTGAGCAGATTGCTGACATAATTACCAAGCCTCTTCCTTTGGGCCCATTTGAGTACTTGAGACAAAAGATGGGAGTTATCCTACCATCTGGCAACACTTAAATACATAGGAGAATGCATGATTCAGAGGGAGTCAACCATTGTTACTATCTTATGAATCTTGAATCATGAAGCATGGACACAGGGGGAGATTGTGTCCTAACTGGGTGTAGTCAAGAGGAAGATTTTTGGTGTCAGACTAAGGTTCCCTTTTCCATTGATGTCAATGGGGGAGAGAAACCGGAAAAGACAATTTTGATATCAATACCAAATTGGGAGATTGTTGGAATTGAGTTGTCATTGATGTCAATTGGTATTGCAAGCTACAGGTAGAAGTATGTCAAACCGGTATGAAGAAGATTAAACCGGCATAAGGAAGATTAACATGAAGGCTTGTCAATTGGTAAGGTGGAAGACAAGTAGTTATTGAGACTATCAGTAACCTCACCTTTATGAGGTGAGATGCATATGTGTGTTAGCATGTTGAGTGATAATCGGTAGAGCATATACCAGTTTGGAGGTTAGCTGCCTGTTAATGATGAAGAGGTGGAATGTTAAAATGATCACAAACCACCGGAGATGAAGATGTGCTACCGGTGTAGTGTGCACTACCAGTTAGTAGGAGGAGTAGGTCTTGTTGGTATTATGGATGACTTCGTCATGTGTTGCATTGGTTTTGTCACTGATATCAACACTTATCCTTTTGGAGGTCTACATTGTTGATTTGGCACTCTGGTTATATTGGTTTATTGATGAACTGACACATTGTGGTCCTGGTAT
Source organism: Cryptomeria japonica (assembly GCF_030272615.1). Classification (NCBI taxonomy): domain Eukaryota; kingdom Viridiplantae; phylum Streptophyta; class Pinopsida; order Cupressales; family Cupressaceae; genus Cryptomeria; species Cryptomeria japonica. The sequence goes on along the minus strand of NC_081414.1, from coordinate 571,875,108 downwards.
GGATATTGGCTTATGCACAGTTACCGATATATGTTTCACTGGTAGCTCAGGAAGTTGGTGATGACTTGTTACCATCTGGAGATCATTTGGTAATGTCGAAGACATGGATTGGAAGTTTGCATTTGGCATTTTGCATATTAGACTAATCGGGTTCACATATTTGCCTTAACCGGCAGATAGGTCCAAGTTATGAACCGGCATAGGAAAACATGTTCCAGATCAGCACGACACGATTTGGAAATTATTTATTGATTGGATAATGTGTAAATGTATTAAGGCCGACATATTGTATTGCACCAAGACTTACTTTGTAATTGATTTAAATGTAATATCTTTTGGGAGTCGATCTAAGGATTAGGTCTTAGGTTTTGTATAAATAATTGTAAGATCTTATTTGGAAGGAGTGTGCGTATATTCAAGATTATTATGAAGAACGAAAAAATAAACAGACCCTTGTGCGAATCACATAGATATTATGTGAAGGTTGAAGGAAGGTTATGAAGGTGTTTGGTCCTCATGCGCAGAGCTTAAACTGGTAATGAATCTGGCATTGAAGATGCTAAATTGAAGCAGTACATTGATTATTAGATTTAACCATCCAACTGTGTAGTTAGTGAGACTCCTAATTTTGTGATTGATCAATGAGTTCTAGGCAGTTGGCCTTACTACATGTGCAGACCTCATTATTGTATTCACTTACTATCTTTAGTAGTATCATCTGATTGGGGGTAAGGTTTCCCACTGTGGTGTTTCCCCTTACAGGGTTTCCACATCAAAATCTTTGTGTCATGTGTTGTGGATGTTGTTTTTCTTTCTGTTTCATGCATTAAGTTGTACCAGTAATACTATAACAGTTAATCTATTTTACCGGCACTAAGTTTTAAGTTGGAATAATTTGTTTTGGGTTGCAATTTATTGACAACTGATTCACCCTCCCCTCTCAATTGTCCTTCCTGGTTCCTAACAATTAGTATCAGAGCCTAGTCCTCCTTTTGTAGAAGCTTAACAGCTTGAGGAGATCCTATGGCAGCAAATATCTTCAGGAAGGACAATCCCAAACTTGATGGAACTAACTATGGTATATGGAAGATTAGAATGGAGACACATCTGAACTACATTGGAAGAGATATATGGGATGTTACAAAGAATGGCCATGTTTCTCCTAATCTGAATAACCCTAATCCACCAACCTTGGCTAAAGACTTGGAGAATGATTGCAAAGCAAGAGAAGCACTTCTAAGTGTATTATCAAATCAGAAAAATCTATTTGGGATAAACTGGAAACATTGAATGAAGGAGATTCCACTGTCAAAATTGCAAAACTGGAATGTTACCAGGTTAGGTATGAAAATTTAAAAATGGAAGAGGATGAAAGAACTTCTGCATTTATGGAAAGAGTTAATGAAATTGTTTTAGGAGTACAATGTTGTGGAGGATCTTTAAGTGGGGGTGAAATCGTTTCTAAAGTTTTAAGAGCTTTGCCACTGACTTACAAAATGAAAGTGATAGCTTTTAATGAGTTGAGAATAATGCCTAATACATCAGTATCTAGAGATACTTTGGTTGGAAAAATTTCAACATTTGAGCTTGAAGAATTTGGTCATGTTGCTATAGTCAAGACTAATATAGCCTTCAAAGCACCAACATCATCATCATCATCATCTGACAAATTTGATTGGAAAGCACTTTATGCAAAAGAAATTGAAGATATCAGAAGAGAAAATGAAGAACTTGAAGCACTATTTGCAAGGAAGATGCCTAAAGGTCCAGTAGGAAGTAAGTATGAAGGTAAAGAACCTTTCAAATGTTTTAATTGCAATAAAGTTGGTCATATGGTGTCTAGGTGTCTTGATAGACATTCAAGACTAAGAGATGAGGCAAATAGAACATATAAGCCTAACCCTCAATATCAGAGATACAAATTTACGAAAAATGGAGATAAGTCATGTTACTATGTAGATGAAGGTGTTACAAATGATTTTGATGAAGATCTAGTAGATAGTGGATGGGCATTTGTTGCAATAAAAGAAGATCAACTGGCACCTATTGTCAAACCAGTAAAGCAAGAATTAGCTGCAAAAATTGAAGAAAGGGATGAATGAATCATTGATAGTGGATGCTCGCATCATATGACTAGTGATAAAAGAAAATTCTTATCATTACAGGAACATCATGGAGGTCAAGTAATATTTGGAGATGACAAAGCTTGTTTAATCAAAGGAAGAGGCATTATATCTTTGGATGGTGAGCACAATACTGACAAAGTTTATTATGTTGAAGGTTTAAAGCATAATATTTTGAGTGTTGGTCAGTTAGTGGAAAAAGGATTTCAATTACAATTCAAGAATGGAAAATGCAAAATCATAAATTGAACTGGATTGGAGATTGCAATCGGTAATCAAACTAAAGGTAATATCTTTCACTTGAATACCAACGATAAGACATTTTTGATTTCTCAGATTGATGAAAGTTGGTTATGAAATAAAAGACTCTGTCATGTGAATTTTGATTGCATTGTAAAGATCAGTTCAACCAAGGTAGTAAGGGATTTACCTAAGATTGTGAAATCTCATAATCTGGCATGTGAGGAATGTCAAATAGGAAAGCAAGTTAGAACAACATTTAAGAGCATTTATGAGAAATTCAATAATATTCTTGATTTAATTCATACTGATTTATATGGTCTAGCAAGAACAAGGAGTCCTCAGGGTGATAGATACTTTATGCTAATAATTGATGATTATTCTAGAATGTGTTGGGTTACTTTTCTCGGGGAGAAATCAGAAGCTTTTGGGAGATTCAAGATATACAAGGCAATGGTAGAGAATGAAACCAACAAGAAAATCAAATGTTTGAGATCCAATCAAGGAGGAGAATTCACATCTACGGAATTCAATTCATTTTGTGAAGAGAATGGAATCAAAAGACAACTATCAACACCCTAGACACCCCAGCAGAATGGAGTTGTGAAAAGGAAGAAAAAAACTATACTGGATGCAGCAAGAACCATGATGATGGAAGAAAATCTACCTCATATGTACTAGAGAGAAGCAGTAAATACAACAGTTTATACTTTCAACAGAGTTCACATCAAAGGTGAACCCGGTAAGACCCCTTATGAACTATGGTTCGGTCATATTCCTACTCTTAAATATTTCAGAATATTGTGAAGCAAATGCTATATTAGGAGAGATGAGTCTATTGGAAAATTTGATCCTAGAAGTGATGAAGGAATATTTCTTGGTTATTCAACTAGAAGCAAGGCATATAGATGTTATAATAAAAGATTGCACAAAATCATTGAAAGTACTAATGTGAAGATATGTGAACACTTTAGAGGAGAATCAAGATCTATAGGTTCTGAACCGACATAGATTGCAGCAAAACATAATGAAGAACCAGTCACACCAACATCATCAGAAAACTCAACTGTGACTGAAGAACAATAGCCTGTGAATGGAAATCAAAATAAACCCAGGTATTTAAGATTGAATCATTCAAAAAATCAGATAATTCAAAATAAAAATCAAGGTGTTATGACAAGAGGAAGATTGGAAAATGAAGAGGTATGTTTGATTTCTCAAGTTGAACCAGCATCAATTATTGAAGCGTGTAAAGATAAACATTGGATAAAAGCAATGGAAGATGAATTAGGACAAATTGAAAAGAATAATACTTGGACATTAGTTCCCCGGCCTAAAGACAAAAATGTAATTGGAACTAAATGGGTATTTAGAAATAAACTTAATGAAGATGGTGAAGTAATAAAAAACAAAGCAAGATTAGTGTGTAAAGGTTATTCTCAGAAAGAAGGAATTGATTATAATGAAACCTTTGCACTGGTAGCCATAATTGAAGCAGTAAGACTATTTCTTGCATTTACAGCTCACAAGAACTATAAGGTTTATCAGATGGATGTAAAATGTGTATTTTTGAATGGAGATCTTGAAGAAGAAGTTTTACATTGAACATCCTGATGGATTTTCATTAACAGATGATAAGGATATGGTTTGCAGATTAAGAAAAGCTTTATATGGATTGAAGCAAGCTCTCAGAGCTTGGTATGCTAGACTGGATAAATATCTTCTAAAGCTTGGATACACAAAAGGTAATGCTGATAGTAATTTGTAATACAAAATTACCAATGATGACATTTTGTTTTTTGAAGTATTTGTGGATGATATCATTTTTGGAGGAGAAGAAGAGATATGCAAAGACTTTGCTAATAAGATGCAACAATAATTTGAAATGTCTATGATTGGAGAGATAAGAAATTTTCTAGGTTTACAAATTTCTTAAACAAATAAAGGTATATTCAAGTGTTAAACAAAATACTTGAAGGAACTTTTGAAGAAATTTGGAATGGAAAACTCCAAATCAGTAAGCACTCCTATGACTACAATAGATAAATTGACATCAAAGGATGATTCAACTCCTATAAATTCGACAAGGTACAAATCTATGATTGGAGGGTTACTGTATTTGACACAAACCAGACCTGATATAATGAATGTTGTATGTATTGTTTCAATATCTCAAAGCAATCCTAGAGAAAATCATGAAACTGCAGTAAAAAGGATTTTCCGGTACTTGCAAGGCACAACAAATCTTGGTTTATGGTATCCTAAGGATGACAATTTTGAGTTATGTGCATATACAGATGCAAATTGGGCAGGAGATGTGGATGATAGAAAGAGTACCAATGGCGGTGCATTCTTTCTTAGCAGAAGATTAATTTCATGGATCACCAAGAAGCAGACCTGCACATCATTATCTATAGCAGAAGTAGAATATGTTGCAGTAACAACTAATTGCACTCAGGTATTATGGATCAACCAAATGTTGAAGGATATCAAGGTAAAATGAAATGAACCGGTAATTAGTTACTGTGATAACTCAGGAGCAATAGATATATCAAAGAATCCAATATTTCACTCAAAAACAAAGCATGTTTCTATTAAGTATAATTTTCTGAAAGAAAACGTTGAAGCAAATGAAGTGGGATTGGTTTATGTGAACACTAAAGAGAAAATTGTAGATATTTTTACAAAGCCTTTGCCTAAGGAAACATTTGAATATCTCAGAGAGAAGCTTGGGGTAATCACCCCACCGGCAAAGACTTAAATGATGTAGATTGGCATCAAACCGACATGGACTAACAGAAAAATCTTTTTTTTTGGTTTTGAAGAAGGAGAGCTACTGCTCAGGGGGAGTAGTTAGTTGTATGTTATGTTTTGATTTTTAACTACTTTGGCATTTGATGTCAAAGGGGGAGAGATGTCTATGGAAAAAAATTGTACTTTGAAGATGTATTTTGGTTTTGGTTATACTATTTCTATTTTTGGTACAGAACTTTGTGTTGATCTATTTAGGGGAGATTGTTGGCATTTTGTTTTGGCATTTAGATGTTTTTCCATCTAGTGTTGCCATCAATGCCAAAGGGGAGGATTGTTGGTATTATGGATGACTTCATCATGTGTTGCATTGGTTTTGTCATTGATGTCAACACTTATCCTTCTAGAGGTCTACATTGTTGATTTGGCACTCTGGTTATATTGGTTTATTGATTAACTGACACATTGTGGTCACGGTATGGATATTGGCTTATGCATAGTTATCGATATATGTTTCACCAGTAGCTCAGGAAGTTGGTGATGACTTGTTATCATCTAGAGATCATTTGGTTATGTCGAAAACATGGATTGGACGTTTGCGTTTGGCATTTTTTATATTGGACTAATCGGGTTCACATATTTGCCTTAACCAGCAGATAGGTCCAAGTTATGAACCAGCATAGGAAAACATGTTCCAGATCATCACAACACAATTTGGAAATGATTTATTGATTGGATAATGTGTAAATGTATTGAGGCTAACATATTGTATTGCACCAAGACTTACTTTGTAATTGATTTAAATGTAATATCTTTTGGGAGCTGACCTAATGATTAGGTCTTAGGTTTTGTATAAATAATTGTAAGATCTTATTTGGAAGGAGTGTGTGTATATTGAAAATTATTGTGAAGAATGAAAAACAAGCAGATCCTTGTGTAAATCATGCAGATATTATCTAAAGGTTGAAGGAAAGGTTATGAAGGTGTTTGGTCCTCATGCACAGAGCTTAAACCGATATTGAATCTAGCATTGAAGATGCTACATTGAAGCAGTACATTGATTACTGGATTTAACCATCCAATTGTGTAGTCAGTGAGACTCCTAATTTTGTGATTGAGTAGTAAGCTCTAGGCGGGTTGGCCTTTCTGCATGTGCAGACCCCATTATTGTATTCACTTACTATCTTTAGTAGTATCATTTAATTGTGGGTAAGGTTTCCCATTGTGGTTTATCCCCTTACAAGGTTTCCATGTCAAAATATTTGTGTCATGTGTTGTGGATGTTGTTTTGCTTTCTATTTCATGCATTAAGTTGTACCGGTAATACTATATTTGTTAATCTATTTTACTGGCACTGAGTTTTAAGTTGGAATAATTTGTTTTGGGTTGCAATTTATTCACAACTGATTCACCCCCACTCTCAGTTGTCCTTCCCAATTCCTAACAGGTCTCATCGGTAAGGGCTTGTGTCAGTATGATCTTGTTGAATGTTCAAGTGTAAACCGACCTTGTGTCGGTGAGTTGAGTGTATGACCGATGTGATACCATGTGAAGATAAGGTGGAAAGCATGCAAAGGTCAGTGAAGTTTCCATCAACATGGTTGTAAAAATAGCTATTCGACATTAATGAAACAACCACAAATCACATGATGATAACAGATTGATGCGGCTCGAGGAAGAAAGAGTGACAGAGAAATATCATGAAGGTGTTGGCACCTAGATAGAAGCAAATAAATCAGACTACAAGAGGACCTTGAGAAGGAAATAGCTGGGTCATAAATGAGTCGACAGATTTCAAGGCCGAAAATCATGGTCCGGATTGTTATCTTTAGAAAATATGCATTGGATAATGGAAAACATGTACAGATGCATTCCTCCAATGTAGGTGAGAAATCCAAGGAAGATTGGATTAGATCTGATGCATATTTGTTCGAGTGAAGGAAACCCTAACTACCCTTAGTTTGAATTAATTCTTGGCGGGAAAGCTCAAGTTTAAATATGATGACTTGAGACTGCGATTGCTCCTGCTGTAAAGTGAAGGCAAGTGTGAAATTTTTGTCTGAGAGCCGAAGAGATAAACACTTGAAGTGTTTATGAGTGAAGACTGTACCGATAAGGAGAAGCAATGTGGTAAACTAGTCTAAGGAACAAACTGATGGAGTAAGCATAGAACACAGAGGTGACAAACCAACAAAAGTTGTACCTGATAAAGAGTGATCAAGTGTGAGTTGAAGTGTGAAGACATTGTGAGAGGAAACTTAGGTAAGTTATCAGCAAAGCAAATTTGCAGAGTGGGTGGAGAGAACACAAACTGATAAGGTTGAAACAGATAGAACAAAATATTATAAGGTTGCAAAAATTATTTTGCAACAAAGATCTCATTTTGTATTTAAAATGTTTATATTGTTTTTCACTAAGTTGGAGCTTAGTGCAGGGGTTGTAGCTCCTTTAGCTTGTAGCCTATAAATTATGCAGGGGTTGGTGCTCATAAATCAAGGGTTGGTGCTCCTTGGGTTGGTGGCCTAAACTTGTAATCAGATCTTTTACATTATGAGGCTGGATTGGAGCAAAAGATCTCCAACAACTATTCTCACTGATTTTTTTCCCACATTGGGTTTTCCTCGTATATCTAGTGTTGTGTGATGCATTCTTGTGCATGTGTTATGTTAATGTTTTAGTAAATCCTTTCACACACCTAGTTTTCACTATTTAGGCTACCGGTTAGCACTCAGTTTGTTTTATATATTATCGGTATCTCCCTATTGAAGAAAAAGTGTTTTAATCACTGATTCACCCCCCTCTTAGTGATCCATTATGTCCAACAATCATGTGGATAGATAGGTTTATGTTTCTCCTCTTGTGTTGGTTTCAAAACACATCTTGCTGCCCACTCAACCATGTCATGACATAAGAGATGCTTCATTCTTCTAAATGAAATAGTTTTGCAAATGGTGTCCCTAAGTGCCTTCAGCACATGTGTCTTACCATCTCTTTCAAATCTCATCTCCATCTCTTGCAGGTTGAGGGTGAATATTCCTATGTCATGTAGCCACGTCATTTTCAAAACCATGTCAATGTCTTTCATGTTCACCACATAAAAATCTGCCTTGAATTTAAAAGTATTCAAGGGAATAGGAAGGTTAGGAATCATCTTTTCACACTTAAGAGTGTAACCATCAACAACCTTCACTCTGATCCCCTCAAAATCCTTGGTGCATATGTTACGTCTTTCCAAAAGCCTTGCATCAATGAAATTGTGAGTTGCACCTGTATCAAGTAGAGTGATGATTTTTTGCCTAGCAAGTACACCTCTCATCCTAAAAGAACCTTCATGTTGAATGCTAGTGAGGCGAGCCTCTTTAAGTTTTACTTCAGGCTCAACTTCCCCTTTTTTTTCTAACCTTTCTAATTCTGAATCTTCCTCATTTGATTGCTAGTCTAAATCTGATCCTTCATAGAGTGTCGACATAGTCGTATTTGCTTTCCCTTTAGATCTTAAAGGATAGTCATGGCATCATAGGGTACCTTACAATAGAAACATAATTTCTTCTTCCTCAAGTCATTGAGTGTCTCACGATCAAGTCGGAAAGAGGACTTACCCTTAGCCTTATCATCTTTCTTTTGGAATTTCTTGTTATCACGGTAGGAAGACAATCCCTTTGATGGAAAATTGTTGGTAGGTGCTGCGAATTCCATTCCTCGTGCCTTCTTCATTTTTCCTTGTAGAGAGGGAGGATCAAAGGCCTTCAACCAACCCTTGAGTGGTTCCATTAGCCCTTCAATGAAAAGAGATACCAACCTCCTTTCGCTGATATTAGGAACCATAACTGACAATTGTTGGAAATCAGCAACATATGATTCAAGGGAGACATTTTGCTTGAGTTGTGCTAACTCATGAAAACTCACCTCTGGGTCCTTCACATCAAATCTTTCAATCAGCTTCTTGGTGAACTCATCATATGTGGTGATTAAGTTGTGACCAAGGGTAATCAACCCGCGATACCACCACTCGTGGGGAGCTCCTTCCAAATGTAAGATGGCAAACCTTATTGCATCTTCCTCCAACATAGGTCTTAATGATGAGTAATTGTCAAGATTATGTACCCAAGACCTAGTTGTACATTTATTGTTACCATCAAAATAAGGCATAGGAATCTTACCAAGTGTCTGTTGATAATCATTTCTTGCTCCTCCTCTCCTATTCCTTTGATTCATATACTAGTCAAAGGTCCATTGGTCCTTCAAATCAGCAGGTTGTATTGTACTCTTGGTAAGATTTCCTTGCTTCATCTCCGAAGGTTGCATCAACAGCAACTGGAGGTGGATCTTCCCTTGGTGTGAAAGTAGGGAAAAGAGGTCTAGATGTTGATCCTCTAATAGGACTTTTATGGACAAACCTGTCTCTTTCAGTATTCCTGATATTTTCATTATTCCCACTGTGTTCAGGTTCATATTGATGATGGAAGTTATAATTGTTGGTCTGCTGCTCCATCATCCCCAACAATCTAGATATCATGTCTAACATGGTGTCAAATTTCCTTTCTATTCGGGTATTTTTGTCCTCTTCTGCCATGTTGTGAATTATTTTGCTCGTGTCTCTTTCCCTCAATGTTGTTGATAATGTATCTACGTCAGGTACTTGTTGGTTTTGGTACTTTTATCTCTGTTGTTCCCTCTTATACTACCTCACTTCTCTTGCACTCATTCAACAAAATTTGATCATAGGATGGCATGATGAAATCTCTGATACCACTGTAGTGTCCCACCCCAATTTTGATATGAATTTTGAGTCCTTAAACCTCTTGGAGATTTCTGTCAAATTGTTGGCATGTGACTAGTTCTAAATACTTCAGACTTATCTTAACATTTTAAGCCTTTGCTTCGACAATATAGAAGACTTGTAAACAAATAACTGCTACCTAGGATAAAGATGCAACCCTATTCCCAATTGTTGATTCAATGTCATCAAATAGTATGCAGAAAAGTAAGTTACACCAGACTGTCATTAGGTCAAACAATTGGCAACCATCACATAATAATGACTAAATGATAGACAACCTTATGGCTCCTTTATTTATGAATTAAATGGGCTCAATACATTCATTCATCAAACATCCAATGCCTTGATAATAAGTATTTATTTTAGATGGTCTAAAGATATGAGACAACCAAGAATACTTTCTAACTTCTATAAAAATACAAGAAGATGTGATATTTGGAACCTGGAATGAATCGCCTAAATGAGGTGATTAAGAAGAAAGGAATAACAACTAACAATGTGCCTCCAAAGTGCAAGATCGACCCTTGTCTAATGCCGCCCCTGCTGCTGCAAGTGGTATGTCTAAGAAGTCAAAGTAATCTACATACAAGAGCTCCCAATCACCTCCTAAACAGATCAATTTCAATGCTAGAGGAAGGCGCTATGCTCAATGATGGTAATCCAAGCCAAATGATGAAGATATACCCCCAAATCGAAGGATACCAGGTGCTCAAGGCCGAACTGATCAAACATCAAAATATAGCTTCAAAATATCACCAAACCTCATACAAAATGTCCCAAAGGAATCACCTTGCTTCCAAAATGATATCATTGTCCTCCAATGTGGAGTTTAATGCTCAATGATGATGAAGGAATCAAAATCATGGGATGGGTGAAGTCTGCATCAATCTAATAAATGTCTGCAACTCAATTCTATTAACCTCTAAATACACCAAATAGCATCGTCTCCTTCCTTAGACAATATCATTGGCCTCAAATATATAAAATCTTGCATCTACTATGGCTCAAGGACACAATCGTGGAAATATGAAGATGTGAAGCAAACTCTCCAAACTGAAATGAAATCTCCTTAGTTATGCAGATCGAAGGGAGGTATCATTCCCTATGATCAACTCCGCAGACAACCCTTGGCTCCACAACTCAATTCAAGAGATAACAAACAACTCATGCCAAAACATGTATTCCCCTCTTCTATTTACTCTTTACATAACTCATCATAGACACCTTGTAGAAGATAAGGGTAGGTACACTTTATATTATTTTATTATTCATGTTATTTTAATACACTTTTTAAAAATATTATTTCATTATTAATAAAGTCAGTTATTAATAATTTACTCTTCACGAACTTAAACTCTCCTTTGTTGGCCTTCACTGGGATGAAAATTAATCCTCTTAGGCATATATAAAAGGATACATAGTTCCCTCATTTGATACACATAATATATACAAAACATTTCAAGTGGAGGGTCTTCATTATTGTCATCGAGCATTCAAGTCTTCAAGCATCCATCAAGTTCTCTTCTTCATGTGTCTTCTTCATTCATCCATTGGAGCAACATTTCAACATTCATTTGCAATCATGTGTGTGTGTTAGGGTTTTGTCATGATACATGCCATTTCATTCAACATTTTTTATTACATTCAAGAAGCAAAGCAACTATCATCAACAAATTGTAGATCTACAGGGTATACATTTTCATCATTTACATTTAAGCATTTGCAATTACTTTCTTTCAAGGTTGATTCCTCAACTAGGGTTTGACTGAGGCAAACCCCTATCCACAACCCTTCTTCCCTTATTTTTTGTGTGTAAGTTGCAAGTGCACAATTGTAATTTCAGGTTTGGACTTCATTTGCAGAGACGGAAAAACCCTTTTCGGCGCACGGATTTTTCGGAGGACCAACTACACTTTCAACCCGGTCCTGGCAATTTTTCTCCAAATTTGCAATGCATATCCGTATCAATCTAAATATCTCCGATCTGAAGTTACAACATGATCCCAAACCGGTAGATCCTTATTTCATCCATTTTGTCTCCCTTTTCTACATAGTCAACATATCTATTTACAAAAGAGGGCAAATTGCATTCCAATCCTTGCAATCCACTTGGTATTCGCATCCTTATTTCCTTTGGATTTGGATCTAGTGGATTCAAACCCCCTCTTTTGAGTGTAAAGTATCTCCTAAGTGAAAATCATCCTAGTGATTTCCTTTCTCTCTCCTAGGTGGGGAATCACTAGGGTTCAATTTTCTACTTTACATTTTGGGGAACCCAGCATCCTTGCACCTTAATTCTGATTTCTTATTATTAGATTTGAATAATTGCAATTTTAATTTCAAAAATTCATTTCCATGTTTGATCTTTTTGCAAATTTTAGAGGTTAGTTGCATAGACACCCTAATTTTTCATTTTGAGGAAATTAAGCTTCTGAAGTGTAACATTTTAATTGTTTGTTTCAGATCTGATTTGTATTTCAAAATTGCAATTCAAATTTGTCTTTTCATTCTGAAAAAATTCAGTGGTTAAAAAAAAAACCCTAATTTTTAAGAACCTCCTATTTTGACCTTTGACTACCAATTTGACCAACCTAGGCATCTCCAAATCAGTTGTTTTTTTGGATTCCACAATAAAATCATAATTTCTATAATCCTTGAAAATTTTGGAAAAAGTTGGTCGGATTAGGTACACTTTGCACTCGATCACTGGCTTTTTTCCTAAAATTTTGGGAGTCGGAATTGACTGTATTTTTCTTCTTAAATCCAAAAAATTGGCATACGTTATTAATTTTTACACCCCCTAAGGTCAAATACAAATTAAAATTTCAACACTCTTAACTTTTAAATTAATTTTCATAAAAAGGTCCTAATTTTAGATCTTCTTTTCAAGTAAATTAAGATTTTAATTAAGAGACTTTCAATGGCAATCAATGCATTGGATTTATTTGCCATTTTACATATGATTACATTGTTGTTAACATGTATTTATTACAATCATGTGTTGGATAATGGCTTCTTTCAATTCATGTTGCTTCTTTTCATTCATAGCACTCAGTCATATTGTGTTGCTAGGGTTTCAAAGTCATTTTCTTTTCAAATTGACCTCAAAAGCTTTCATGTATCATTTTTGTTGTATTATGGTGATGTTACTAACAAAATGCATTTCATATGTTAGTCACCTTAAGGCTTTTGTAGATCCCAATCTTAGACATACTAATCCTTGTACCTCTCCTAGGGTATCTTGTGTGAATGAGATGAGAGCTAATACTTCAACCAATGATCTTTTTTAAAAAAGAGAAAGCATTGGAAAGCAACATGGTCCAATCTTCTTCTCATACACATACCCTTGAGCAAATGGGGCAAAATCAGAATATTAACATTCTTACATCTTTGAACCCTCCTTATTCTTCTAGGACCTATCTTCAACATCAAAATATATAGAGAGAGGATGATGTTATGCATTTTATTCATGATCTTTCCCCTCACATAGAAATAAGTAAATATGAACCTTTGGATGATGAATATATTCATCCCCAATCTCCCAACAAGAGTAAGCCTGATAAAGGAAAGCAAATTACCCTTTCACATGATATTCCTTCTTCATCTACAAATCCTTTTATTCCCCCTTACACATCAGATTTCAAAGAAATTCATTATCATATTCCCCCACCTACTCATTTGCAACATTCTTATAGTTGTAGCTTTCATATAATAACAAAACAAGGTTTTAGAGGATGATGACTTGAATAAGGAATTTGTGTCCCTATAAACCCTCCCACATAAGCTACTACACAAGGCCTAGGAAACAAGACTCCTCTCTCTATGGATGAACTCCTTAGGATCCAAAATTTTAAAAATCATCTCCAAAGGCAACAAATCAAAAGAGCTCACAAGAATGCTTCTTCTTCAAAATGTCCTTTTTGCTAATTTCATCAAACCCACGATCACAATGCTGACGATTGTCCTGATTTTCAAAAATCTATTCAAGATGGCATAGATAGTGGTAAAATTAGAATCGTGGATAATAATCCTTCTTCTTCTAATAATTCTTCTCCTCCATTCCAAGACAGTGAGTTAAAACATATTTATCACCCTGAAAGACTAGCTACAAGAATATATTGGAGATTGAAATATGATAAGAACATTTCATTTCCTTCTAAAAACCACAACAACAATCTTAAGCAAGTGAAAGGTAAGGAATATTGAATTTTTCATGATTCATATGGTAAATGTCATGCATTTAGGAAATTTTTTCAAAAGCAATATGATCATGCACGAATTTGTCTTACAATAGATCTATTTGTCTTTCTTGACATAGACATAGTGCCTTAGCACTTATTTTCTCTTCATGTTGCTCTTCACCTTATGACATAAGTAGTCAACTTAATTGGGGGCTCTTTATTATTTGTGGTGGTATTATTTCAATATTAAATACATTGGGGTAGCAACTTGAAGTTCACTTTCCTTCTTCATTTATATTTATCTTTGTGCATTATTTATTAATAGACTCCTTTCTTGCATAGAGTCAATCTTATATGAGCATATGATTGTTCTTTGGTTTTCCTATTTTCTTGAAGAGGAGCATCTTTAATAAATAATTCACTTATTCTATTGTCTTCATTCTTTGGGAAAACTTACCTCTCATATGGTTTCGGTTATTTACAAGTATGATATGCCCCCTAGCATGGAATGATCTTTCATGAAGTACAGGACCCTTCCTTGAGAGGATTTGTTCCATTATGAAGGAATATCATGTTGTGAAATATGGATAAAAGAATAATGACAGCGATTCTGGAAGATTGATTGCCGTGAGTTATTGATTGTCTCCATCATTGAATCCAGTTTAAATACAAGAGGAAAGGTTGCCTATGTAGGGACATGTCCATACGTGGCAACTGCCACGTATGGACATGTCCCTACGGAGGCAACCATTCATAACAATTAGTTTGTTTATGTTTAATTTCCAAACTATATGCTTTGTTAATATATCACTCTCAAGATAATAACCGATTTACCATTAGTTAGATTCATGAAGGCTATATCTTAACACTCCCTCTTAGCAGGAGTAGATCTAAGTAATTTTCTTGGGAGCATATTCTGTCATGACTTCTGACACAATTTGGGACAACATTTAATATAGTCTTGTCATGACAATAAACTCAATATCATGATATCTAGCTCAGTCCGGGACAATCACTTAAGAAGTCAATCATGAGATGATCACATACTTTAGGATCAAGATATCCGGCACAGTCCGGGACAACAACTTAATGTAGTCAATCTTGACACTTGGTCAACTATTGTCAAGATCGTCACCTTGAAATAGTAACCTTAAACATAAGAAGATCGTCATCTTCTTGAACACAGTTAGAATAATGCAATATACATTTTATTTATTTATTCATGAACAAATTACACATGGTAGGAATTTCATCCTAATAATCTCAATTATAATCTAGTCATACCAAGTTTACTTCTGAAGTATTCTATCTTCAATCTTGCAAGTGGCTTGGTGAAGATATCAACATTTTGTTCTTCAGTACTGATGTACACTAGTTTTATGATGTTTCAATCTACCATATCTCTTATGTAGTGATAAGGGATCTCAATATGTTTGGATCGATTGTGAAAAAATGGATTTACTGAGAGCTTGATACAACTCTGATTATCACTATGAATTATTGTTGAATTCAAAGTTTTTCCAAATAATCCAAATAATAACTTTCTTATCCATACTGCTTCACGAGCTCCCATGGAGGCTGCCATATATTCTGCTTCAGTGGAGCTTTGTGCAACTAGTGACTATTTTCTATTGAACCAAGATATCATAGCAGAACCAAGACTGAAGCAACACCCTGTAGTACTTTTATGGTCAGTGGTACTCCTGGCCCAATCAGAATCAGAAATATCCTTCAAGTTGAATCTCAACATTTTCATACTTTAAGCCAAGTCCGATTGTGCCTCGTAAATATCTTAGAATGTGTTTAGCAGCCATTAGATGTATCTTCTTAGGTTCACACATGAAGTGACTTAATACATTTGTAGCATAGCAGATATTAGGACGAGTATTTACCAAATACATGAGTGAACCGACGATTTGTCTGTAGAGTGTGGGATCTATAGGTTTTGAATCTTTTGCCTCAATTTTTAGCTTGTGCAAATTAGTTTCCATTGGTGTAGCTAATGGCTTACACTCCATCATCCCAAATCTAGTTAGAATATCTGTGGTGTACTTTCCTTGATTTAGGAAGATGTAGTTTTTCTTCTGCCATACTTCTAATCCCATAAAATAATGTAGAAGCCCTAGATCCTTCATATCAAATTCTGCTACCAAATCTTGCTTACATTTCTCAATGAGATTATCCTCTTCTGTTATCAAAAGATCATCCATGTAAAGGACCAATATAATCATATTTCCATTTGAAGCCTTGAAGTAGATGTTGGGATCTGCTAGGTTCTTGGAGTACCCTAGTTTGGAGAGATAGTTGTCTATCCTTGCATACCAGGCCCTAGGTGCTTGTTTTAACCCATAGAGAGCTTTCTTTAGTTTACAAACATAGCAATTTTTATCACGTATGGTGAATCCTTCTGGTTGTTCTATATATACTTCTTCTTCAATTGAACCATTTAGGAAGGTAGTCTTTACGTCCATTTGGTGAATTTTCCATCCTTTGGATGCTGCAATGATTGTTCTTACTGACGTATACCAGGCAACTAGGGCAAATGTCTCTTCATAATCAATTCCTGCTTTTTGAGAGAATCCCCTAGCCACAAAGTGAGCTTTATGTTTTTCAATGCTGCCATCAGATGCATATTTGATCTTGAATAACCACTTGGATGAGACAATTGATTTGTCTTTTGGTCTAGGCACTATATCCCAAACATCATTCTTTAGTATAGATTGATATTCTTCAACCATAGCATCTTTCCAAGCCTGTTTTGATAAGGCTTCTCTGACATTTGTTGGTTCAGAATTTGTGAGTTCGGTTAGAAGTGCAACATAACATTTTAGAGTTCTTGTTCTCTTATTTTCTTTGGAAATTTCATTTGGTTCTAGATTATTCTCTTCAATCATTTTCCTTTCCCATAGAGGTCTTTTCTTGTTATTGAGTGTTTCAATATTTTCATCAACAAGAGGTTCAGAAGCTCTTATGATGTCCTCCCTCTCAGTGTCTGAAGGTTTGGAATGTTCTATGATATTCTCCCTCTCAATCTCAGTTATGTGATCTTCTTCTTCTTTAGTAATGTTATCATCCTTAGGTTCTTTGAGTGTAGTGTTTTCTTCAAACTTTACATCTCTACTTATCTCAACAAATTTTTTTCCTGGAATGTAAATGTGATATCCTTTAGTATTTTCACTATAGCCAATGAAGATACCTCTTTTTCCGGATGGTTCTAGTTTTGTCCTCTTTTCTTTAGGAACATGTATATATACGGGACAACCAAATATCCTTAAATGACTTAAGTCTGGTTTGTTCCCTGTAAAAGCTTCTTCAGGAGTTATGTTTTCTAGAACTGAGTGCGGACATCTGTTTTGAATGTAGACTGTTGTATTTGAAGCTTCTGCCCAAAATGAAGTGTGTAATTTTTGGTCATGCATCATGGCTTTTACTACTTCAATTATGGTTCTGTTCTTTCTTTCTGCTACTCCATTTTGTTGTGGATTATATGGTACAGTATACTCCCTCTTAATCCCAACAGAATTACAAAAGTCTTTGAAGTTGTCAGATGTATATTCTCCCCCCATTGTCGAATCTTAACACCTTAATTTTCTTCCCTGACTAGTTTTCTACTAGTGCCTTGAATTCTTTGAGCTTAGATAGTACTTCATTTGAGTCTTTGCACTTTAGAAAATATATCCATGTTTTTTGAGAGTAGTCATCAACAAAGATTATGTAGTATAAGGATCGAGTTAGGGATGTTGTTGACATGGGACCGCATAGGTCTGAGTGAATTAGTTCTAAAATAACTTTTGATTTGTGCTTGCTTGAGGGAAAAGAAACTTTCACATTCTTTCCCAAGGCACATCCTTTGCAAATGCCTGTGTGTTTAGATTTTAGTTGGGGCAGTCCTAAAGTAATCTTCTTTATGTTGGATAGAGCACTATATCTTAGGTGTCCTAATCTTTTGTGCCATAATTCATTATTATTTGAAACTTCAAGACTTAGTGCTTCATTTTGATCACTGCATAGTTTGTATAGGCTACCATCTCTTGAACCTACTGTTATGGCATTTTTTATATTTGTATTTTTAGGCCAGAGTAGAACTTTATCTTCATTGAAGGTAACCCGATATCCTTGATCAGCTAGGCTTGAGATTGAGACTAGATTTCTTTTTATTCCAGGTACAAACAGAACATCCTTTAATTGAAGAGATACTCCATTTCTTAGTTTGATAGTACAGGTCCCAATTCCTTTCACAGGATATGTGGAGTTATCTCCAATAGTAACCTCTTCACTTGAGTGCCCGTTAAGTGTTTCAAACTGATTTCTGAATCCAGTTATATGCCTTGATGCTCCACTATCTACGATCCAAGTGTTTTTATTTGTATTTATTTCGCTTGATAGGGCTAAGAAGAAAAGTGAGTTTTCTCCTTTGACTTCGGCTAGAGTAGCTTGTGTTTTCTTCCTTTCTAGAGAATTCTTGTGAGTGTGCCCATATTTGTCGCATTTGTAACACTGAATTTTAGACATATCTCTTTTCTGATGGTTTTTATTTCCTCTCTTCCGTTTGGAGAACTTTTTCTTTTTGTTGAAGGTATTTGTATTAAGTGCTTGGATTTCTCCTTCTTTATTTGTCCCTAATCCTCTTGAGATTAGTCAAGATTCCTCTTGAATGCACTCGTTCTTAAGTTGTTCAAATTTGGGTAAGGGGGGTGTTCTGCTAATACATTGAATGTAGGATTCCCATGAAATTGATAATCCTCTTAGGGCTATGAGAGAGATTTCTTAATAATCTACCTCATTTCCAATAGTTTGTAATTGGTCTTTTACTTCAGATATTCTTGAAAAGTATGTAGATATTGTATCATCTTTATTCATCTTTATGTTTAAAAGTTGTTGTTTCAAGGTTAACATTCTGCTCGCATTGTTAACTTCATATGTATTTTTAATGGTTTTAAATACTTCATATGCTTTAGGCAGTCTGGTTATAGATGGAAGAATATGATCTTTGACTGAGTCAATAATTATTTTATTTTCTTTATTATTACGCCTTTTCCAAGTAGATTTCTCTAGTTCATCATTTGGCATGTCTAGATTTTCTTCTATGTAAGACTCTAATTCTAGTTCTTCAAGAATGGCAATGATTTGTATCTTCCAGGAAATGAAGTTGGAGGCTCCTTCGAGTCTATCTTCCACTCTCATATTACTTGACATTTTGAATATTTTCTTAGTCGGATATATCCTCTGTGTATATAGCCTCTGCGTTGATTTGTTATTTACTTCTGATAAATGCTTATGAGTAATATGGTTGTCTAATTTATTCTCTTAATAACCTGGCTCTGATACCATGTTGTGAAATATGGATCGAAGAATAATGACAACAATTCTGGAAGACTAATTTCTGTGAGTTATTGATTGTCTCCATCATTGAATCCGGTTTAAATACAAGAGGAAAGGTTGCCTACGTAGGGACATGATCATACATGGCAACTGCCACATATGGACATGTCCCTACAGAGGAAACCATTCATAACAATTACTTTATTTATGTTTAATTTCCAAACTGTATTCTCTGTTAATATATCACTCTCCAGATAATAACTAATTTACCATTATTTAAATTCATGAGGGCTATATCTTAACATATCACTTGAAAATAATCACCATTGAAGGATGTGTAATGCTTCTCCTTGTTCTTCTCACTTGGGAGGCAAGGATTTTGCTCCTTTCTCTTTCTTTCTATCTCATTTATTATTATTTCCTTTAGAGGTTGCATTTTTCATATGTGATTATCATTTCTTACATTGGTATTTTCTTATGACTAATCCCTCTTGGGAAGCATGTGATTCTCTTTCTCTCTTCTCTTAGAAGATTACCACTTCCTGAGATGTGTATTTTACATATATTAATGTCTTTTCTTGCATGCGTTCATGTAAGTACATTGTGCATTTTCTTATGTTTAATCTCTCTCTAGAAGATTGAGTAAGCTCTTCTCATTGTCCCTACACTTGGGGGGCAATGATATCTCTCTCTTTTTCTCTAAGGATCCATTATTTCTTATGTTGTAGATAGTGTGAGTTATTATTTGATATAATTCCTTGTGTGAGATTGTTGTTTCTTTCTCAAGGGTTCTCTTATACAAGAGGTATAAGTCCTTGACTACAACCTCTTTTACACTAGGTAATGTACATCTATAATGAATTAACCCATCCCCATTGGGATAAAAGTTAGTCATCCTTCATCAAGAATCCTTTCACCTAGCAATAGAGGGAAGGGTTGTATTATTGTTCTCTTATGTGCTTTGTTCTCGAAGATGTTATATTTGTCTAAGACAACTCCTCTTGAGGGATAGATGTCTTTTGAACAAAGATCTCTTCTCCTCCAAGGATCTCCTTTACACTTACAACAAGATATCTCTTTTCAACTATCTTATCCTTGCTTGAAGAGAATTACCTCTCTTTCTTGGATCTATGACATTGTTGTATGATTGATATCTTCATGGTGTTGAAGTAAGGTATCCTTGTTCTACTTTCCTTAAGATATCAACATCGAACAATGTTGACATCTTATGGGGGGGGGCACCCACACTGCTCCCTTTGTACAATATTTCTCTTATGCATCGTATCTCTTATACAGTGGGTCATTCTCGGAACCAGAGGGCAGCCTCTTAGAGAGAGATGTCGCCACTTTTCCCTTGTATAGTGGGTCATTCTTGGAACCAGAGGGAAGCCTCTTAGAGCGAGATGTTGCCACTTTTCTCTTGTACAGTGGGTCATTCTCAGAACTAGAGGGAAGCCTCTTAGAGAGAGATGTCACCACTTTTCTCTTGTATAGTGGGTCATTATCAAAACTAGAGGGATGTCACCACTTTTCTCTTATATAGTGGGCCATTCTCAGAACCAGAGGGCAACCTCTTAGAGTGATATGTTGCCACTTTTCTCTTGTACAGTGGGATATTCTTGGAACCAAAGGGTACCCTCTTAGAGAAAGATGTCACCACTTTTCTTTTATACAATGGGATATTCTCGGAGCCAGAGGGTAGCCTCTTAGAGCAAGATGTCGCCACTTTCTTGACATTTATACTATACATCTTATACAGGTTGCAGCATACTTGGGCATAAACTCCTATGAGGTGCTTCGAACCTCACTTGCACACACACGCACAAGGTTGAGTGGAACTAACAATGTTCTCACCCTCCTCCCTTACATGGATCACCTAGACAGAATCTGGGGGCTAGTTTTCCATGCCCTTTTTTCTCCATGGATCACTTAATTCTAGGGGCGAGATGTCCATGGTTTCTTTTGTTTGCCTTTCTTCTCATGGATCACCAAAGTGTGTATTCATTTCCTCTCTCTCCTTCCTCTCATGTGCTCATAGTTTTACTATTGATAGCTCATGGATGATGTCAACTTTTCTCTTTTATGTGATTCTTGGTGCTTATGTGATGGCATTCATCTTTTTGTTTCAATTAGTTGTTTGAGATATTTGAGTACCGAGGTCTCTTTGGCTAGTTGATGTGTGGTCTTGGGTGTTTTGTTTTGTTATATGTCTTTTGTACTTTGTCTTATTTTGTTTGTCTTGTTCTTTTTGTTTTATGTGCTCTTTCATATGTTTGAGTGAGTTAAGATCCTAAAATTGGGTTCTTTTGTTCCTCAAGATTAGTGATGTCTTATACTCCTTGTGGTATTGCTTTGCATTTCTCATCTTCATCTCTCTCTTTCTTCTACTTTACCAGCAGTATTGGTGTAAGCCATACTCTCGCTAAAGTCAGGGCTAAATGTAGCATCATAACATTGTGACCCTTTCAATTTTGACCATATTTTAGGTCCTCACCTTTGCGACTACAACTCTCTCTAATTGATTAGGAACCCTCTTTACACCTTCATTTCGAACTTCCTCCCATATTAGCCCACATACCACCTGGAGACCTTATTTGAGCCCCAAAATAGGGAAGGATATGGGTATGGCACCCCTATCCCCCTAGGATAGGGGTGTGGCACCCTGGTCTCCCTGTTTCCCCCTAAGGTGGCCCTAAGATAGGTCTATCCGGATCTTGAACTTAATTTACTCTTTGGGGACTTAAACTCTCCTTTGTTGGCCTTCAGTGGGATGAAAATTAATCCTCTTAGGCATGCATAAAAGGAGACATAGTTCCCTCATTTGATACACAGAATATATACAAAAAATTTCAAGTGGAAGGTCTTCATTATTGTCATCGAGCATTCAAGTGTTCAAGCATCCATCGAGTTCTCTTCTTCATGTGTCTTCTTCATTCATCCATTGGAGAAACATTTCAACATTCATTTGCAAGCATCTGTGTATGTTAGGGTTTTATCAAGTTACATGCCATTTCATACAACATTTGTGATTACAGCCAAGAAGCAAAGCAACTCTCATCAACAAATTGCAGATCTACAGGGTATACATTTCCATCATTTGCATTTAAGCATTTGCAATTACTCTCTTTCAAGGTTGATTCATCAACCGGGGTTTGACTGAGGCAAACCCCTATCCACAACCCTTCTTCTCTTCTTTTCTGTATGTAGGTTGCAGGTGCGCAGCTATAATTTTAGGTTTGGACTTCATTTGCAAAGACAAAAACCCTTTTCGGCGCGTGGATTTTTCGGAGGACCAAGTACACTTTCAACCCGGTCCCAGAAAAATTTCTCCAAATTTGTAGGGCAGATCTGTATCAATCTAAATATATCAGATCTGAAGTTACAACACAATCTCAAACCGGTAGCTTCTTATTTCATCCATTTTATCTCCCTTTTCTACATAGTCAACAAGTCAACATATCTATTTACAAAAGAGGGCAAATTGCATTCCAATCCTTGCAATCCACTTGGTATTCACATCCTTATTTCCTTTGGATTTTGATCTAGTGGATTCAAACCCCCTCTTTTGAATGTAGAGTATCTCCTAAGTGAAAATCATCCTAGTGGTTTCCTTTCTCTTTCCTAAGTGGGAAACCACTGGGGTTCAATTTTCCACTTTACATTTTATACATCGATTTTTGTTAATTATAACCAGGTTATCAATACCACCTTCCATGTGTTTAATATGTTCTCTATTTATTTCATGTCCTAGGAAGTTCTAAGGAGTTTTCAAACTCTCAACAATACCATTTAGGTCCTCTAATTCCATGGTCATCACTTGATAATCTTTAAACTCATTTATGCCACCACCTACATTCGAGTCCTCGACATCATCGTCCCCATAATCCTTTAAACTATTCAGTGAGCTTCAATTTCTTAATCTTATTAAGTCTTGATCAGTGGGGATGAATGAGATAGGGAATCTTCAATAACACATTCCCTAATAATAGAGCACTTTTTCTTCAATCAAATTACCCATACACAAAAAAATCAAAGAAAACACATTTAGGGTTTTAATAAAATCATGTGAAGATTTAGTATCGATAGATTTATCGATTTGATCATGTAATTTTTATTAACTTCAATATTTTTTATTAATTTTTATGATCCATCAATAAGATGAAATTGATTTTATTCTCTAATTCAATTTCATCCTTATAAAAGATCATAGAATATGATATGAAACATTGATGTTAGTAAACATTAATAGTTAAATCTAGAATTATATGCACATATTGATATCATGAATTATGAAAATTCGTGATAGAAAACTATTTTAAAAAGAAAATTAAATTCTTATGTTACTGTTACCTTGCTTTCTATATTTTGGCATTCATATTTTCAGACTTTGATTATTTTAAAAAATCAAGAAAAAGAAGAGAAATGATCAGTATACAATACTTTTTTATTCAAGTAATATTTATCAATGTGTATAGAAATATTTTGTCTCTCTCTCTTGAACTTTCTTTGTTGCAAGTACACGATTTCCCTCAAGATAGTCTAGAAAAAGAAGTCAGATTGGAGTATGTACCTACTAAGGATTAGATTGTGGATATATTCACTAAATTTCTCTCAAAGAATACTTTTGAATATCTTAGATAGAAGCTAAGGGTCATTGCCCATCCTTTCAACTAAGATTCAGATATGGGTGCATCTATCCAAAGGGAGAACTTCAAGTCATATCCCTTGACCAGGATTGATGTCGATTGCTACTCTTAGGGGGAGAAAATGGTTGGTTGGTTGTTGTTAAAAGGTAAGAATATAAATAAAAAATTGTACAAGAGGATCTGAATCAAGTGAATATATGTGCCCTTTCTCCTTATTGTCAAAGGGGGAGAGAATACAGATATGGAAGGAGAGAACATTGCATTATGTAGTGTTGTCATTAATGACAAAGGGGGAGTTTTTTGGCAATATGTGTTGCCATTGATGTTAAATTTATGTCTAACAATGTATGTTGTCCTTGATCATTGTGGTAATTGATGATATGATGATTGGTTGAGTAGAGCATTGTTGCAACTATTGAGGAAGTGATTGTTGGTGGTAGTTGTGTGACTGTATGTATGGTTGATTAGATTATGGGAGATGTGATGATGAGATTACATTGGTTGTACTATTTGTTGTAGATGGTTTGTGGATGGTACTGATATTATTGACAATGCTAATGGTAGTGATGGTATATTGAGATATTAAAATGAGGATTACATGTATGACAATATAATGAAGATGGTGTACTAAATGAGATGGTGATGCTTCTGAGACAATTTGGTTCCTAGAAGCCTAATGGAGCAAATTCATATAAGAAGTATGTATTGATGTTTTCTTAGAAGAATGATCTAGATTTATCTTCATTTGCAATATGGTTTTGTAGATTTAGATATAATGTTTAAATTCTCTGTAGACATTGCACTCCTATCTTTTCAGGTCCTTGATGTTGCAATTGTTATGGTTAGTAATTGTTCTTGGCTAGCAGTTCAATTGTCCACATTGATCTTTTTGTTGTTTTGGCTTGGAGGACATGTTTATAAAATTTGTGCTATGTCTTAGTTCAATTTTTAGATGGTGCTAAGACCTACAAGTAATAATATTGTGTTTTGTGTTTGATTGGCTCTCCTAAATAAAGTGTTTAGTATTAGTTATGTTGTGCCAATATGATCTTGATGTGGAGAAGGAAAGGATTTCAGATTGTTGTTAGATGTTCGTGGAACATCCTAGTGTGCTCTGCATGGTGTTAAATGGTTTGTTTTTAGTTGTATAATTATTGGAATTTGTGTTTCATGGTAACTAATGTTGGTTTGGTCAACTTGTATTGTCCCTTGGCTTGTAGTGAATCCTTGCATATCTCCACTTTCTTAGAATATTGTGTTGCATTGATTCTGAATCCTACCTTGGCATATGGGGATCTGCATTGGGTCGATTCATCTAGAAGATATGTTTTGGACCAACCTATGGCATGCTACTTGGTGTATCTACATGTTACCTTATTGCCGACCTTTAGAGAATCAATGATAGCATGTGAATTATTCCTAACTACTTAGAAAGAAGTGATAAGATATTTTTAGGTCCTCTCTATCTCCTATATTGGACTACTTTCACCACAATTATGTTTTAGTGGTTGACGTATAGGACCTATGGTTGTCCTCAACTCTAACTGACCTAATTGATGTTTACATTTAAGAAGACTGATTATATAGAAGATCAAATTTATGTTGAAGGGTGTGGGAGGATAGCTGATTGTGTGGATCAATGTGTGTGTTGTTCCTACATGATTATATCATTTGCAAAAGTCACTTATCACAATGTTAGTGTGTGGTGATTGTTGTGGATTTGATCGCTTGAGATAGAGATTCAAGGAAAGCTTTATGTTTGGAGATTGTTGGAGGTAGTATTGTTGAAGGCCTACTTGTTGTTGATTCATATATTCATTGTACCTTGCTCTAGAGAAGTGATCTTCAGATTGCAAGCATGGTATCTTGCCCTAGGGAGTGTGTTCTAGCCTGCAAGTCCTTCATGGAGAAATACACTTCCTTGGCAATGAGCCTAAAACTATATTATAATCATTTGATATATTGTGAGTTGATTCTCACTGTAGTTTTTTCGTATTTCGATTTTCCATGTAAATATGGTATTCTCTTGTGCATGGTGTTATATTGTTATATTTTGTATTGTTGCTAATAAGAATAAGGTTTAAAAGACCATGGATTAAATAATAAACTTCAAGTATTAGGTCCAAATTCATTATTTCCCTAGTAAGATTAGGGTTTTCATAACAAGATTCCATTTTGTTTATTAGTAATTTTTTTTTTCATGACTATTAAACTATTATTTTTAATTATTAGCTTTCTCAATGGAGGGATGAATATATAGGTACTTCAAATTATATATATAACAAAAAAATTATCTCTACCCCCTATTGTACATTCATACCCTTATAGGTAGGCATGTGCTAACTAGATTAGCAAGTTGTATGGGGGTGTTGTTAGCCCCTATCAATGGTTTTTGGTGTTGACCAATGGATCTTACCTCTAGCCTAACCCTTAGTCCCATGGGGAATCACTAGTCAACCTCGGGTGAACATTAAAAATCAAACATTAAAACCTTTTTTAATATCTATTTGGAGTCTACTACTAGGTGCCCACTGGTCCATCACCCAACTCACCACTGCCACTCCACTAGCCACTTGCATGATTCCTATTGATGTGAGCATGATGTCAATCATATATGTGACCATCCTTGACATTTTCAGCCTAAAAGAGTCATTTTCCTCTGAGGATATAACTTTCACCCAAAATTTCTATTTTTTGACTTTTGATAGTTGTTGAAGTTATACAACTTTGTTTTAAGATTTTTTTTTATTTTATTAATTTCGACTACCATGAAGCCTAGAATTTCTTTGAGATAAGGTGACACAAATTTGAAATATTTTGAGCATTTGATGACCATGGCATTTGGGTACCATCTCCAACCTCCTAATAAAGGTTTCCCAAGCCTCTCTCTCCCTCCTATTTTTTCTTTCTAAATTATATATTTTTTATTGTAGGATCAAGAAGACATTTTTATCTCTTTATTGTTTTGTTGTGAATAGAAGGAGCTTACAATGTCTCCAAGGTGGGTGGACCTCACAGAAAGAGGTCCCACCCTTTATACGGGACTAGGATTCCAACTTGACCTGCCATGTCAGCCTTGCCTTGGTTGGTGAAATCTTTCATGAATTGCAAATATTTCCTTCTTTGCTTTTTTTTTTGGTTAATTATAGCTTGAATCCTAATATACGTCACTGTATAGATAATTGCAATAAAATTGAACAATATTTTCCTAACAAAATAGGGTTTTGACAACAAGATTTTATTTTGGTTATTAGTAATTTTTTATTTTTATAATTATTAAACTATGATTTTTAACCAACAAATTTCTCAAAAGAAGAATGTATATACCCCTATTGCTTACCTCATGCCCTACATAGTTGCACATGTGCTAACCAGGTCAGTAGGTTGTAGGGGGGCATTGGCTATCCAATGAGAAGATTGCCCCTATACATTTCCGCTTAGCTTGTCAATGTACTTGTCAAAAGCTTATCGAGAAGTTGTTAGAATGTTAACAAATAATTACATGAGGTACAACCTTGGTAACCCCTTCTTTGTAAACTTCTGACAAGTACGGTTGAAATTTATAGGGGCAATCTTTTGGCTGGTAGCCAGTGCCGTATGGAGCTGTTAACCCCTATCAATGATTTACGACCTGAACCAATGGGGATTACCTCTAGCCCAACCCTCGATCCTATGGGGAACCACCAGTCAACCTTGGGTGAACATTAAAAATCAAACATTAAAACCTTTTTTTTTAAGCATCTATTCGAAGTCTACTACCATGTACCCACAGGTCCATCACCCAACTCACCTCTACCACTCCGCCAGTGTAAAATTCCCAAGACAAAATTTGCCAAATTTTTGACTCATTCCTTCTCAGAATGATATCTTGGTGTGTTTGCAGGTTTAATTATAAAAATTACATCCAAACTCTTATTCAAGAATATGTGGCAAGTACTGAGATGATTCTAACTTCTAAGATTAAATAAAATAGAGCATATGGCGTTGAATTCATAATCAAATTACATGGAGCAAAAGAGTATTTTCTCACCTCAGTTGTGTACTCAACAATTAGAATATATACGGCTAATGTGTACATCAGTTAGCCATGTTTAGATGACTGAAGTCCCTTCGCGAACAGGAATAGGATGAAGAGAAGGAATGCTTCCGATCTACCAGAGGAAGCTACGAACTCTACTCTACAACAGAAAGTTAAAGATAAGAAATAAATAAATATACATACGCCCAGCAATTGAAGTTTCAATGTTTTATTGCAGCTTTTCCTTGCCCAGAAATTCTTTAATAGCATCATATAAATATAATTCTTCTCCAATATAAAGACATTCCAATATGCTCTTATAAAATAAAGTTTTAAGGTATCAAGCCATCCATCCAAGCATCTGCTCTTACCAAAGGACGGAGACTTTCACGCTTAATAACTGATCCGTATCATTTTTGCATAAAACAATCAGTCCCAAAACTCCATGAGAATCCCGTAGCATTCAAGGAAAAGATCCCGGGGAAATGAAGAGGCCGTGCAACAATAATCCAGGCATGCAGTTCCACCCAAGAGACTCTCATCAATAACTCTAAATCTATTCATGCAAGGAGCCCACCTCTAAACATGACAAAGCTAGAGGGGGCGATGGTACTAATTTTCACGATGCTGAAACATAAGATATTCCCTTCTGAATTCCTACACACTGGTCAGAGAAAGGACTCATCAAGCTGAAACTCACACCAAGTTACATTTGTTCACTCCTGTATAGGCTGCGATGGAATATGGAAGATCTCAACTGGAATAAGGAGAACCCATTGAGCTGAAACTCACACCAAGATATGCATTCAATCCTCTATAGGTTACGATGGTAGATGGAAGGTCTCGACTGGAATAAGACACCTGTCCAATTGATAGCTTTCACAACTTTGCGCTTAATTCTCAAAAGATTTAAATTAAATCAAACCTTAATATTGCCATCAATATTTATTCACCCAGCCAGCAAACAATGTAATCGCCAAACCTTCAAATTATTAAATCGGAATATTCACCTTAGCAGCAGTATATTTACGCCCATCAAGTAATTGAATTATTTGCTAAATCTTCATAAGTGATGCCAAATGAATAATTTTCTATTTGAAATTTAATAAAATCTTCAAACCTTTATTTTGGCATCGAGTGATATAGCAATAAATCTTTCAGTTTGTCTAAGGGGTTGTGTTCTATTGGTTAAAGCATTGAGTTCTCATTGTGGAGATCAAAGTTCAAATCCCAAAGGGACATCTAATATGGAATTCAAAGTTGTGACTCTTAGTCTTCCATAATTGGCTTCTAGGTGGTTTCTAATAAGTGGATTCTAATTTGTGACTCTTGGTCTTCCCTAGGTTGATTCTAATGTGGTTGCTCGAAATGAGCTAATGGTGATTTCTAATAAGAGGATTCTAATTTGTGACTCTTGGTCTTCCACAAGTTGATTCACTAGTATTAGTGTCATGGTTGTGGTTGCTCGATATGATCAAATATTAGTGTCATATAATAGTCTCAAGTTGATGCTCGTATGAGCAAAATATTTGTAAACGATCTGAAAAGCTAGTCTGAGGAGTGTGTCTAAATGATCATCAAACTCCTTCATAAATAGGCCTTCGATGTGATCAATCCTTTCAAATTTCGGTCCATAGGAATTTCCCTTCCATTATTTGCATATTTGCAATTTGGAGGCAAATAAGTAACAACCCTTATACTCATCACTACAATAATTTAAGTGGACATAGTTGACTCAATTGTACGTAATGCAAAGCTAAATAAATTACTAAAATGGGAGTTTGGTTTAGATAGCTTCTTAAAGGAAGCTATTTTTCTACTCAACATCAAGTATACAACTCATCACTACAAAATCAAAAAGATTCTCTAATGTTGCTTGATTACGAAGAATGATTTTGAATATCTTTGTAGCTATATTTGCATATCTCGAATGTTCTAGTGCATGTGATTTGATACATAATTTGAATTTGGTGGAGCTTTTGAGGAAGATCTATTGGCTTATATTTTGATTAAATCAAAATTAGAAGAATAATTAAAAAGATGTTTCATCTATAAAATATGCATAAGGTTTGTAGTTGAAATCATATACAATTATGTGTAGTATTACATTGTTAACATGCTATTCATAAGTTCTAAGTTAGTACAGGTTTTACTTGAAGCTATTTGAGAATGTAGGACAATCCTAATGAACATGGGATGATTATAATAAACCTAGGATAGTCCTGATGAAACTAGGATAATCATAGTGAACATATGAGAGTCCTCATGAATGTAGGACAATCCTAATGAACGTAGGAAAACCCTAATCATCCTAGGATGGTCCTAATGAACATAGGACAATCACAATCAACCTAGGATAGTCCTAATGAACATAGGAAAATTATAATGAACCAAGGACAATCATAATGAACCTATGATAGTGCAAATGAGCTCAAGATAATGCAATAAAAACTAACTATGACAAAGACTACAAAGTGTTAGTATGACAAGCATACTTTAATTTTGAGAATGATGTATTTGAAACATAAATTGAAGATAAGTCAAGAAGCAAATTATGTTGAAAAATCAAAGAGAATTAGGGTGATCATAGACTTAGTAAGTAATTTGTTTGATAACTTAATGAAAGTTGGGGAAGAGAAAAGGAGGTAGAACATGAAATTGAATCCAATTTTGAGTACTCATTACCATGCACTTATCACATCAAAAATTTAAGCAAGGTTGACCAAATTTGATTATTGTTAAAGATGATAATCTTTGATTTGTATAACTCTTTCTAGGGGGATATTATGGAGATAACTAGCATCACATTTTGGTTATAAAAGACATATGAGACTAAGAAATCATAAATGATGTCATTCTTTTGCTACAAGTAAACACTTTTTAAAATAATGTATTAATGTACAATAAGTGGTTCTAATAAAAAGATATAAGTACTGCTGCAACTTTGGGATCGCCAAGCATTCACCGCTTGAGGTTACGAATACTATGAGAATATTTTAAACCATTTAAGCTACCAATTTATGAATAAAATATTTATATAGATTGATCTCCATAAGGGCACAAGGACATACAAAATATCATCAAAACATCATACAATTCCATCATAAGGGCATACAAAATATCATCAAACTGTCATACATTGCCATCATGAGGATGCACATAATGTCATAAAAATGTTATATAATACCATAAGGTAAATGTATTATATCTTAGTCTACAAAATATCATCAATACATATAGCCACGCTAAAAATGTTATCTATGTGCTATGAACAGGCATACAAAATATGTTCATCTACGAATATTGAACACTATTCTCCAAACATTCGGCCTCTCTTTGCCCAACTAAACATTAAACCTTTGTCCCTTGTAACTGTAAAGCGGAAAATCGCGATCGAACCCTAGTTGCCCTCCCCTCTTCCAACTCCGAGGAGAGAGAAGGGAGGTTCACTAGGGTTGATGGTTTTCACTTAGGGGAGAGACTTTACATTCAAAAGAGGGGTTGAAACCCACAAGATCCAATCCCACACAATGCAAGATTGGATGCTAAATGTGTTTCAAGGGTTATGACAGCAAGGCTACCCTCTTTTGTAAAGAATGTTGATAGAAGAATTAAGCTAAGCATGCATAGAAAGTGACAAAGATTCGCTTATAAACTGAGATAGGAATACAGTATGAAGCTGCGGACCTGGAATTAGCAGTAAAATGTCGATATGGTGCTGTCCTGCAAATTTGAGCAAAAGTCGCCGGGACGATGGCGCCCGACCGCCACGGTCCTCCGAAAAATCCGCGAAACGAAGGGGGATCTGTTCGTCTTTGCACAAGGATTCCAGATCTTCAATTTCAGCCGCGTACCTGCAACCTACACACAGAAAAGCGAAGACGATTGGGGGGTTAGGGATTAGGGGTTTGCCTTTAGGTCAAACCCCAGTTTTGGAATTAACCAAGAAATGAGCAAGTGCTGTAAATGTAAATGTATGTAAAACAAGTACTAATACCTTGTTCTAAGGATGTTTGTATCCTTATGTGCGAAGGTATAGATGTTGTATGTTGTATGTTGTAGCATGTAGTATGTGATCTCCTCTTCAATGGTTGAATCCTTGACTTGAATGCAACACTTAGCCTTGAATGGAGACTTGAAATGATCAATTGCTTGAAGGAATGCTTGAATGCTTGAATGCTTGAGTATAGTTTCCACGCTTTTACACATATCCTCTTCATGCCAAATTAGAGAGAAAAATGTAGTTTATATACTTGTCATTTAGGGCTGATAGATTGATTTTCCCGACCTTAGGCCGACCAGGAAAGTTAATTTCCAAATTGCAAACAAAAAGACCCGAGACCCCTTAGGAGACCGGGCCCAAAATAGGACCCAGGGACTAGGGCGCTGGGCACCCTGGTCCTGAAGGACCAGGGCGCTGGGCGCTCTGGTCCCACCTCCCGGGACAGCAGGGTGCAAGGAGGTTCAGGCCAGGGTGCTTGAAAAATGCAGTTTTCAGTGTCGTAATCAGGTTTCGGGGTCTCCATTCAGGTTGCGTGTTGCGTCGCCATCATGAAGACCGAAATGCAGTCGAAATTGCAAGTGTCGCAATTTTAGGACGCTACATTTAGCCCCCACTTTAGTGGGAGTATGTATGCTCATACTTCCGGTAAAGTACAAGGAAACAATATTGAAAGACTTTCACCACGTCAAGGAGGCAAGACACACCAAGCCCCCAGTGGACTAAGGATCTTACGACTTCGATTGACAAAGTAAAAGGGAAGATCACGAGGGAGAACCATGACTATCAGTAGTAAGGTTCCCTCACTATGAGTCATGCAAGAAAGATATCAAAAAATTTCAAGGCAAGGCTAAATTTGCCAAGAAATTTTCAACTATCTTGAAAAGATATGGACGGGATGTATGCCCCCCTACGTTAAAGCGATCGCACACGCCTCACCGGGGGTGATTGTTTTAACGTAGTGATACATATAAGAAATGAGAAAGGAGCACGTTATCGCAAGGATTTAGCCCCCAAGTGTGAGATAAACCCAAGGATAATAGACACAAAACACAAAGCACGAGGTGACCTCGCTTTCCTCGAGGTCAGTATGCTGTATGATAATTCATGTATATCATATGTATGCATGCATAATTGTTCTTCATTCCCCAATCAAGGAAGGTCACCTAGAAGAAGGGAACACATGTGTCTTTTGAGTCAACATGAGAGAGACCAAGAGATCTCAATGCTTTGCATCGTCCTCAAGTAGACAACACTAAGGACAACAAATAGAAGAATGAGAATAACATATAGAAGAAGTAACAAAAGAGAGGGGGAGAGAATCTGCTATGCTAATGTAACTAGTCTAGCACGTCATCTACCCCCCGATCTTGCTGATCAATGTTTCGGGAAGGCAGGGAACACGCTAGAGGAGGAACATCCAACACAGCAGATGGAGCTATCACAAGATCCAAACAAGGGCTATGTTCATGTTCCGAGCCACATTGTTCTTGTCTAGGAGCTAGGATAAGTGCTTTAGAAAATTCATTAGATAAATGGTTATCAACATCAACAAGTTCATATTCACTATCAGAAGCAAGAGGAGTAACATTTTCATCATGAATAACATTTTTATCTATATCATCATCAAGATTTATAAAAATAGGATCTTTAACTTGCACAGGATCAAGACCATCATGCATCTTATGTTTAGGAGATTTAGGCTCAACGTCCGGCTGAGGAGAAAATGGAATAATGCTTGTTGAAGGTGTTTTTGGTTCTTGCAAAGTTTGAGCTCTAAGATGACGCTTTCGCCGGCGTTCACGTGCCGAACGATTTTGTCTAGTCTTAGTAGGAAGTGGAGAAGATTGAGGAGGAGGAATGTTCTCATCCTTAGCACTTGGGTGTTTAGGTTGTGGTCTCTTAGGCTAGATAATAGGAGAAGAAGAAGGTCTCTTCTCTCTATAAAAAGAAGGAGGAGGGACTGCTCCATACAAAGGAGGAATATTTGGTTTAGGAAGAAGACCAAGTCCATCATGACGAGGAGGTATAGGTCTACTTTTAGAAGGTTTATTAGGCATAGACATAGTCACATCCATAGGGATGGGTTGGGAATCTTCTTGAGGAAAGACATTAGTTTTATCTTTCAAAGGAAGAACTTCCTTCTCAAGAATGATAGGAATATCAAGTTTAGGTGTTCTAGGTTCACTTAGAGATAGGATCATATCTGTTTTCCACTTTTGATAAGATTTGAAAAGATGATCACTTCGCGGAGGAAGAGATTGGAATTGTTTAGGCCAAAAGTAATCAATAGGAACGCTAGAAGTTCTTTCAGCTGGTTTAAAGAGACTATGATTGACAGTAACAACTTCACCATTATGGGGAAATTTCAAACACTTATGAATAGGAGAAGCAATAGCTTTCATGGAAGATAGCCAAGGATAGCCAAGCTTCACATGAAATTGTTCGGAAGATGGAAGAATAGCAAAGTTCACATCAACAGATTTGTTATGGACCTCAATAGGTAAAGTAATAGAACCAATTGCAGGAGAAGAAAATGCATCAAATAATTTCACAATCACATCTGTTTCATCATAGATCACTTGATTCAATTGCAAAGTAAAAAGAAATTCTTCAGTAATAACATTAACCATGCACGAAGGATCAATAAGCACTCCACGACAAGGTGTATTCTTGACTTTTGCAACTATGTATAAGGGACCATCAGGTGCCCTAATGGTTTCACTGGAATCAAATGTGATGGAAGGTTCTTTAGGGATTTCTTGCTGCTCTACAAAGTTAATCACATTCGGAGTCATAGACACAAGACCATCAGATGAGAGAGAGGAATCATTAGCCTCAATTGCATTAGAGGTATGAGAAGGTAATGGATCAGTAAAAATTTGAAGATTTTGATTAGGAGGAGCTACAGATGTATTGCCTTTATCATTCACTCCAGAAACAGAAATAGTATTATTATCAATCAAATCTTGAATTTTACCCTTTAAAGAAAAACATTTTTCAGTATCATGCCCAGGCTGACGATGAAAGTGACAAAAAGCTTCGTTATCAAAATAAGGTGAAGTAATCTTTGCAAGATCAATTTGTCTTATAGGAGGAAGAGTAAGCACATTTTGTTCCAATAACTTATTCATAATACTATGCAATGATTCATTCAAAGGAGTATACTTTCTTTCTTTCTTGAAAAATTTAGAAATAGGAGGCACACCTGATGCTGCATTCACATTGTTGTTGATGATGTTTTCATTGAATTTGATGGAATCTCTATTCGGTTTAAACTTCCCAAATGGTTGTTGACTGCTATCACCCTTATCACTCGGAGCCATAGGATGTGATTGTTCCATTTGACTCATAGTCAGTTGATAATTGTGAAGAGTTGCACACAACTGTTGGAAAGAAGTAAACTCAGAAAACAGAAGTTTGTCTCGAATATCTTTTTGTAAATTAGAAATAAAGATTCTTTGAATATCATTGTCAGGCACTGGAAAAGAAATTTGAGCATACAAATGCTTATATCTACCAATGAAATCAGTCACTTTTTCTTTAACACCTTGTTTACAATGCATTAAATCAATCAAAGTAACTTTAGGACTTATATTGTTTTGAAATTGTTGAATGAAATCATTTGCAAGTTGTTCGAAAGAAGTAATAGAATAAGAAGGCAACGAGCAATACCATTGTAAGGCTTTGTCTCTTAATGTTCTAGTGAACAATTTTGCAAGCAACCTTTGGTCATAAGCAAAATCAGTACAAATTGTTTGAAAAGTCTTAACATGTGTTAGAGGATCACCTTTACCATTATACAGCTCCAAATGTGGGATTTCAACATGTTTAGGAGGGATAGCTCGAACAATGTCAAGAGAAAGTGGGCTTGCAACATCAAATGTGGGCACACTAAACTTTAGATTGATTCATAGAGGCAATTTGTTGCTGTAAAGAAGAGATGGTTTGTGCAAGATTGTTAATGGTCGCTTCAGTCGAAGAATTCATATTAGATGTGTTAGATTGAGATGGAGGTGTTATGTTATTGAAAGAAGGTAAAGAGTAAGGCGGTGGGACTCTATGATAATTAGTCATAGGAGATGATTGGACAGGAGGAACACTACAAGGAGGGATGGAATGGTTGAATGAATTGCCCCCTTGCGTCATGTTCATTTGTGGAGATGTAATAGGGACACTCATTGAAGGAATGTATGAAGAAGTCGGATTGAATGAAGGAAGAGGGTTAATTGAAGAAGAAGGATTGCCCCCATGACTGGTGATCATAGGAGGAATGTCTTGTATAGAAGTAGCCATTATGTTTGATGTAAAGGTAGGTATGCTAGCAATAGAAGTCATCAAAGGAATAGAATGATTGACTTGAGTAGGAGGTTGTGTATAACCCAAATTTTCAGCACAACTCTTCATAGGCATCACATTCGAACCCACAATGTGTGCAATACCATGCAAAATATCAATTCCATTCTTATCACTTTGAAGCATACGTTTTAGACCCTCAATTAAAGGAAGAGCTTGACTATCGGGATACTCATGAGACATCCATTGGTGAAAATCATCAAATTGGTTATCCAATTTCGAAAGTTGTTCTACAGAAACCTCATGGAGAGCTTCTTCATCATTAAGAGGATTAGAGGAATTACCCATGTCCTCGTTAAAAAGGCTATTCAAATTAGGTTCCATCTCCTCAGTAGTTAAACCTCGGAAAGACTTAATTCTACGCTTCATCTAACGGGAATAGTGTAAGTAGGGCTTATTGTTGTAAAACTCATGCACTAGAAAGAGAGAGAAGATTTTGAATTTAGAGGTAGCAATTTTCAGTAAAATCAGCCAATCTTCTGGATTTAAGCTGTTAAATGCAATCACGACAGTCTCCCGAAATTTCAGAAAAAATGTCCGGGACCGTGGCGCTCGGAGTGCAACACGGTCCTTGCAACTTTTTTCGAAATTTGCAGGGATGAAAGGTATGATGATTTTAAAGCTAATCTGAAAAAATTGAGTGATTTTACGATCTGTAGATAGGTCAAATTAAAGTTGCAATCTCGAAATTGAACCCTACCAAGATTGTCGAAAAATGCAAAAATTTGAATTTTGAAAAAGAGAGGGAAACTGAAATTTTGAATTTTATGATTTTAGAGGGAATGTCAAAAGCAATGCAAATTTTGAAATTCAAAAGTTGACTCAATTTCACGCAAAATTCAAAAGCGGAAATTAAAGTTGTTGTAATTAGGCATTTAATTTCAAAAGTCACAAATTGTAAGAATTTGAATAAAGCACTGAAATTTAGAATGAATGCAAACACACTTTTCAGATTTAGGACAGTAAGAACACAATTTTGACACAAAATTTCAATTTCAATGATTTTTGAATGTTTAGAAGCCTTAATCCAAGCAATCACAAGACCAACTTTGACTTTAATTTTGAAAGTGTTATAATTGATAAAATCAGCCAAAATTCTGGATTTTAGCAGGAAAATACAGTAAGATCTCGCTCCCGAAATTTCGGAAAAAATGTCGAGGACGATGGCGCTCGGAGTGCACACGGTCCTCGCAACTTTTTTCCAAATTTTCAGGGATGAAAGATATTGTGATTTTATTGCGGAATCCAAAGTTACAGCTGATTTGGAGATGTTTTGATTAGTGAAATTGTCGGACAAAGGTTGAATCAAGAGGGTTTCAAAAATTAGGGTTTTGACACTTAACCACTTAATTTTCAAAATTAAAGCACAAATGTGAATTGATAATTTGTAATAGAAGGGCAGATCTGAAACAAGCATTAACATTTAGACATTTCACAAGCTTGATTACTAAAAAGAAAATTTAGGGTTTTTATGCAATTAACCTCTAAAATTTTGCAAAAGATCAAACATGGAAATGCAATCAAGGAATCCAATTTTTAGATCTAACCATGAATAATCAGAAAGGATGTTCACGTCGGGTTCACCAAAATGTAAAGCGAAAAATCCCGATCGAACCCTAGTTGCCCTCCCCTCTTCCAACTCTGAGGAGAGAGAAGGGAGGTTCACTAGGGTTGATGGTTTTCACTTAGGGGAGAGACTTTACATTCAAAAGAGGGGTTGAAACCCACAAGATCCAATCCCACACAATGCAAGATTGGATGCTAAATGTGTTTCAAGGGTTATGACAGCAAGGCTACCCTCTTTTGTAAAGAATGTTGATAGAAGAATTAAGCTAAGCATGCATAGAAAGTGACAAAGATTCGCTTATAAACTGAGATAGGAATACAGTATGAAGCTGCGGACCTGGAATTAGCAGTAAAATGTCGATACGGCGCTGTCCTGCAAATTTGAGCAAAAGTCGTCGGGACGATGGCGCCCGACCACCACGGTCCTCCGAAAAATCCGCGAAACGAAGGGGGATCTGTTCGTCTTTGCACAAGGATTCCAAATCTTCAATTTCAGCCGCGTACCTGCAACCTACACACAGAAAAGCGAAGATGATTGGGGGGTTAGGGATTAGGGGTTTGCCTTTAGGTCAAACCCCGGTTTTGGAATTAACCAAGAAATGAGCAAGTGCTGTAAATGTAAATGTATGTAAAACAAGTACTAATACCTTGTTCTAAGGATGTTTGTATCCTTATGTGCGAAGGTATAGATGTTGTATGTTGTATGTTGTAGCATGTAGTATGTGATCTCCTCTTCAATGGTTGAATCCTTGACTTGAATGCAACACTTAGCCTTGAATGGAGACTTGAAATGATCAATTGCTTGAAGGAATGCTTGAATGCTTGAATGCTTGAATGCTTGAGTATAGTTTCCACGCTTTTACACATATCCTCTTCATGCCAAATGAGAGAGAAAAATGTAGTTTATATACTTGTCATTTAGGGTTGATAGACTGATTTTCCCGACCTTAGGCTGACCAGGAAAGTTAATTTCCAAATTGCAAACAAAAAGACCCGAGACCCCTTAGGAGACTGGGCCCAAAATAGGACCCAGGGACTAGGACGCTGGGCGCCATGGTCCTGGGGACCAGGGCGCTAGGCGCTTTGGTCCCACCTCCTGGGACAGCAGGGTGCAAGGAGGTTCAGGCCAGGGTGCTTGAAAAATGCAGTTTTCAGTGTCGTAATCAGGTTTCGGGGTCTCCATTCAGGTTGCGTGTTGCGTCGCCATCGTGAAGACCAAAATGCAGTCGAAATTGCAAGTGTCGCAATTTTAGGACGCTACAGTAACATTTAGTGTCTTATGTCATTTTGATATCCTATGCTCCTTACTATTTTGCACCTCAACCTATACATACAAAATATAAAATTAGATAATATGTCAAAGTCAAAAAATATAAAAAATTATTTAAAATGATATATATTATAAACACACATACAACATATTGGTAGT
Source organism: Cryptomeria japonica (assembly GCF_030272615.1). Taxonomy (NCBI): domain Eukaryota; kingdom Viridiplantae; phylum Streptophyta; class Pinopsida; order Cupressales; family Cupressaceae; genus Cryptomeria; species Cryptomeria japonica. The sequence goes on along the minus strand of NC_081414.1, from coordinate 571,835,696 downwards.
TACATCTCTTCTTTCCTATGATGTCCAACATCATCAAAAGTTGTTTGTCCTCGCACAAGTATGTTTGCATCCATCTCTAACATAACAAAGGCGTATTTATCAATTATTTTTTATAGGTCTACTATTATCAATCGACACAAAATAAACATTATTAAACAAATATATTCATATTTGTACCTAAGTACACTAATATATATATATATATATATATATTAGAGAGAGAGAGGGATAGAAAAAATTTTAAAAGCAAGCTTTAATGCGTTATAGTGTACCTATGTAATTCCAATTTCATAAGAATCCATGGCAACATGTGCACTAGATAGTGATGTGATGCCCACCTATTCAATAAAAACATTTTTTGAAATATTAAACATTATTTTGGTTACAAAGTATTATTTTATTTTGATATATTACCAAATTTACCTCTGGTGTAGATGTAGGTGTACAAGTTGTTATAGGAAAGGTTGATGATTTACCAAACTCTGGTGTTACACTATAAAATTCATAATTTTTTGCATCAATATAATTCAACTATATAATTAAAAATATTATTTACATCTACACACTTTAAGTATTTAATAGATAAAATATTATATTCAAATCAACATACCTACATTTGAATAACATACACCTCATTCAACAACTCATTTGTCATCACCACATTATTTGATGCACCACCTTGATGACCCCCACTACTCCCATAACATCTATACTAATATAGACCTTAAAAAAGTAATTATAACCTTTGGGAGGCCTTGGAGGAATTGAAATAGGTCCCTCCCATGACCAAACAAGGGTTGGATGCAATATTTTGTATGAAGGAAAAAATTAACAAGAAAAGCCTTGAGTTACTGCTTTTTCTGAACATATCAGTCAGTGTTTTTCTCTATCAAAACTCATTCATTTTCCTTTTAAACCAATTGGATCTTGTGTGGGTATGAATCTAGTTTAATTTTATTTTTGTCTCATCTATTTTCATTGAGTTTTTGAAAATTCATAGTAATTTTTGTAATAACTGCTCAAAACCCTACCTACGGCTGGCAATGAGCATATAAAATGTAAAAACTTTATTTGTATCCATTATGGATCCCCAAAATGGGTGAAAAATTGTAGTAAATTATTTTCTTTCATGTAAATGATTTTGCAAAGCTCCCAACTAGTTTTGGCACATGCTCAAGTGGACACAAAGACTGATTTTTGTAGATGGTGGTGTGAAAAGAGTTTAAATGTAAGGAAGAACCTTGGATGAGTGGTGGAGGTCAAGAAGGGTGTGTGGAGGTGTCACCAATACAATCCAAGTTATGGTAATCAAATTAACCAATCAAAATGACCAAAGTTCATGGTTGTCCTAAATTTCATGTTGAGTGTCACAGTTTGACAGCACTTTGAATCATGGTACTTTGCAAAGTTCAAGAGTGGGCTTATTGGTGAGTTTGGTTTCAGGGATAGGAGTAGGAGTTTTCAATATAATCTTTTCTAATGTTTGAGGGTTCATGCAGAGGGAATTTTCAATGGGAGTATGATTTTGTATGAGAAGGTTAAGGCTATCACAGTGAGACAGTGTTATGACAATAGGTTCTTTTGTCTTCTAGGGTGGATGGGAGGGTGTAGGATGGTGTTTGGGATAATAAGAGAAGATTCCTAAGGGGTGTTTTGAAGTTCTTAGGGATGGTGAGTAATTACATGGCTTGATAGTTGTGTCAATGAACAATTGGAAGACCTATTAGGAATTGTTCTTGTTTGGATGGGATTTTGTGAGTTTTGGTGTTGGAAGATCTTAGTTGGTTTTGTGCAACTTGTATAAGCCTAATCTAAGGTATGTCAATGGATGGTTTAGAGTTTGAGAGTAAGGGATTACTTATGGGTTTTTATAACCTTTTGAGTAAACAATGTCTTTGTGAGGGGTTTTGTGAGAGAGTGAAGAGTTATCACCTAATTGGATAGGTGAGCTGGGAGAAAGACCACCCTAATTGGTTGAGTGTGATGAATGATTTTCATCATATTATGACTATGTATTGTGATGTATTATGATAGTTTGATAGTTGTTTCTTTTCCTCTATATCTCTATTGGTGACACTACTATGAGAAGCTCTCTTTGCAAGTATATTGTGATTTATTGTTGACTATTTCTGAATAATATATTGGGTGTCTTATGGAGTGTTGGGATTTTTCTCCTAAAATGGTTTTCCCCATGTAAATCAATGTGTTGTTATTGTTGAACAAACTGGAATATTGAGAGGTGTGAATCGATATTCCCAAAATAAAACACTTTGATAAACTAAAACTTATCTAGATCTTAGATATCCTCAGCAAGAAATGAAATATGCAATAGAAGCAAAATGCACACCATACACAACCATAAGAGAGACACCATATTTTTATACATGGAAAACCCAAATGGGAAAAACCATGGAGAAGGTTAACTCTCAAGATAAAATAACTAGTTATATGGGATTACAAAAGAGGCTCACTGTCGAAGGGCTCACTACCCGGAATACAACGTATCACTGGCAAAAAATAAAAAAATGAACTAAGGGAATTTCATCTACATATGTATGGGATTAGTTCCAATTAATCTTAGCCAACACACCAAATTCTTATCGTAGATCCAGTTAAGAAACTCTGCAAAACACTTCGTGATCTACCAGCTCCAAAATACTGTTGCACTAGATTTGTCCTTCTTTATCTAGCATCAACTTCTTCACTTTATCGCTTACCACCTTACTCTTCACTTACTGCATCGCAATTCATCCATACCATACTATCTCTTGTACATCTCCTCTTTATCAAACATAATATTATGATACATATATATGGGTGTAACAATAAGAATATTCATCAAGTAGACCTTAACACCATTTTCCCAAATGATATTTCAATGGTCAAATCACATGCTACAAACATCGGAGCAAAAAAAATATATACTTTCAAGGTTGGCCTGACCCAAAAATAGCATGTCCTCAAAATTACACAATAACATGCTACCAAAGCACAACAATCATAATCCAACTCAACATTATGAGGCTAGAGATATGAAAAATGAGTCATCAATGGCTTATCATCAAAAATCAAGAATCCAGAGGAAACTAGAGCATGGAGATCTTCTCAACACTACATAACCGAATACACTTTTGGAGCACAACATCCGGATCATGACTTCTAGAGCATAAAAACCATGAATACAACAATCTCAATCGATCATATCAAAAATTGCACTGCCATATCTACATCAAGACACAAATATGGAGGACTACACTTCAGAAATAAGTCAACTACATACTGTCAGACTGCATGAACTACTGGAGCATGAAACCAATTACCACAACCAACACTAAATCTCTCATATCAAAATAAACGTATCTTCATACTAAAAATACATATTTCTAGAGAAATAAACATGTCTACAATGCATCACCAACAACTAGTATCTACAATCTGCAACATATATACCTATCTTCCACTGTTCTGCATGAAATCATATACACCTATCTTCCACTATTCTACATTACATCATACATACTTATCTTCCACTATTCTTAATCACATCTAGACCAATCCAGATCACCAGGTTCAACATCAATGACAACTAAAACAATTATTTCTAACAATCTTCCCCTTTTCCATTGATAGAAAAACATTTATATCAAAAAAATTCCATAACTCCCCCTTAGATAATGCTTCCTTATTTCTCTAAGATTCTAAAATTACAAGGTTCAATATTTATCCTTGATACTCAATATTTCTTCCCCTTTGACATCAAGGACAAAGGGTAACAACAAAAAGGTTACCAAAATATTTGTAATACAAAAAGAAAGAATGCTTCACTTACGCTTCTAAAAAATTATAAATTATACTTGCTCCTTCAACTCTAGAATGAAATTCTTCCAAGACTTTATTGCCAAATGGAGACTCAAGCTCAAATTTTCATTCTTAGTTATTTCATCAACTACTTCTAATAATGAACCAGGAACAAAAGGGTTATGTGCATACTTCTCAGTTTCAATAAGGAGACCGGACATATGTTCTAACCTAGCCTCAACAATCTCTTTTACCTTTAAGAGCACATTCACCACATCTTATTTTTGCCTCTGATAAAATATAAGTTCTGACTACAAAGAATTAATTTTCTTTCTTTGTGTACCATCTACATCACTAAAAATGTCAAATGATTTGCCCATGAAATTCAACTCACATTCAATAGAGTCAATCTTATCTTTGAAATGTTCAATAGTTGTTGGCCACTGGAGACAATATTTGTATACTCTGCCTACTTCTGCATCATAATCTCTCATACCCTTAATATCTTATGATAATATCCTTTGAGCATATGTACACTTCTTTTCCATGTCAACCATAATTTCATCTTTTGCAATAGGTGCTACCTCAAGAGGTTGCTTCAATAGATCTTTAAGCACTTCACACAGAATATCCGACAATATTTTTACAAGATTATTAAGAGAAATACTTTTCTGGACCAAGTAATCAGCCAGAACTTCTTCAATCTGATCCTGATCATAAGAGGGTCGCTCAAGCCACAAATCTCCAATTTTCTTCATTCCTTCAGCTTCCTTAAGCATAATCAAAATATTCTTAGCACTACAAGGGTCATCTTTCTATTTTTTGTCTTCAACCAAAAAAAAAATTCCCTTAGCCACTAAAGGTGATTCCTGATCATCTAGGAATAAGGGTTTGGATGTTTGGAGTGAATATTCATGGTTTGCAGATGAGGACATGATTAAATTTCTTTTGAACTATATTGAGGATGATCATATGATGTTGGACAAGCCTTATCAAATTTCGAATGAAGAAATACTCGCAGTCTCTGGTTTGTGTGATAATGGAACATTCCAATGAAGAAATAAATCAAGAATAAATAAGTTGAAAACCTAACTGGTATCACAGGTGATCAACGGGCATTAATAATCGACACTATCATTGACCCTGTTGTGAGGTATTTTTGAATATGGAATTTATTATAAAATCTATTTTAGAAACAAAGAAGGATCTACTTAGGAAATTGCAGTATATATTGATCATCAAATGGTGAAAGAAGGCAAAAACTCTAATTTATGTGAGTTGTTGTGGACACAATTAGCAAAAAATATTAAAATGACAAAAGATCAGGGACATTCCTTTCGGTTTGGTTCTTTGATTGTGTACTTAATGCTTTATTTCAAAAGATCTTTAGCCTTAAAGGAGAATATAATATGAAAATCAAATGTCTCTGTTGGGAAGTAAATTTTTAGATATCTAAATTTTTTGGATGATAAGGATCAGACATGTATGAATCACTTTATAAACCTTCAAAATAAGCTATTATCTGGTCTAGTTCCTAGTAGTACATCAGTTCTCCTGAGGAGAGTCCCTCCTCTAGCAATAGAAGATTGAAAACAAGAATTGATATATCCTATCCAGAACATATGAAGAAGATGAAAGGTGAAGAAGAAAAAGAGATTCCCTAAATCTTTGATTTCCTGCAATCCTTAACTCGACAAATAATTTCCTAAATTTCAAATTTTCTCATGATTATACTCTTCTAATTGCAATTTTTCATTTTTTCGAACACTCTTACTGATACATTCACCTTCAACTGACTTCTAAGGATCCATAGAGAAAAGATGTGAAAAATATCTTTTATGCAAACTTTTCTCTGAATCTCCATCTTCTCTCCAACTGATCTGGACTTCAAATTATTCAACGCACTATGCAAAAATTGACCCAAAAATTAGATATTTACCTTGTTTGTGTAAAGTTCTAATGCCAATAGCTAACAAGATGAGAATCATACAAACTTAATCTTCCATAAAATCAACAGATTCAACCTCGGTAACTTATACTTCAGCATTATAACCAAAAACTGCTAAACATGCTAACTCATAAACACATAATCATCATAACACATATAACATTATATTTAACATGGAAACCCAAATAGGGAAAAACCACTGTGGGATTTCGAACCCACTAAGAAATATACTCTTCTAGAGTATGCTCGGTTAAAAGCAAATCTTGTTAAAGATTACAAACACATTGCTAGATGTGACCCGGTTAAGGGATTTCCCTCAAATATGTTAGGATCTTCACTTTGTTAGAAGTGACCTTGTCAAAGGATTTCAAACACTCATTTAGAATGTTACCTTGCTAGAGGATTTACAAATAAGACTGTTAGGTCCACTCGGTTAAGAGATTTTTTATCACTTACAAAATAAACAACATTAATAAAATATATCTACAACTTCACATCTAAAATGCTAAATTAGATTCTTATTTGCTCAAAACAATCTTGTCATAGGACTTATCGTGTCCCTCTGCTGGGCTCTTTACTCTGTTATTCAAACAAGTCTTCAAGCTTCTATGCTCGGTAATCACTATGTAGCATCCCTGTGCTTACACTTGTCCGCATACATTGTTTATCAACAATTCCTTATTTATAAACAATTTGCTAACCACTGAATCTCCTTGATCACATTTCCCATGATCAATCTTAGCCATCAGATCATCAAACTTGACTAGGTTCAATGTATCCTTCGATCTGAAAATGTTTTACCTCACCTTGGAACTTGCATTCCTTCCTAGGAACTTGTGCTAGGTTATTGTAGTTCAATCTGTGTTGTAGATCTTCCTCTTCATTTTCCATTGCCATAGATCCTTAACAAACTTCATGCACGACATACCAATCATCTATTCATCTCCAGCTCATCAGCATCCTTCATTAAATAATGCTTTTATTCATCCAATGCGATCTATCATAACTCGGTTGTTACTCGGTAAATACTAAACTTTACTCGGTAGACATTCTGCCTTCTTTAACCGATATCGATAACCTTAGGGTTTACCGACTAGGTTCTTAGGGTTTACCAACTAAGTTCTTTGCTCGGTGACATAGTATAGTATTAACCTTACAATCAACAAAATATGTAGGATATCAAAACAATCAAAACATCATGATCTCATCATTGTCTAACTCGGTAATAGTTGCCCATTTGAACAACTTATTTCTCCCCTTATTCATCATATTCTTTCTGTGTCTTTTACCGACATCTTAATTCTCTTCAAATCAATCTTCTCAAGATATGGCAACATCATACTAAATCAGAAAATCAATTTATTGACATCAATGACAAAATAATGTTATAAAGATAGTTATCATCCTTTTTCAGTTATATCAATAATCTCCAACAACCTTCTCAATATCCTTATTGAAATGCCAACAATCTCCTTTCTATTGAAATGCCAACAGTTTGGTGTGCCTAGGGTTTCGCCACCAAAATTGTCTTATCATAGTGACATCATCTGAAGTTTATATTTTAGTATACACAATCCAAAGGAGTGGATACCAACAACATAATCCACCACATGCATATCTTCCATTCAAGGAGGTACAAATAGATCTATTTCTAAAGCTCCCCCTAAGCTAGAGCTATCTGATTAATTTTCAAAGGAAGAAGCACCAACACCGAACTCAGGTGCAATAGACTCAGCTATTTCTTTTTTTCTCCATACCATAGAATTCTTCTTCTTAATTTCATCATATTTCACTAAAGCAATCACATTCCTTCTTTTGTTAGCATAATGCTATACTTGTTGCAATTGTAACATTTGATATTCCTCTATCCTGAATTTATTGAATTTTCTCTAGATCTGCATTGATTAGCTTTGTGACCAAATTTATAGCATATGTGATAATAAACTTGAAAGGTCTTATTCATAAGTGATCCATTTAATCCATTCACAAACTATCTATAGCTTCTATTCAGGACTTGATTGTTGCAATTATTAGCCTTGTGTCCAAAACTTTCACATGTAAAGCATTGAGCATTCTAATTTACATTGTGCTTGCAATCTACAACTTTATATCTAAAATAATTGCACTAAAAACAATAGCCATTAAATGATGAGTAATTTTTAGCATTATATTGTCAAACCAGAGGTTTTTGTAGCAGGTCTGGGATTCCAAACTTTATTTGAATCCCTAGGTTTCTTCTCAACTTCCATCTTTTCCTTCCCTTTACTTTTGTCATTCAAGCATTCACTAGGAAAACCTAATCCTTCCTTATCCTTGTGATATATATACATGGATAATAGCTTGTCTAATAATGCACTTCTTTCATTGACTTTTGCTTCAACCTTCAGCTTCAATAATGCTTGTTCCAGATTCTCATTTTCTTTAGTCTTTAGATTGATTGTATCCTTCAATATTTCTTCAACTTTCCTACTTTCTTCAATTTGCAACTTCAAGTTCACAATAGTCTCATTTGCTTGCTTCAATTCTTTGTTAAATTATCGATTCCTTGCTTTGAACTTTTGAATCTGATCTCTTAGATTCTTCACACATTCATTTGCTACCTTAACATTCTCTTTCAAGTCTTCATTCTCAGATTTCACACTCTCAATATCTTTAAGGGTTGTCTTCATTTCTTCATCCAAATAATATTCTTTATCCATATCCATAGGAGCCATTTGTTCAAATCAAGATCTCCCTCAAGCAGTTAAGCTAGCAACTAGGGACCAGGCTTTGATACCAAATTGTTGAACAAACTGGAATATTGAGAGGGGGGTAAATCACTACTCCCAAAATAAAACACTCTAATAAATTGAAACTTATCTAGATCTTAGATATCTTCAACAATAAATAAAATATGCAATGGAAGAAAAATGCACACCATACACAACCATAAGAGAGACACCAGATATTTATACGTGGAAAACCCAAATGAGAAAAACCACAGAGACCTGGTTAACTCTCAAAATAATATAACCACTTATATGAGATTACAAAAGAGGCTTACTGTTGAAGGGCTCACTGCCTGAAATACAACAACTCGTTGTTGAAAAGGCTCGCTACTAGAAAATAAAGAAATGAATTGAGGTAATTGCATCTACATATTCATGGGATTAGTTACAATTAAGCTCAGACAACAGACCAAATATTTGCAATAGATTCAGTTAAGAAACTCTGCAAAACACTTTGCTATATGCCTACTCCAAACTACTATCGCATTAGATTTGTCCTTCTTCATTCAGCATCAACTTCTTCCCTTTATCGCTTACCACCTTACTCTTCACTTAATTCATCTCAATTCATCCATACCATACTATCTTATGCATCTCCTTTTTATCAAACATAATGTGATCATACATATATATAGGTGTAACAATAAGAATATTCATCAAGTCAGTCTCAACACCATTTGCCCAAATGATATTTCAATGCTCAAATCACACGCTACAAACATCAGACCAAAACAACAATATAGTCTTTCAAGGTTGGCCTGACCTGAAAATAGCATGTCCTCAAAATTCCACAATAACATGCTACCGGAGCACAATGATTGGGATCCAGCTCAAAATTATGAGGTTAAAGAAATGAAACATGAGTCATCAACAACTTATCATAAGAAATCAAGAATCTGGAGGAAACCAAAGCATGAAGATCTACTCAACACTACATAACTTAATACACTTCTGGAGAACAACATCTGAATCATGA